>NW_006159481.1:2044225-2059888 GCF_000334495.1 Tupaia belangeri chinensis | reverse complement strand
AGCAGGAACACTTCCTTTTCACTTCCTTTAAAAAAAATTAACAGTGTTTTTCTTTACCTATTCAAGCAGCTAACCAAATATTCTTGGTTATCTCCACCTTAGACAGATTTGGCTTATATACCCATGAATAAATCCGTTTACCTGTGAAAACTTTCACTCATGCAATGGAACAGGGGCCGTTTCTCCTCATAGAGACCTGCCTTGCTCATAGCTGGCTTTGGAGTGTTTTTCTCAAGTAAACATTAATACTCTTAGGATTTCTTGAGGTAGAGTCAAAAGAGAAAAAAAAGTGATGAGGAAGGGAAGTTGGTTACCTGTTATAGGTAGGAATGTACTTCAGTATAATTGGAGTGTTGGTATCTGCCTCCATGTGAAAAGTACATTTGGTAACTTTGGAAATGTTATTATTCTGACATTATTTTATAAATATTATATTATACTTATGCCACGCAAGACAGCATACAAGTTTTATTATTGTAAATGTTGACTCAATCTGTTTTAGTATAAAATTGGAAAATCGGAAAGTTGTAAACATATGGAGAAAACTGTGTTCATATTGAGCCAAAGTGTTGATCCTGCTTCTTGAAGTGAAATGAAATTATTCATAATGAGGATCCTGTTCAGGATAACCAATTGACTTTAGTCTTATACAACAAGTCATTTTATTCCTGTTATTTCTGATAACATGAGACTAATTCTGCATATTGCAAAATAAGTTTTGAAATCACATGTATTGGACTTACATCCCAAATGTGAATAATGCAGTCATATGTCAATCACAGCAGGGATAAATTCTGAGAAGTGTAACATTGCATAATTTTGTCCTTTTGCTAATATCATACAGTATACTCATCAAAACCTAGATAGTAGAACCTATTACATTCCTAAGCCTGTTTATAGGATTTCCATCATGTATGTGGTCTGTCATGACTAAAATACTATGCAGTGTATAACTGTACACTTATTTAGAAATCATGCATTAGAAAAAAAATCCTCTAGAAAATGAGAAACGAAGGTTAGATCATTTGTACTTTCTCTGCCTAAATTAATCTTGTAACTTTATACTATCTCTAAATGAGAACAGAGTATCTGAGTGCTTTTAGAATATTAAATCTTAGCAAATATATTCTTGTCCTTTTCCAGATGTGTCTCTATATTTTTGGAAGCTTTGTCTAAGGAGATAGAGACATACTCTCAAAAAACTCTGTGACCTATAGGACTGCTAGTCTTTTCAGAGACTGTAACGTTATACCACAGAGAAGCAGAAACATCACGAATGCATAGACAGCTGGCCTGCACTATTTGCCAATTACTGTGTCTGAGATTGCAGTCTGGCCTTCATGTACAGCTTTGCTGTGCCTGATATTATCTTTGATACTGTGACAGTTTTGAAAAAGTTGGCCTAATAGTCAATTAAATTTCCAACTGTGAGAACTCATTGATTTGACGAACTTATATCATTGAGCTTATTCTCTGATTTATTTCACAGTTTCTCACTGATTGTCAATCGCTAATTCTGTATATTATTAAATTCCCTCTGGCTACAGACTCAGTTTTCTAATTCGGAGGAGCCTAACTAACCCATGAGAACTGAGACTCACGATTCTCTTGGTTGGCATAAACAGGAGTGCATGGTTATGATGTGAAAAATGTGAAGGTAGGGGTGAGTCTTAGAAGCATTGCTCTTTGTACATTTAGGAAGTTAAGTAAAAAAAAAAAAGGATATAATATGGAGTTGGCAGGTAGCGTTGTAATTAAATACACTGGATTCCCACAAGGCCGACTACAGTTCAAGGCCCAGATCTTCTCTCCCTTTCTCTCTCCCTCTCTTTCTCTGATCAAATTAAAAAATAATAATAACAAATGGAATTACATAAATAATTCTTTTTAAAAAGAGATATAATAATCATTGTCTCAACATCATATCACAGTATGTCTTGTATAACTGAAACTATATGGTGATTCATACATTTCAGTATTAGTTTAGGAAGTTTGGTTGTATCTTGTGATTTTGTGTAACTGTTTACACAAATTAAGCAAGGTATATGCAAGTATATTTAAAATATCAATTGCTAGTGACCCTGAAATTATGAAAGACACTACTGTATGTGATTTTTTTTTTCCCAGCGTTTCAGCTGCACTGACTTCTATGGACTTGTGCAGAAAAAATATTAGCTCAAGAATTCTCCAATTATTGTCCATATTTTGGGCTTATGGAATATAAATGGTGATTTAATTATATCTATTATAAGAGAGAAGGAGGATGCCTTTTATCTCTGAGTTGTCCTTTTGTAGCTGAGGGGCTACTTCGATTTTTTTTTAAATGAAAGAAGCACCTTCTGCATCAGAGAAAATTGCTAATGATAAAGTCTAATTACATATAATAAGAAATGAAGAAGCACTGTTTGGATCGTTATGGATACTGTGTACAACATGTCAACCCTACATGTGTTTATAGATGCACGTTCACATCACTTCTTTGTTTAAAAGTTATCTGCTGTGGGGTAAAATACTATTTCCTTATATGACATTAAAAGTCTTTTCAGAAACTAGACCTAAACTATCATAGTCCTTTTTATAATATCATATCACCAACCTACTCCCTTTTCTGATTCATACAACCCTTGCTATTTTACAAATGCCTCATTACTCTGAATTCCTTTTCTCTTTATTAATGGTGCTTTTTTGGTCTTTAGAGTCCATTCTCCCATTTGGCCGTGTGATTTTCATTAATAATCTTAAACAACTGTTATTTCAAAGTTAACTTTATTTTTTTTTTATTTTTTT
Organism: Tupaia belangeri chinensis; assembly: GCF_000334495.1. NCBI lineage: Eukaryota > Metazoa > Chordata > Mammalia > Scandentia > Tupaiidae > Tupaia > Tupaia belangeri. Next base: position 2,057,101 of record NW_006159481.1, on the reverse strand, counting down.
ATTTTTTAGAGGTATTTGCTTCTTGGGCTTGTGTGCTCGCCAGACAGACAGAGACAGACAGAGAGGCAGAAAGTGAGAAATCACCCTCCGGGGGGATGGTCACGCCGCAATCCCTTCTCCTCCATTCCCTTCTTGGGATCTTGGTCACGCACGCACATGCACCCGGCGTGAGTTTTAAGCCACCGGGTCCAGGATGCAGACTGCAGTCGACTATATGAGAGTCCAGCGACATAGCCATTATGTTAACTGCTGGTCCCTCAAAGTTAACTTTAAATGCTACTACCTCTCTGAAGCCTTCCCTAATCCCTCAAGGCAAAATTCTCTGGATGATCACATCTTTTCTACAAACATATCATGATGATGAGTTTGTACTGTGTGTACTTTGCTCATTTTTTCCAATTTATTTATTAGATGAGAGTGTTCTTTCAGGTCAAGAACTGCTTTTCTTTCATCTTGAGTACTTATCTATAGAGGTGGAAAATCTCTAATTTGAAAATTCAAAATCCAGATTAGCAGATGGCACGGTGCTTAGGGAGATGGATCCCACGTGGCTGAATGCACATTTGGAGTCCCAGAACTGGTGGCTTGAAAAACATGCTGGGCATGTGTGCATAACTGCCTAAAATCCCAAGGAGAGAATGGAGAAAAAGGGAAGGTGGTATGGTCATCCCTACTGGGGGTTGATTTTTCACTTTCTCTCTTTCACTAATAAGTACACATGCCTTATGGTAAAAATCTAAAATAAGAAAATTCAAAATCCAAAATGTTCCAAAATCAAACTCTTTACCTATATGACTGATATCAGGGTAAAAAATTCCACACCTTGTCTTCTGTGACAGGTTGAAGTCAAAACGCTCTTATACTAAAACATTGTATGAAATTCATTTCAGACTGTGTAATAGTTGTATATGAAACAAATGAATTTTATGTTTAGACTTGAGCCCTCCACAAAATTTTAAATACATGCTGATATTCTAAAGTTTAAAAAAATACCAAACGAGAAATAATATTGGTCCAACCATTTAGGATAAGGAATGCTCAACCTGTGTTAATTACAGACAATTCATCCTAACAGGAAGATGTGAGACGTAAAGGTACAACTGTATTACTGTTATAGGCGTTTGTTTACTTCACAGGACAGTCTCACTCGCAAGGGGGGTGTGCTCTGTGACATCATCGAGAGACCTAGGATTTTTCCATTGTATTGTTCTGCCTAGTCCCTGGCTGTGGTTCTCATATACATAGATGAAAGAAGAGTCCTGCCTTCATTACTTTCTGCAAAATTGGAAAAAAAGGCAGTACTGAGAAAGGTGGTTTGAAGAGATCACCTGAAAGTCGCACACAGTGTGTATGTGATATTTACAATTATATACATGGTTTCATATTCAATCTCAGACCAGTATTTATTGCCTGCAAAACAGAATAGGAAAAATCTCTGCCTTGGTAATCAGGTGCCAAACAAAATCCTGAAGTGGAGGAGCTGGATTTTATTTTCAAAAGAAAGGACAGGATAATGGATACAGAGGAATTATGAGTGGTCTCTCCCATTGTACCTAAGTAGATGAATTGGCAGATAATAGGAGGTCAAGGAGCATTCTTGAATAATTAAAAAAATTACATATAGAAATTACATGAAGAAAACAACAGGTCTTCTAGATATTTAAAGAGATATTAACAAATGAGCATGCTATAGTTCTGTAGCTTTTAATCTGTACTATTTTGGCCAAACATGATTATTTTGATGATCCATTTCATTGGGAATCATTTTTTATTATCAAAACATTATTGTGGGCGTGGTGGCTCCCTCCCTATGGCAAAAAAAAAAAAAAATTATTGTGCACAATAAGATCTCTCAAAATCAAAAAAGTTAGTAAAACTAATTTTGCATTGAGTGAGTGACCTAGTTTTAACACTATATCGAACACTTCATAGCACTGTAGGCATTTTGTGTTTAGCATTTTGAATGTCATCTTAATTAACTTCAGTGGAAACATAAAAATAGGGTTTCTTCATAGACAAAATGAAGGTGATAGTGTAAAAACAATACTGAATATTTCTGAATATGAAATAAGAAAATAATTAATTTTCTCTTAAGAATGAAACAAGGGTTTTTATAACATTAATCATGTATGATTATATAGAATATTTATAATTACCTGAGCATTTATAAACTTATTCTATTATTATTACCACAAGTATATCAAAATTTTATCATTACTTAAATAATATTTTAAAATATCTCATTTTTCTATCTTGATGGGATTGGGTGGGAAAGTAAGTATAGGTAATGGAATTTATTTTGAAATAATATTATTAAATAGGAGTGAAAACAGAAATTTACCTATAATTTACAATATCTGTAAACACTAGATGGAGCTCTATTACTAATGCCAATAGTAATCCTAATATATGGAAACTGGGTATGATGTCAATTAAGCACCATTTCTCATTAAAGAGTACATTAACAACAGTCTAAAGCTATTTTTTTCCAATCACTCCTACCCATCTCAAATTCATGACTCCTTACCTGCGACAACACAAGAACACACAAGTAGGAAACAGTAACTTCTCTTTAAAGACTTTAAACTTTTTGTGGCTAAGAGTAACCATATACTTTTAACGTTCTACAGTAGCACTTAAGATGATTCTGAAACATCCTAGTATATAGTAAGTAAAGAATTTTTATTCATATGCCATGGAGACAAATATTCAAAATGCCAATATATTCTGTCACATAAGACAGTTCAGAACAAAAAAAGAGTTTCATTGTGTGTGTGTGCACATATATATGTGTGTGTGTGTGTGTGTGTGTGTGTGTGTATATACACACATATATATAAATATATATATTTATATATATATATAGAGAGAGAGAATGCATATATATTTTATTGTGATTTCTGGTTTACATATAATTGTATGGAGGACCAGCAGATGGCATAATGGGTATGTTGCTGGACTCTCACGTAGTCAACCACAGTTCGAGTCCCTGATTTTGTGGTTTAAAACTCATGCTAGGCGCTTGTGCGTGTGTGCCCAAAATCTTGAAAGGAGAATGGAGGAGAAGGGATTGTGGCATGGCCATCCCCCCAGGGGCTGATTTCTTTGCTTACGGTCTCTTTGTTTCTTGGTGAGCTCATGTGTCCTATAGCAAAAATGTCTCAACACACACACACACGTGCATAAAAAAATATTATTGTGCATCTCTTACTGGAGTACAGTATAGCTTATGGTTTTCCTTTTTTTTTTTAAAGATTCATTTATTTATCTAATTGTATTTGTTATTATCATTTAATTTTTAATTTGACCACAGAGAGACAGAGAGAGAAAAAGAAAGTGAGAAAGTAAGCCACCAGGTCCAGGACTTGAACTGGAGTCAACCATGTGGAAGTCCAGCACCTTAACCACCATGCCACCTGCCAGCCTCTGATTTATAGTTTTTAGAAGCATGCATACAGTGTATAATATATAGACATACACCTCTTCAATATTGAACATCACATTGTGTTAAGTATAGCAACAATAGTTCTACTAATTTTTGGAAGCATCCATTGAATTGTCAATGACACTTTTTACTCTGTTGTGGTGTGCTGTTCTACAACCTGTTTCATTTGTTTACATGCATTTTTGTGTCTGAAAATCATTTCTCCCAATTCCCCTAGTACCTCACCCTGCGCAATTTCTGATATCGATCATTACTCCCTACACTTCCATGCCATCGTAGTCTGAAGGCACCCCATCTCATCTGATTTCACAGTTAAGCAGGGTTGGATCTGGTTGGCATTTAGATGGGAGAATTTTAGTATTAAACAATAGAACATTCCAAAATGAGAATTGAATGCCCCCATTTGATGTATTTATTTATCTTTAGTTCACAATTTTTTTTTCTCCTATCAAATATATTGACTGACTTGGGGTAAAATTTCATCTCTATGATTCTTTTCTTCAAGATATCATTTAGGTATACTTTATCTCCCTAACATTTATTTCCCTGACAAAATAGAAGAACACAAACCATTTTGATTGTAGACTCAACTCTTTTAACTATCAAAAAAAAAACAATGGAGACATTTCTTCTGAGAGGTTTTCGCTATAGGGCGCATGCGCTCGCCAGACAGAGAGAGACATAGAGACAGAAACTGAGAAATCACCCTCCAGAGGGGATGGTCACGATGCAATCCCTTCTCCTCCATTCTCCTCTCCGGATCTTGGGCACGCACGCACACACGCCCAGCGTGAGTTTTAAGCCACCAGGTCTGGGATGTGAACCGCGGTTGACTACACGGGAGTCCAATGACATAGCCATTACGCTAACTGCTGGTTCCCAAGGAGACATTTCTTTTGGTTGTCCTATAATATCTAGTTTTCCCATCTTATGTTTTTATTAGTCAAGATTCACCAGAGAGGCAGAACCAACTGGAGATAGATAGATATATAGGTAGATAAATACAAGAGAACATTTATTAGTGGAATTGGCTTACCAAATCATAAAGGCTGAGAAGTTCCTTTATACATAATAAGTTGTCTTCAAGCTGGAGAACCAAATTAGTAGCATGACTATCCAAGTTTGAAGACCACTGAGTTATGGAAAAAGAGAGGAGAAGTCTGTTTGAAATTGAAAGTCTGAGAACCTAGGGTCTGCTGGAATCAAAAGCCAAGACCCTAGAGTTCTGATGTTCAAGGACAGAAGAGTGTACCAGCTGCAGGAAAAAGAGAGTGAACTTGTCTTTCTTCTTTTTGTCTATCTGAGGTTCCCAGCCTATTATTTGGTACCATCCACGTTGATGCTGGAACTTACCAAATCAGTCTACTGATCCACAGGCAAATATCTCCTGGAAACATGCTCACAGATACATCCCCAAGTAACGCTTTTATCAGCTCCATAAGTATCCCTCAAGTTGAGATAAGAATAAACTGCCTGAAATGAAGAAGTTCTCAAAAATGATTGATTCAGTAGTTCTGGCAAACAAACAAACAAACAAACCTATGAAATCAAGAAAAGCATGACAATTACTATAAATTATTTATAAAATCATTTTTATTAAATAAGAAAGTTAAAAATAGTTAACATCTTTCAACCTCAAAAGTTAGAAAAAAATTGAAACCAACTGATCCAAGGAAAATAAAATGGTTAAAATAATGTACATTAAAGGACCAGCAGATGCTGTAATGGTTATGTCACTGGACTCCCATGTAGTTGACCACAGTTCAAGTCTCAGACCCAGCGGCTTAAAACTCATGCTTGATGTGTATGCAGCAGTGCTAAAATCCCAACAGAAAATGGAAGAGAAGGGATTGTGGCATGGCCATACCCCCTAAGGGGTGATTTCTTGCTTTACATGTCTCTGTCTCTTTGGTGAGCACACATACCCTATAGCAAAAAATCTCTCTAAAATAATAATAATAAACATGAGAATAAAATAAATTTGACAACATAGAAATAATGCAGACATTAATTCCAGTACTCCTTCCTATAAACACAGTTTTTACACACACACACACACACACACACACACCTATATATGTTCTTCAATATTGAACATTACGTTGTGTTAAGTATAGTGACAATAGTTCTACTAATTTTTGGAAGTATCCATCCACATATATGTGTGTGTGTATATATATATTTTTTTTTTCTAGTTTGTTATAGGGCACATGTGCCCACCTGAGGGGGGGGGAATAAATCACTGCCTGCGGGGTGGCCATGCCACAATCCCCCTCTCCTCCATTCTCCTCTCAGGATTTCAGGCGTGCACACACACACACACACACACACACACGCGCACCTGGTGTGTTTTTCAAGCCACCAGATCCAAGGCTCAAACTATGCAGTCAGCCATGTTGGATACACCTACCTTAACCTCCATGCCACCTGTTGGCCCACATATGTAGTTATAAGAACAACAAAGCCCTACAAATCAAATTGAGGAGAAAAATTTTAAAAATAAAATATGAATAGTAGTCATAATAGTAACAACCTCATGTCGATAGTATAAAAGAATATATATTTAGACTAAATTTCAAGTTTGCCATGGTTCACTTGCATTTCCTGTTACTTATCCACCTTCCCTAGTGGCCCTCTCTCTCCCTCAGTCCAATCCAGTCATGTGGGCTACTGCTTTATTACTGAAACCAACCATGCTCAACCTATAGGCCTTTGCATTCTTTTCTTTTTTTCTGTCTATATTGTTCTGCTGTCAACTGGTCAAACATATTAATATTCATTCACCTTTTGTTCTGATGACTGTTGCCATTTTATCTTCTCACAGAGTCCTTCTTTGACTGCTTTATGTAAAAGAAATCTACTGTATGCCTATCACTATTTCCTTAAACAACTTTATAATTTTGTTTACATAATACTGGTTGCTTAACAGGCTATATATTTACTTGCCTTTTCCTATTCCTCTCTCCAAATATTAAAAGGGTGCCTTATTTATTTATTATTCATTCTCAATGCTGTTTCTCCAGTAAGTAAATGAAAGAATAAATGAATTAAATACATATATGCTTAATAAGTTCAATAAAATAAATGATTATCTGGAAAATATGAATGATGATAATTGATTCAACAGGAATTAGCAGATCCAAATGTACCAAATCTAAGGAAGCATTATAGAAAGTTCAGGACAGAAAGATGCTATACAAAGACACAAAACTATCAGGTAGTAAATATCTAAATCGGAAGTCATGTAATGTTTAAAGGAGAAAAGCATCCTCTATACAAATTAAGAAGAAATCTCCTTAAGCAAGTCATAAACCAAACACTAGAGGTTAACAAGTAGAATATAAAACTTGTAATTTACAGATATGTTGGGAACAAGATGTAGAAATGTCTGAGAAGAACTCAGGTTGCTCACTTTAGGAATTCATGAGACAAGCCAGTCATGCCTCTGGGCTCCTACCTCTTCCATTAAGAGAGGCTGCATTCAACATTAACTTCCTTTGGTACCGGGAGCTTCTTTTCCCAATTTGCCCCATTAAGGAGATAATTCACTTGTGATAGGTCTCAGAAATCTCCAGGAGCTAGGCACTTAGCTTTACAAGACAACTTCTGTCAATACCAAGTACCTTAACCCCAGCTGCATGGTACCCAATTAGTTTGATTGTCCTTCCACCAATAACCTTTATCTCTATCTTATTATCATGGAAGCAGACAATTAAACAAATTGGGAGGTCTCTATTATATCTTTTCATATCCAACAGTTCCTGGCTCCATCTCTCCTCTTGGTGTGATCATAGGAATACTGGGAGATTTGTGACTTCTGGTGCTGAATTATGATTTGTAAATTTCTCGTATAAAACCTGTTTTGTAGCCCACCATCGTGAGATTGTGAACATAAGCCCTGTTCCATGACAGGAGGTAACCTTAATGGGATGTGGTTTTTATCCTTAAATTACAGTGGTTTTCACCTTAAAATGGTATTGAATTAAATAATTTTAATCATTAATCGAATTTTCAAAATTGATCCTATGAAAAATGAACATGTAAATATGAATAATATTTTATGCTAACCAAAATAGAATAGAGATAGAGAATGCTTAATTTGGTTGCCTAATTAAAAATATATTTTACTTTATCGTAGACACAAAGAAATGTATTTCTTATATATTTATAATTCTATTGAATTTTATTATTTTAAAAACTTTATTGTTATGGTTACCATTTTATCCCAAGTAATGGTTAAGGTACTCAATAAGGATAGCATCCTCTGTATTTCTGTTTATTGTGTGTTTATGTATGTGTGTGTGTGTGTGTTGTGTGTGTGTGTGTGTGTGTGTGTTTTATCAGAAAGAGGAAGGCTGAGATAATCTTGCTGCCTAATAAACTGTACGGAAAAGTGTGTGTTACTCTATGGAATACACAAATTAACTCTCTCCTATAGGTTTCTTGGCCAGTTTTAACATGTCTCTTGACAGAAATCTTAGAATTACATGATTTTGAGTTTCATATGATTCATGCTTAAAATTCACTGAACAATTAGATCCTTTATTAGGCTTCATTGCATATGTTTTCCTACTTAATGATAGGTGCAATGAATCTTGAGGACTTTGGAGGGAGTTCTGGGAGAGGAACACAGCTAACTGAATTAGCCCTGTGACTAGTCAACAATGCTTATTTTTTTAATCCAATAAATATTTAGTAGGTGCCTATGATAGCACAGATATTGTGCAGAATCTATTGTAGAAGGTAACAAGGGGAAAAAGTGTAGGCAGAATTGCTGGCAGCCTGCTTCACTGGTATTACTTGTTTATATATAACATTCTTCCTAATTAGCTGGCTAAATATTATCCCTGCCATTGAGATCAGTAGAATTAACTTTGGAGGTCAAAAGGATGACGGATGTAACAAACTGTTTGGCTTCATGTTTTCCATATTTAAAGTTTTCAGTTTTAGCATATTTGGCTGTATCACAATGTACATTAGTTGTTTAACCATTGAAGAAATATTTGATTACAGGTTATTTTCTGTAAACAAGAATTATGATATGCTATTAAGAATATTGGTTCTACAAAAGCCATTGCTCCTAGTATCAGTTATGTTGATAACGCCACTACATTTACTAACGCCAAGCTAGCTCTCAAATGACTTCCCAATATATACTTAAAATAAAAAAAAATTCTAACCATGGCTTATGTTTTGATATGATTCAGTCTCTATTTCTCCTAACCTTTTTTTTTTTTTAACTTCTCCCACTGTTTTATATTATCCAGCAATAATTATCCACCTTGGTTTTTTTTTTTTTTTTTTGAACTTGCTGTTCTCTCAATGTGAAATACTCTTCTGCCATGTCTTTCCATGGCTGCTGCTTTCTCATCATTAAGATTGAAATTAGAGGGACCAGCAGTTAGTGTAATGGCTATGTCGCTGGACTCCCATGTAGTCGACCGCGGTTCGCGTTCCAGACCCAGTGGCTTAAACTCACACCAGGTGCGTGTGCGAGTGTGCCTAAGATCCCGAGAGAATGGAGGAGAAGGGATTGCTGTGTGGCCATCCCCCCGGGGGGTGGTTGCTTGCTTTCTATTTCTCTGTCTGTCTGGCAAGCGCACGCGCCCTATAGCAAAAACCTCTTAAAAAAAAAAAAGATTGAAATCAGATGTCGACTCCTCGGTGAGACTTTTACCTATAAGCCTGAATAGAATAGTATCCCTTCTTCTCCTACTCCGATACATACTCTACTTGCACACTTTCATTCAGTTTATTAATTAAAAAACGTATTAATATGTTAACATTATTAACAGCTACCTTATTTTCCAGTGGGGAAAAAAGTCATCGTAGGTTGGAAATTTTAATAAATGGCTAAAGTCACAAAATGCTATAGTCTGGAGACATGATTTGCAGCCACAGTGGTGTTTTCTAAATCCCACTCTTCTCCAATATCCTATTTACACAGAACACCTTCACAAAACTTTCAACCTAAATGGCATTAAAGAGATAGAAAGAGGGAGACTATCTACATTTTCATGTTTGAAGAGATTTATGGAGGCTTTTGCTATAAACTTAATAATATGACAATTTCAGTCAATTTATTTCTCTCTTTAATATATGCTTGTCATTCATATCCTCCTGTATTCAAAATCACAATTCTTAATTTGTGGAAATGTTTCAAGGGAGTTGACGGTAGAGAGAGGTGTGAGATATTGTTAGTATTCTAACATTTATTATTTAGAACGTTCTTCCTATTTTGAAGATGAATTCCAGTCATTAATTATTCCCTGTCATGTTGCCTTGGTTACAATTACTCATAGTAACTGAGGCTGTCGGATGCTGCCGGCAGAGCATGAAGAGTATTGGGTCAGATTACCACTCAGTTACAGAGAATGGAAATGTAGTCATCTTCCAATTTAAAGCTTTCCAAGTTCTCTGAAAATGGTTTTATTAGGAACATATGGCATAAGTAAAATCCTTGTTGAAAAATTCGCTTCAAATTGGTGCCACTTATCCTACACTACAACATCTTGCCTTTTATAAATAATCTCGGTCAGCCCCATATTCAGATACTTTATATTTAAAATGAACTTCAATTAGTGTATTTCTGCTTAGTACATAAGAATTGAGAAAACAGTGTAAGGACAAAGATATCACATAATTCCACCATAAATAATCTAAATATGCAAAGCTAGCAAATTACACGTAGCTTGGAGATGACTTTTTTTCATGTCAGTCTCTCAAGGATGTAGACTGCAAGGCATCTTGAAATTCCTATTGTCTACTGAAAAACTATGCATGCAGTTTCATTCTCCAATAGAAGTAAAAAAAAAATTTTTTTTGGAGAGGTTTTCACTATAGTGCGTGTGCACTCGCCAGACAGAGAGAGACAGAGACAGAAAGTGAGAAATCACCCCCCAGGGGGGATGGTCTCGCCGCAGTCCCTTCTCCATTCTCCTCTCGGGATCTTGGGCACGTACACACATGCGCCTGGTGTGAGTTTTAAGCCACCGAGTCCAAGACGCCAACCGCGGTCGACTACGTGGGAGTCCAGTAACATAGCCATTATGCTAACTGCAGGTCCTAGAAGTAAAAAAAAAATTTTAAAAGTTCATTTTGTGTATATTTAGAAGCTTTAACTCTTCCTGTTTTTTTTGTTTTTTCATCTTAAGTTCTGTTATCCAAAAATGCAAGGCAGCTGGCTTACAAGTGTTGTTAGTATTCAGTCACTAGCATTATCAAGAAAAATACAACATCCCATTTTTTTATTGAATTATTTTTATTTTATAGCTAAGATGTGTTTCTTTTTGTGCTCACCTCTCATTTAGTAATAATAGCACTAGCCTCACATACCCCACAAGTTTGTTGTGAAAATGAAAGAAGCCTCAGAACCGTATTTTACAATATTTCTCAGTAAATACTGAGGGTATATATAAACACTGTAATGTTATATAAAAGCTGTAATTTTCTGAAGTGTTCTATCAGGACAGGCAGATTTTAATATTATAAGAGCTTAGTCAGGGTTCTTGCATACAAATCATAAGGAAGATATTTGAATGGAAAATGCTGTTATAAGGACCAACCAGTGGTATGGTGGTTCAGGTGACTGAATCCCACATGGTCAACTGCATGGTTTGAGTCCTAAGTCTGGAGGCTTACAAAATATACCAGGCACATGTACATGGGTGCCTAATATCCTGAAAAGTGGGAGAAATGGGGAGAAGGGATTGCGGAATAATCATTCCCCATGTCAGGTACTGTCTCGCTTTCTCTCTCTCTCTCTCTCTCTCTCTCTCCCTCTTTCTGTCTCTGGCAAGCACGTACACCATCTGGCAAAATTAAGAAAGAAAAAATAAAAATGTTATTATATGGGTACTCTATGATATACTATGAACAAATAAAGAGACAGAATGTTCATGTCTTATTCTAGGAGCAATGCCTTGGGTGTTTGGGCTGGGAACTGACCTGAGGTGGCATGGTGACTAGGCTGTGTTTTATTATCATAGTCTCATTGGTTGTTTGTGAGAATTTTTTTTTTTTCAAAATACATTCGACTTACTTTCTTGTCAAATTCTTAACAAAATACAATATATAGTCACTGGTGAAAAAATACATTTTTTTAAAAGTCAAGAGTCATTGCCAAAAAAAAAAAAAGAAAAGTGAAAGATGGAGCTACACATACTGGTTATGTTCTATTTCTGTGTTGGGTGTATTGACCGAAGGTAATTTTTGAGAAGCACTTATTTTTGAGAACTGCTGAACTTTGAGTAGTGACTGAGAATCTGTTGGGCTTAGACCTGTGGTTAATTTCCACAGTCCTGTCGATGTAAAGGTATTGCTAGGACAGACAAAGCTTAGAAGACAGGAAGCCAACTTTGTTATTACTGTTAAGATGTATTCTGTTTATTAGGAATGGTAAATAATCCCCACACTAATGTTATTGTTTATCAGGAAGATTACAAGTTCTGCTATCTTGATTGCAGTCACTGTTCGGGCAAGAATCAGCTTGGCTGAGGCCGTGTGCATACATGGTGGAAAGAATAGAGAACCTAAGCTTTTGTATGCTGCTGGTCAAACCTAGTCTGCATACACTTGAAAGTGACCAACAGCGCATAGTAAAACATACATCAGATTTTTTGGGACCAGCAGTTAGCGTAATGGCTATGTCGCTGGACTCCCACGCAGTCAACCACTGTTTGCGTCCGGACCCGGTGGATTAAAACTCACACCAGGCGCGTATGCATGTGTGCCCAAGATCCCGAGAGGAGAATGGAGGAGAAGGGATTGCAGCGTGGCCATCCCCGCTGAGGGGTGATTTCTTGCTTTCTGTCTCTCTGTCTCTGTCTGTCTGGCAAGCACACACGCCCTATAGCAAAAACCTCTCAAAAAAACACAAAAACCGTACATCAGATTTTTAAAAATTACACTGGTGCTCTCTGGTGGAATAGTGGTTGAGGTAGCTGGAGCCCACATGCCTGACTGTGTGGTTCAAGTCCTGGACCTGATGGCTTGAAAAACACTTTGTACACTTGTGTGTGTGTGTGTGTGTGTGTGTGTGTGTGTGTGTGTGTGCGTGCTCATACTCCCGAGGAGACAAATGGAAAAGGATGGCACCAGGACTGTCCCCTGTCCAAGGGGAATGCTTTCTCACTTTCTCATTCTCTCCTTCTCTGTGTCTCTCTGGTGAACACACATAACCTCTATCAAATTAAAAATCAAAAACAAAAGAACCCTGAAGTTATATATCCTGAACTATAAATGGATATACTCACAGCCTTACTGGCTCAAGATTATTGAACACAGGTTTTCTTTCTTTTTTCTTTTCTTTTCTTTCTTTTTTTTTTTGGAGAGGTTTTTTCACTATAGGGCGTGTGCGCTCACCAGACAGACAGAGAAAGACAGAGAGACAGAAAGCGAGAAATCACCCCCCAGGGGGGATGGTCACGCCG
>NW_006159481.1:2029768-2044116 GCF_000334495.1 Tupaia belangeri chinensis | reverse complement strand
TTTTGTCACTTTTGTGTTCCTTCTTTTTTTGTTTTTTTTTTTTTTAGAGAAATAGAGAAAGACAGAGAGCCAGAGAGCCAGAAATCACCTCATCCCTCTGGGGGAAGGGCCATGTTGCAATTCTTTCTCCTCCATTCTCCTCCTGCAATTTTAGGCGCACATACACATATGCCTGGAATTAGTTTAAGTTGTTGGGTCCGGGGCTCAAGCCACAGTAGACTATGTGGGAGTCCAGTGATGTAACCATTACACCATCTGCTGGTCCTGAACACAATTTGTCATAAATCATTAACCAGCCACTACAGGCAGGAAATGACTCCTAGGAAGACTGGCTTAAACCTAAACAAAAACTACAACAGGAAAAAAAAAAGAAAAAAGTAAAACCAAACAGAAATAAATCTCCACCAATAAAACTAAACATGAACATTAGTAACTACCCACTGTGGGAGAGCTATATTTAACAAATTTAGTCCATACATGTTCCTAAATCCCAAAACAAACTAAGTCTGAAAAACAAAAAAACAACAACAAAAAAAATAGACAAAACCCTTATGTAATTGGCCCCCAATAAAATCTCTAGACAGAAAGGCGTTGGTTAACTTCCTTGTCTGACAACAATTCATATGTGTTGTCAGATAATGCTGGGAGAAATAAAATTGTTTTCATGTCACTCTACTGGGAAGGGACAAATGAAAATTGGTCCCTGATTTCTTCAACCTTATCTCCTATGCCTTTTTCATTTGTTGATTTTGACTGGCATCCTTTAGAGCTAATAGATTGTAACTTTGAGTACAACTTTTTATGAGTCCTTCTAGTGAAATACGGAGCCTAAAGGTGATCTTGGGGTTCCTTAACATGACCTGCCATCCTCTGCTAGATGGCTCTAACCATGGTGGATTGCTGTACCAAGAAGTCAATAGGAAAAATTAGAGGATGACTCCAGTTCTTATATCTCCCTGTAAAACATCACTCCACATCTCCAGATGTCTTCTACTCACACTTGTACCCACACTCCATCACTCAGTCATGTCATGGGGCAGAGGGATAATTTGGGTTGTAATGTGGACAAATGAGACACAGTGCTCAGAAGGTCCTCAGGCAATCTTTCCAAATAAGAACTTAATTCTATTATTTAAACTAATTATAAGCCCTGAGAACTATCAGTCAAGAGTATATGTTGAAATTAATGTCCATCTTTGTCCCAAAACTGATGAAGGTCACACAGGGAGGACCCCAACAATTGTACACCATATTAACAGAAAGATAAAAATCACATGATCATATCAATCGATGCAAAAAAGCATTCAATAAAATGAAACTTCCCTGCATGATAGAACTCTCAGCAAAACTGGCATAGAAGGGACCTTTCTCAGCACAATAAAAGCCCTATAAGGAAAACCTATATTGAACATAAAATGGAATGAGGAAAAGTTGAAAACTTTTCCACTAAAGACTGGAACAAGACAAGGCTGCCCACTTTCTCCACTCCTTTTCAATATAGTGCTAGAAGTCCTAGCCAATGTCGGGACCAGCAATTGGCTTAATGGCTATGTTGCTGGACTCCTGTGTAGTCAATTGCAGTTCGAGTTTTGGACCCAGTGGCTTAAACTCACGCCAGGCACATGTGGCATGCCTGTCCACGATCCCAAGAGGAGAATGGAGAAGAAGGGATTGCACAAGGCTATCCTCCCTGGGGAGTGATTTCTCACTTTCTGTCTCTCGGTCTCTCTCTGTCTTTCTGGAGAGCACACACATCCTATAGGAAAAACTCGCAAAAAAAAAAAAAAAGAAAAAAAAAAAAGTCCTAGCCAATGCAATAGGAAAAGAGAATTTAAAAAAAGGCATTCAAATAGGAAAAGAAGAGTAAAAGCAAACAATTCTTTCTTACCAGAGGCACTATATGTTCTCCTTGAATGATACTTCTTGTATGAAACCAGGTATTAACTTGTCATCCTTCCCAAAACACTGTGACTTTCATTATAAAGGCTTTTGTAAGAGACCTTCAAGTTAAGAAACAACAATCCTTAGGTGACTACAGAATGACTCAGAGGCAAAATTGACTCAATAATTTTGAGGACCCTGTGGTCACATATTTTTACAAATAAATAAAAAGGTGATACAAAATGTTCCTGATTTTGCTAAAGTGAGTGGTAACACTACTTAAACCCTAGAATGCTTTCAGGTCTGATCCTGCTCAGTGAATATGGCTGTTAAGAATGTCAGAAGTGCCCTAGATTCCCTCCTTGCTAAAGCAGTCTGCATGTTCTTTAAGATACCCTGATATTCCTGGATTAATTTTTTGGATGAATGGCAATGTTAATGTGGAAATTTAAGAAGAAAGCTATTTGACATTAGAAGGAATAATATGATTGTTTATGGGATTAGTTTAGCTGACTTATTCTGGTTCCTAGGCCATGGCTGAGGTTAATACCTCAGGCTAACCTCATCCTGCTGATTATAGTCCTATTGATTGAATCATAATTAATTGCTCTATGAGAGAATTTAACAGATTGGTACCAGCCTCTGTTGTTGAAATTAATCAACTTGGCCCACAGAATAGCATAGTTATAAAAAACTTCATCAGAAGCCAAGGCAGTATAGAAATTAGGGATGGATATTATTAAGAAACGATTTGACATTTCTCCTTAGTTCTCTCCTTTCTTTTCATCTTATAAATCCAGCAGTAACTGCTCTTTGTTCTGGACTATCTTTTCTTTTTTAATTATAATTTCTAGTTTAGTTTACATATAAGCATTGCACATCTTTGTGGGGTATAATATAGTTTTTAAAGCATGCATAGAGTGTGTAATAATCAAATCAAGGACACAAACATAGTCATTATCTTCATCATTTAGCATTACATCATGCAGTGCACATTTGATATTTGTTTTGCTTTTTTATTTTAGGGGGTGGAATATATATTGAATGGTCATGACATCTTTTACTCTGCCATGGTAACTTCTCAATGATGTAAACTTACCTGCCATGGAAGATACAGTGTTTCTCACTGGAGCGAAAGGAAAGCATGCTTGCTGACCATTATAAAGATTCTGGCTCGAACTGTGGTAGACTACGTGGGAGTCCAGCTATGTAATCATTATGCCATCTGCTGGTCTCCTGAACTCAGAGCTCCCCAAGCTCACAGCCCCTCTCCTGGGAGAATACATAAGCATCCATTTTTGCCCATCCATGTCATGGAGGTGGACAAGGGAAAATGAGGCAAATCTGTTCATGCCTGTGAGGCACAGGTAATCCAGGTCACTGTCTCTGACCTATGAGTCTTGTGTCCTCCTACTAGGATTTATGAAAAGTGACAGGCTAATTTGTCAGCTCATAAAAATGATATCAGACCCTTCACAGTAGGAACACCCAGACAAGGAGGAATTCTGCTGGGGAGTTTTCAAAATATACTCTTCATAACAATCATTAAAAATTATGTTTAAACAGCTCCTGGGAAGTTATTTTGAAAACTGGCAACACATAGGCTTCAGAATCAGAAATACCTGGACAGAACATCCAGGCTTACTGCTTGGAAGAATCACAAAAACACCCATAAGTGTATTATGATAACAAAATGTAATGGTATTCTTAAAGCTATTATTTAGTTTCTTAGCTGATTAGATCAGTTTATATATATATATATATACTTTTTTTGTGCTTTATGGTTTCTAAAAAATTTGGGGACTTAACTGAGAGACATATAAATAAAAAGCAGAGATTAAAAATATTGTATAGTGTGACAGAAAAGACTTGTGTAATAAAGAAACTGAGAAAAGTAGGGGAAAAACATAATTCTATCATAAAGAACAAATAATTCTTAATATTTTAGCATGTCTTTTCTCACATCGTTCTTAAAAAGCAGATGATAGAAAATAGCATACATATAATTTTGTGTTCTAAAGTAGAAACATCTTAATAGTGGTGCTGGTGAATTTATTTTCAAGAAAGAAAATAGATTAGTATCACAAGCCAAAAAGCTTGGCTGTTAAAAATTTGTTAAATCAACCAGTTAAGAACAAAAGTGATACATTCATAGAGGCATTTCTTTAGCCCAACCATCTGGATACTTGCAGTATTTTGATTCAAAGCAGAGAAAAAAAAATCCATTTGACTAAAACTTATAATACAGTTAAATTCTAGGCCTCTGCAAAGAGGAAACTGAAGATAAAATAATACATAAAAAGTCTGAAAAAAGTAATTGTTGCATCAAAAAAATTCCATTAATTATAGTAATTATCTATGATTGGATCTCTTAAAACATCTGCAGAGAAACAAGTGGCTATACTTAAACATGATCATTTTAAATTTCAATCACTTAAATGTAACTATTGTTAAGTAATTACTTTTAAGTCATTAAAAAAGTAACTTTCAAAAAGCCAATTCTAGCATCTGAGAGACAAAATTGAAGGATTCATAAAGGAAAATGTACCCAAACATTATGATCTCCATCATTACTTGCAAATTAGTTTAAAAATGAAGAAAATCCAGTTGACAATTAACTTCAATTTGTATTACTTTATTTAGATATTAGGATAATTCTATTAGCTAATTAAAATCTATAATGTATTTGTGATGGATTCTCACTCAAAAAAACAAAGACATGAGATTATCGTCATACATATAGAGAAAATGTGGTAATGATTCCAATTCTAATGATCCATTTGGGTTGTTATATGTCTGGAATTAGAAATCCTATCGAACTGAGAGTACATACTTAAAATATCAGAGGAATCACATGAAGTTTATTTTTGGTAATACAATAAATTATAATTAAAAGTAACTGAAAAATGAAATATATAAAGTAAAATTATGAACAACCAACATGTACATCATCTGAATTCATAAAATAAAAAAACATTAAACAGATAAACTGAGAAGAGTGTTGTACATGGGTAGTAGGGCTGCAGATTTTCTTTTATTCTCAGTGTGCATGGGTTTTAAAAATTTTAGTAATGACAATTTTTTTTTTATTTTGGAACCTAAAGCACTTACTTAAAAAAAAAATCACATGTCTTACTGGCCATTTTCTCAGATTCTTATCTTGATGAATAAAGTAATACAATTAATGGTAATATATGAATATAATTAAGATAGACTCAAATCAGATGACCTGAATTTTGGTCTTAGTCAACCATTAGTCAGCTCTTTGATACTGAGCACAATGATTCAGGTTTGTTTTCCTTTACTTTATATTTTGATGGATTTCTGACTGGGTGAGTTCTATAATCCTTTTAATCCCTAAGAAAATTATTCTTAGAGTAGCTAGGAGTCATACTCATATAGTGCTAGGCTCTCTTTTTTTTTTTTTAGAGGTTTTTGCTATAAGGCGTGTGTGCTTGCCAGAAAGACAGAGAGAAACAGAAAGTGAGAAATCACCTGGGGAGGATGGCTATGCCGCAATCCCTTCTCCTCCATTCTCCTCTTGAGATCTTGGGCATGCACACACATGTGCCCAGCATGAGTTTAAGCCACTGGGTACAAGACTTGAACTGCGTCAACTACGTGGGAGTCCAGTGATGTAGCCATTACACTAACTGCTGGTCCCAGTGCTAAGCTCTTTTAAAGCATATCTTCAGAAAAAAATAAAGCAATCTAAACTGAGGAGGCACTCTCATACAAATAAGACAAATGGATTAGGTCCATATGTGGTTCAAGTTTATTAATAAACTTGCTCCTAAAGATCTGTGTGTGCAGTGCCAGCAGGTGGTGTAGTTGTTAAGTGTTGGGCTCCCATGTGGCTACTGTGGTTCAGGTCCTTGATCTGGCCCCTTGCTTTCTCACACTCTCTCTGGTGAGTATATGTGCCCTATAGCGGATTTAATAATAACAGTAAAATTAAATAAATCTTAAAAACTAAATTTCTGTGTGTGTGTGCTGAATTGTTTCAAATAACTCTCCTGGAACGTCAGAGGTGCTTTCTCTCTATTTTGCACTGATTTTCAATTGGATATGACTCTCAGATTTTCAACCTTTTTCTTGACCCTTCATACTTCCATTCAGATATATTCAATTGTGAATAAATCTGTGAATAAATAATTAGAGTAGTGAGGTTCCAGGCCAGCAGATGGTATAGTGATTAAGGTGCTGGACTCTCATATGGCTGACCATGGTTCAAATCCCAGACCTGGGAGCATGAAATTCCTGCTAGACACAAGTACATGCATGTCCAAAATCCTGGGAAGAGAATGGAGGAGAAGGGGCTGCACTGTGGCCATCTGCCCTAGAAAGTGATTTCTCGCTAAATAAAAGTATTGAGTCTCTTCATCATTCTAGTTAGATCTATAATAATAACTTTCTTTGATGAATGGAAAAGTATGGCTAAACTATTCACCTCCTAAGTTTCTTGTTTAATAGCTGTTATGAAATGTGGTAAGATAAAAGTTAGAGAGCCAGCCCCTTAGTGCAATAGCTTTACTCTGTACATAGAAAGCAGAATCCCACACAGCTAACCATGGTCTGAAACCCAGCCCCAGGAGCTTGAAAAACACTCTGGGTGAATATGACAGAAGGTAAGTGTCCTATATCCCTAGAGAATGGAGAAATGGAGAAAAATTGTGGTGTGACTACATTTCATTGAGCAAGTGTTCTCTCTCTCTCTCTCTCTCTCAAGTGTACATACTTCCTAGCAATTAAAAAAAAAGATTGAAATTAGAATTTTTATTTGATTTTAAACCCATGCTATTGAAAGGAATAAGTAATGGGGAGAGATCAGCAGATGAGATCAGGTGGGTAATGCTTCAACATTGGGCAGTGGAAGGTCAGAAGGGAAATGAATCATTGAGCTTTGGGAGCAAATTGTGAAGTCTTCTAGAGACATTGATTTTACTCTGATGATTAGAAAGTTTAAGCAGAAGAATCAGAAGTGGAAGTATCAACTGACTCGAGTTTTAATAAATTCACTTGGACCACATGAAAACCACTCAGAATACTACAACAATCTAAAACAGTGAAAAATGATAATGGCTTAGACTAGGGTGGTAAAAATGGGTGAAAAAATTGGACTTGTTTGGGGCTACATTAGGAGGATGGAAACTATTGTCTTCGCAGAGAGAAAGAGAAAATTAAAAAGTGTTCCAAGGATTTTGCCCTGAAGAAGAAGAAGCAAGGATGGAGCATAAGAAAAAATAAGTTACAGACATTTTAACTAACTCTTTTAAACACAACTGTAAAATGAATAAAAATATATAACTTCTTCTTCTATGTCTCATGTATCATGTTGGGACAAGCAGTCAAAGTTCCTGAATCAATAATCATTTTGATTATACCGTTCCAGAGAAACAATGTATAAAAACATATTCCACTGCAATTTCTGTGTAATCTGTTCCTCCTGTCCTATCAAGTGTGACAGTGTATTATTATATATTGACAGAAAACATCAATATGGATGATGTTAGACAGTGGGAGGAAAGCATTTTGGTGTGCTGGTTTTGTCTTCATAATAACAGCATTGATCTGTATTTCAGGTTACCCGTTTTCAACAGCTCACAGTTAATTTGCCCATATCTACATTGGTATGAGCAGTAATATAGTGAATGTCAGATGGGATCTGCAATTCATAGGAACAGCTCTGCAGTCTAATGATTTTTGTCAATTGTGAATTAATTATTAATCTGATTTGTCCTTCTTTGTTCAGAGCTCTGCAAATGTTAGTAAATCGGGGTGTGCTCAAATTTTTAGTAGGATTGTTGTGGTGATAAGCAACCAGTTTTTGCATTGCTTATCTTCTCTTGCCTGATAAATAAGCTGTTCTGGTACTGTTGTGTCAATGAGATTGTCATTTACTTTATTTTAAAATTGTTTACTCAAAATGAATGGTCTGTTTAGTGATTTTCATATTTTACGCCTATCCTTTGTTTGATAGTTTTGGCATTCTTCTTTTAGTAACCTCAAGGCTTGAGTCACCAAATCATGATAATACTTGAGGAAAAATGAAGAGCTTTGGAAATTGAATTTCATTAATTAATAGTTAAAAACAAGTTAAGGTAGGGAACATCAAGTTCCTTATCTATGCTATTAAATTTTAAATACCTGCTGACAAGGACTCTCTCCTTCACCTAAATTTAATCAGAGTCCTCTGAGCTCTCTACTGGGTGAGGTCCCATGACATTGGTCTTTTCTCTCTGTCCTTGTAAAACCAGTTTGAACAAGAATCTCAGGAAAACAGTTTAGCAAAAAAAAAAAAAAAAAAAAAACCCACACTTGGTGTCTGTTCATTCTCTATACCTGATCAAATTACTCATTTCTCAGATAAGATGATTTTCTCACCCTGACCTTCTTTCATCAAGAATTCTAGTAAATCAATCTAGTAAGCAGCTCCTTTATACTTGGTATTTCTTCTCATAATTTTCTGACTGCCCCCATCCCCGTCTAGTTCCTTGTTTACAAATCCCTACTTGTTCTTGTTGGAGTCAGACTTGAGTCCAATCTTTTTTCCCAACCTCAAGACTCATTGTGGTGGTATTTATATTTATTGTATAATGTCTTCTGTATTATCTTTCTTTTTCTTGAGAGTTTTTTTTTTTTTCTTGCTACAGGGCACGTACACTCGCCAGAAAGGGAGACAGAGAGATAGAAAGCAAGAAATCATCCCCTCGGGGGATGGCCATGCCGCAATCCCTTCTTCTCCATTTTCCTCTCAGGATCTTCTGCACACACACCCGGCATGAGTTTAAGCCACTGGGTCCAGGATTCAAACCACGGTTGACTACATGGGAGTCCAGTGACATAGCCATTACGCTATGTCCCATTCTGTATTATCTTTAACAATATCATGAATATTTTTTCATTAGTATTACTTTATAGGCATATCATGAGATTTTTAAACAAGATAATGGACACTGATGCTTCTCATCTTATGATGGGATTATGTCTATGAACCCATCATAAATTGAAAAAATAAAAAATGCATATGATAGACCTAATCTAGCCTATTTTAAACATGCTCAGAATACTTTCATTATCTTATAGTTGAGCAAAACCATCTAACATAAAGCCTATTTTATAATAAAGTGTTCAATATATCATGTAATTTATTGAAAACTATGCCAAAAGTCAAGAACAAAATGATTGGAGCCAGCCTATGACCTAATGATTAAAGGAGACAATTCCTACATGGCTGACCACATGGTTTGAGTTCCAACCCTGGAAACTTGAAAATACTCCAGATGTGTGCATGTGTATGTGTGTGTATGTTGTATGTCTGTGTGTTGGGGGGGTGCCCCAAATCCTGACAAGATGGAGAAATGGAAGAGAATAAATTGTGGTGTGAACATGCCCCATTGAAGGATACTCTCTCCCCCTCTGTCTGTCTGTCTCTGGTGAGTGCCAATGCCCTTTGGCAAAAAATACACACACATATACACACATACACATACACACATACATATTTATATATGTATATAAACAGCACACACATACACACACACACAAACACCCCAGAATGATTATATGGACTCTTAAGTTCTGTGTCTACCGGCTGTATGTTGTTTTCACACCATCATAAAGTTGAAATATCCAAAGTTGAACCATCATATGTTGTGGGCCATCTGTATAGAACTAGCAGAAGGCCTGGCCCTTAAGTTTCTGGCAACTGCCTTGTTAGTGTGCCTGCAAGGTTGCAAAGAAAAGCAGACTGTGTGTCCTTTAAATCAAGTCATTTCCCTTCAGGGATGAGAGGTCGGAGTTGTCTATTTCTACAAAATATGTTAACTATTTTAATCTATTCACTTGAAGATTTAGTCGAGTTACTAACTGCATGGTGGAAAATCTGTACAGTTCATAAATTGTTATACAAATGCTTATATTTAAAAACAATTATACCATTCATCTGATTAGTTCATCTTCTAAAGAGAAAACCTGTAAAGAAAGCTATACATTAAAGTGATTTGCGAGACCAGCAGATGGTGTGGCGGTAACGTTGCTAGACTCCATACAGCTGACCCTGATATGAGTCCTAGACCCAGTGACTTGAAAATCACACCAGATGCATGTACTCGTGTGCCTAAGATCCCGGGAGGGAAATGGAGAAGAGACTTCAGCATGGCAATCCCTCCTGGGGGGGGGATGATTTCTCACTTTCTCTCTCACTGTGTCTGTCTCTCTTTCTCTGGTAAGCACATGCACCATAAAGCAAAAACCAAACAAACAAAGAAAGAAACAACCTCTAAAAAATAAAGTGATTTGCATTCTCCAGTTAAAAGTAGAGGAAATGTATATTCTGCTGGGTTAGTAGGGTGCTTTGGTTTTTCATAGTATATTGGCTGACTTTGAAGCAGCTAGAAAGCTAGAAGGCTGAGAGAGTCACGTCAAATTTCAGCTTAGTTGAAGTAAGAACTGGGCTTGCAGAGGTTATACGAAACTGCTTGGCTTCCCAGTTCATATACATGAGTGTGACAAGCAGAAAATTAGACACCTGGCAGCTACACGTGTTTAGGTTTTATGTTTTTAGATACATAGCCAAGATTACTTTGTGACTGCCAAATTGCTACCTTAATTTAAAAGCAGAGAAACACATTAGGTTTTGCCACCTAGAAAATCATGTTAAGTTTTTGCTTAAAAATCACCTTCATTAGCAGATAAGGAAAATTCTTTTTTCTTTTTTTTTTTTTTTTTTTTTTGATCAGAACTGCTTTCCATTGGGGCCATCAGGTGGCATAATGGTTAAGACACTGGATTCCCCCGTGGCTGACAGCAGTTTCAGTCTTGGACCTGGTGCCTTGCTTTCTCACTTTCTCTTTGTTCCTCTCTTATGAGTGCATGTGCCCTAGAGCAAATTAATAATTATAATAATTAATAAATAAAATTAAATAAATAATTAAAAAAAATAATTGCCTTTCACCCATTTTGAAAAGTTCAGACATCAAGATAAGTCTGACAAAACTGCTAAACTCTAGGAATAACTCCTTTGCTTTGAAATGTTACTTTTATTGCTGGATGATTTAGGGTTGATGCAGTTATTTGCTTACCTAGTGGTGATACATGAAAGTCAAACTGCTGTTATTCTGTTTTCCCATTTTATTTACAGTAAGGCTTTATATATTATAGCATTTCCATTTTTGCTAGATGCTCCTCAGATTTAAATAGGATGGGAAAGAAGTTGTTTTAAAACCTTTATCAAGACAGATCAAAACTCTGTGGAAGGTTATACCTAACTGTAGCATTCACTTTAAAGAAAGAATTTAAAAAAAAAAATCCCAAAGCTAGTGCATTTGAACTAAACAGAATCCAAAAAGCAAACATGGTACTTACTGTTTTGCCCCAAGGTACTTAGTGACTCAGTCAGAATTTAATGATGGAGAATCTGAACGTAAAGAAAAATAAAACTGGTAACAAGAATCTAAGAAATGTATCTTACTGTTTGATAACAAAAATTCCTATAAAAAACAGGCATAGGTCTCAATTTCTGAAAGGAGGGTGTTTTTTGTTTTTGTTTTTGTTTTGTCCTTTCTTGTTACATTTTCAAGTTTATTTTAGATATCCAATTATGACATCTGGTTAAGCAAAGACAAATATGCTTAAAATGCTTTTGGAGCTCTCTCGGGCACTTCCTCAATTGTTCATATATATCTTCCCTGCCCATCTTCTTGTCTACATAGTGTTATGTTAGGTTGGTTCATTCAGGCTGCTATACCAAAGTGCCAGCTTCGATGGCTTACAAATATCATAAATTTATTTCTCACAGTTCTAGAGTCTGGGAAGTCCAAGACCAAGGCATCACCCGATTTCATATCTACCGAGTGCCTATTTCCTGGTTCATAAGTGGTGCCTTTTCCTTGTGTCTTCCCATGGTGGACTCTTTCACAAGAGCACTAATCCTAATCAACTCTCCAAAGGTTCAGCCTGTTAATACCATTACTTTGCAAGTCTTGAGGGAAAGGGAGGAGGCTTTCAGTAACTTCTAATATCTTTTGTTCAGCATTGGCCATGTATTGGTTGAGTTAGCAGTGAGAAAAATCAGGGAAAGAAGATGGAACCAAAAAATCAGCTATGAACCACTGTACCCAAAGACAAACTATCTTAGAAAGGCTACTCAAAAATATGACTCTTATCAGGTGGTACTTACATTTCAGAATTATTCAGATTTAGTCTCTTTACTGGGTCAGAGCTAAGCATGGAAATGGGACCAACTTTTGGAACCTAAGCAAGATGGGAGAGGTAAACTGAGATGAAGACTGATAGTCTTCATTCTTCCTGCCAACACGTAGAGAGGAGCTATGGAGAACTACCAAGTGGGCTAAGAATATTAATGGAGAAATTTCAATTCAGTAAATAATATAATTTTTTAAAAATTTGGTTAATTTTACACTAAAATGTTGATCCAAAGCATAATAGTAAGGAGGAAGACTATTGTAAGATAGCTACCATCTCTATAATTTACTATTCTCTTTGGTCTCCAAAAAAATTGAACAAAGAATGAAGAGCTTCTCAATGCTAAAAAAAAAAAAGAAAATTCCCCAGAAAACGTGTTATAGGACAGTAAGTGAACTATTCAAGGTGGTCTTGGGTGAGTCTTAGAATCTAAAAAGTATTCTGGTATTTTACTTTCTAAATCTTTTCCTATAAGACTCATTTTTAAAAAAAAAATATTTTATATAATCAATCATTAAACATCACTTAGCTTGTAAAGTGAATTTGTCCAACATGAATACACCTCACACCAGTCCAGTTGAAAATACTATACATGTTATCATAAACAGACAACAATCAATTTCTGTGTCCCATAAATATCTTTCCTCTCTATTTTTCTCCTTTCTTTCCTCATATTCTCCCCCTTCTGCCTCCTCTTCCCACATTGTTTCCAGTATTTGTGACCTTAGATGTATGTGGAAATATGCTTTTGAGTCTTATTTATAGTTTGCATGCTCATCTGAAAAATGGACTTTTAAAAAAATTATTAGGTCAATTTATTTATTTTTTTTCTCACCATTTTTCTCAGCTCTTCCTTAGACATTTGATTAATCTCTAAAAACTTCTGACAGAGTCCAAGCATTGCATTTTGTTTTGTTGTTTTGCTTTTTAATCCTCCTTACTTTTCTATAGGAGAGTGGCCTGTAGAGAGTGGAGTCTGTATCTGTTTTCATTTGGTCCTAGCGTCTATTACCATGTTTCATGTATAGTCTCAGTACATATTTAGTGTTTCATAAATAAATTCATGAACTCATTTTACATAAAGGTCTGGGAAGAAGATAATCCCTCTGATAAAAAATTTTGGGAAATGGGTTGTTGAAGTCCTCTATTTCTGTGTAACAAATTAAACAACACTTAGTGGCTTAAAGCGAGTTACTCAGGGCTCAGCTGGATAATTCTTAAGCTTCAGTTGGTGGTATTTCTCTGACGATTGTGTTGGGCTCACCTGAACTCTGTTGATCTCCATGTAGTCTCAAGGACCTTCCAGCACATTAGTCAGATGTTATGATAACTCAAAACTCCCAGAAACCAAAACTAAGAGTGTCAGTCTCCTAGAAGTTAAGAAGTTTCCAAATCTGTATAGCTTCATTTCAACAATACTTCCTTGTTCAAGAGTCACAAGTTAGTCCAGATTCAAGAGGCAGAAAAATCGATCCTCACTGTCTAGTGAATGTGAAGAAGTTGTGGCCATCTTCAGTCTACCTATATAAAGAGGAAAAGAAAAAATATCCTATGTGTTTAACTTCAATTTTGGTGCCTGAAAAGATCTATATCCATGGACTCTTGAATAGGAAAATATATTTTAAAAGAGGAAAGTATTTGTTCATATTTCTCAAGCAATTTTGGCAAGGATTTCTCTGGCTTTTAGTACTCTATGTGCTATGTTCCCAGTGACCAAATTATTTTGATTTATTATTTTCAATGCCTCTGTCATTGGCTTGTTCATTTTCACACTGACAACTATCAGCATCCAAAAACCTGGTCCTTAGTACTTAGTAGTCCACGTACTCTCTTTCTAAATAGAAGTAAGGATGGTAAAGGACTAAGACTTCTAGAATTTTCCACTAATCCACTGTACTATGTCCATGCCACTTCCAAATTTACTTTCTTCAAACTCATTATTATTTTTTAATACCCTTGCTTATAAATTTATCCAATTGAGTACTAGCATTTTCCTATCTATTATTACTTCATCTTAATTATGGTTTATTTTAAACATTTGCATAAGTCATCAAATATATGTTTTAATGAGAAAGAGTAGAAATAACTAATAAACTAAATATAAATTAAATTCAAACTTTATAAATTGGCACACAAGAGGTTGGTAAATTAGTTTCTATATTATCTCACATGCCTTCCATGAACAAGAACTAATCTACGTGATGTTCCTCAGATATGCTTTGCCTTGTCCCAGGTCACTGCTCTGGTTGATGTCATTCTTC
>NW_006159481.1:2023653-2028990 GCF_000334495.1 Tupaia belangeri chinensis | reverse complement strand
TAAATCTATGGAACCACAGTTATCTTTTGAGTTCAGTTTAAATGTCAGTATTATTAAGTGAAATTCTGCCTATTATAATTTTGAATTATCTCTTTTTCCTAAGAATTTCTAGGCAACTTTCATTGCACTTCTAAATGTAATTCTTGTATTATAAGCCCTTATTATATTGATATATACAAATTAGTAGAAATAAAATGCTCCTGATGAGTAGAAAGTTTGATTGATACACTATAGTATCTCAGTAGATTTTGGAGTAAATAAATGAATAAGCTAATTAAAGATTCATTAGGAAGGTTTTATCCATGGTAAATACATATACTATAATGGCAAAGCAATTTTTGGAGAAAACTAGGGATCAGGTACAGTAGAGAGTTCAGACATAGGATTAAGTAAGGCTCTGTTTCTATACATGAAGTTGAGAATCCTTACTTTAAAAAAAAGTAATAAAATATTCTTCTACATTAAAATTCTGAAAGTAGAAAAAGAATGTTAAATCATTTTGGTAAATATAAATATTTCTGTGGATTCATCATCTCTCTCTCTTTTTTTCTTGGGCAAAGGGCATGTGCTCTCATTAGAAAGGCAAAAAAAGAAAGAAACCAGTGGTTGGAGCATAGTCACACTGCAATCCTATCTTTATTTCTCCAGCCTGTTGGGACTTTTTGCAGACATCACATGCATCTGGCATAGTTTTCAAGCCACCAGGGCCTAGACTTGAGCTGCATTGTTGGCCATGCAGTACCTGTCTCCCTTAACCACTAGGCCATAGTGTACACATACACATTAAGAATGTACAAGCCCTATGCATTCTTAATGTGTATGTATGCACTAATGTCCTTTATATAGTTATTGATATTTTTAAACATATTAATTATAAAAGTTAAGTAATTGAGTAGAGTATTTTTTGCTTTGTATTTTTAATATCTTGAACATTAATATTTTTAAATTTAGAAATATAATCAACCATGCAAAGTTTTTAGTAAAGCTAATGTACAAAATATTTTGTTTAAATTTCCTAAATATTTGTTTTTCCTCACAGGAAATGTGACTAAAGCAATGTTATTTTGTTCTTTTTGGGAAACATAGACCTTTAGTTTACTATAAGAGCATCCTTCTTTACTCTGGTTTGAACTAATGATACTTAATGAAACCAGAAAATAAGTAGCCCAAGCTATTAATTTGAATTTTGTTGAAGTTTCACAAAAGGCTTAACTTCCATTGATTTTCAGTGCTAGTAACACCACTTACTAGTTCACTTATGATTAACTAAAACATATTACTAACTTGCCTTAAATAAGTACAAAATGTGAAGTTTTTGAATGACTAGAATAGACATGAATAACCTTAAAATATTATTAGACATCTTTAAAAAGTCTTTAACATTTACAGGAATGTCTCACTTTGCATTATTATAACCCATTTTAGGTCTGAAAATGGTTCAAATGCTTTTAGTCCCATAGTGTATGCCTCTTTAGTAAATCCCATGGTCTCGCAAAGGCAGTAAAAATAATGAAATGGAAATTTCAATGACTTTTCTCCAGAAATATGGAACAATTTAGTAGTCTTTAGAAAATGAATATCAATAGGCAGCTTGGTAGTCATATGAAACTTGTTAAAATTTGGTCAAACTATAACTTCCTGTGGTTCTCCTCATAAAATCCTCTTAGATATATCTATTTATAGGCTGTCTTTTTTAGGCTTCAGCCACTAAAAACTTTCCACCCTATATTTCCTATTTTATTCATATTGGCTAATTTATAAATGTACTAGTTCGATGTTGTATCTAGAGTACTGTTGAAAGTGAATGCTTAAGACATAAGAATAAGAATGTTCATGTTAATAACTATATTAACACCAACTATGATAATAACTACTATGTTCAATAGAACATAGTTTAGTAGCAAATTGACTATATATTGAGACTCCTATACTGATTGCTTTACTTATATTAGTTCACCTAGTTTTGGTGATCACATGGGAATACAGATTTTATTTTCCCTTGTTACAGACAAAGAAATTAAGGTTCAAGTAGGCTGTATATTCATAATTAAGTGTCAATTGAATGGCCGAAGTGGGATTCAAACTCAGGTTCAAGAGACTAAGTCATTGGCACCTGTCACACTTTAGTATTATAATATATAATCTATTAATTCAAACACTATCATTGAATATCTGAAAGTCTAATATATATCAAACACTGTGGAAAAAGCTGATAGGAAAACAATAAAAGTGTAAGGTTCATGGTTATGTTCCATTTAATTTAACGGAATCTTAGTAGTTGTTTACTATATCCTAGTTATTCAGGACCTTATAAGAGATCAGAGGGGAGAGAGAAGATGGAAAGACTAAGAAGAGGTGATATGAAGGTGAATTTTAAGAGAAACTGGGAAAGTAGTGGGTTGGAAGAGTTTCCAAATAAATCTGATAACATATGCAAAGATACAAAGATGAAAATATATGCATATAAGAACTTCACATCACTTAGAACTGAACTTGAGATGAAGCTGAAGAAAGCAGAACTGCATACTGAAGAAAGTTTTGTCTGTCCAAACGTACAAAGCTATTGTATACCTTAGCTTTTACTCAGGCTTTTCTTTTTTATGGGACTGTCTCTCAAATCTTGTTTTATTCATACTGTGGAATTTCACCTATCAGAAGCTGAAGAGTATATGATATAACCTAATGTTTTCAATGGACCTTCTAAGTGACTTGAAATTTCAATGTTGCACTTACTAATTGTGTAGATTGGGGTTGTAGTTTTTCACTTTGTTCATCTGTCATGTAAGGTCTCAAAAACTGTATGTGGCATGTGTGCATGCATGCCCCAAATCCCAGCAGAATGGAGGAGGAGGGGTTGTAGCATGACCATGCTCCTTTGGACCCCCCAGTGGAGGTCTTTCTTCTTCTTCATTCTTTTTCTGTGTCTCTCAGTGGTGATCACATAAGCCTTCTGTCAACTGAAAAAAAAAAAAAAAAAAGAAACTATTGTTCATATGTAAGGTGCTGCATATTCAGAGGGTTTTATTTTTCCTCAAACAATCAAAATCAGTATATAAAATGGATATCCCTTTAATATATTACAAATTATGCAACATATCTCATACATTTTATATATTTAATGACACACACACGTGTGCACAAATACAATGAAATGGTTAACAAAATTATCTTTGGCTTCTAAGAATAATAATTTGGGTAGTTCTTTCACTTCTTTTACCAAAAACTTATTATGCTCATAAAACAATTTTCATTAAAAATAAGAAATATAAGATTTATTGCATGAAATACTTTCCTGTGGAAATGTTTTTCATAATCTAAAGCAAGAAAGCATTATCCTTCAACTAACAGATGCAAAATTATACAGAGAAAACAATTCTGAACTGGTCAAAATCTCATTAAAATTGTATGAGCAGAATTATGTATGCCCCATTTACAATTTTTCTTTATAGCAGAATATCAAGTAATTCATGATTTGAGAGCAAACTTTAGTTTTATCCTAGACCTACTTGACCTTGTAAGTGTTTCTTGATTTTAAAGGATGACATTTAATTAAAACTGCCTTGCTGAAGTACGGTAATTATTGGTGCAGATAAAAGAGATTTACAGAAACTCAAGCCAGCGGATTCGTAAAAGCAACACAGATTTTTCTTAACATCATGATGTATCATTTACAAAATGTGATATACTATCTAGCTTTGTATCATTGAAAAGCACATCAAGTTTGCCGGTTGAATTAGCACACATGATTTTGGAAGAGGCATTTCAATTAAGCCCAAAGTCAAACATACTTCAAGAATTTTCTACCTTTATTTGCAATGCTGTGCATAAAATTATTCAAGCATTACATTGAAGAATGAGAACTCATGGGGTATAAAATCGGACCCGAAGCTCTCCCTTTAATAGATGATATCTTTCCTTCTTCCTAGTTTGCTGACATTCAGTAATGTGTATGAGTAATTGCTGAGTTTACTGCTCATTACCTCTTTAAAAAGCCAAGGAAGAGCTAAGCACACTTTGATCCTTTTATAAGAAAATAATTTTCATTATAAAGGTTAAAACAAAATAAGTTATTTTTATTTATAATTGAGTGGCTTAACTACTGATTCTTTGTGATACCAAAAATATTTATGATTCTTTCAGTTATCCTTGTGCAGACTGAAAAAAAAAAAAAAATAAGAATTCCAAAAGATGCTCTATTTATTTTACACAAAAAATTGTTTCAGATTTTTTTCAAAATAGTACCTTAGCAGCAGGAGTTCTCCTGATTAAAAAATAATAACAATAATATCTGATTTATTTCCCCAAAAGAGGATGAGAGATATTCTCCACACCTCTAATCACAAATATTATAAGAAAAGTTATGTATACCTATAAACTGTAAATATTTGGTCTGTGATATCTCAGATATAGTACCATTTTCCAGCTCAATATTCTCTTAAAATCACATATGAAGTTATTTACAGCGATTTTGGCTTTTACACACATTTTTAAATTATTAATTTTATATACATGTAATAGTTGTACACATTTATGGAGTACAGTGTGGCTTTTTAAAGATGCATTTATTCTATAATAATCAAATCAGGGCACCATACTGAACATTTAGTACTACTTTGTAAAGTGGATGTTCAAGATCCACTCGTTTATTTTATGTGTACACTGAATTCTTACCAATTATTGGGTTGTTGTAAAAGTCATAACATATTTTTTCTGTTTTTTTTTTTATTTAAGAATGTATCATGACTTTTCCGACAACCCTATGTTTTTTCTCTGCTATGCTACAGTGCTCTAGAAAATTTTCCCCTTATCTACGTGCACTCTTGTATCTGTTGACCAAGTTCTTTTCATTCTTCTCTCCTACTTCCCTTTCCAGCTTCCCTTATTCAAAGTTACATTCTTTACTTCTGTATAATGAAATATTATTTACGATTAATGAATAAGAGCATATGGTATTTTTCTTTCAATAAATGGTTTATTTCACTCAGCATTATCTCCTTTTGGGTTTTCCATGTTACCTCAAATGGCTGGCTTTTATACCTTTTTTATGCAAAGAAAATATGTTATGCATACAAAGGTGGAAGACTATTTTGTGTATAGTTTTGGTGACCAATATCACTCCAATATTAACAACCTTTTACTTATCAATTTTTATCCTATAGACACTTTTTATTAATATTCACATTGGTGCATTTTATCAGATTCTGACTGTTAACATAGTGATCATAGTCTTTTATTGTTGACACTAACACAGCAGGTGTTTAGCATATTGTGTTCTGAATCAGTACCAATGTATAATGATCTTCTTGGTCCTTGAGGTATTAGATGTTTTCTGAACCG
>NW_006159481.1:1911181-2023640 GCF_000334495.1 Tupaia belangeri chinensis | reverse complement strand
ATGATAAATGGATTTTAAATAACTTCAACTAGTTGTATCTTTTTTAAAAAAATTCCAATTAAGATGATATATACCATTTTTCCTACATAAAATCTAGGTTATTACTATCATTTCAATTGATTTCTAAAATCTTTATATCAGATAGAAGAGAAGCATACATTATTAGAGTGAAATAATGAAGGGTCATGCATTAGTCATATTATTGTATTCATTTCCTGTAAGAGCAGCTTCTGACTTCATTTCATGACTCTGGAAAGCATAGCTTTGCCTCCTGCAAAGGTAACCTTTAACACTTAAAGACCTTAATTTTATGTCCTGAATATGACCACGATGATGATGATGAAAATCACATTATAAGGCACTCAAGAACAATAATAAGCATATGTACTTTGAAATCCAAAATGAAATTAAAGAAGAAAGGCAGAATCCATGCATAAGGCATAATTAACTTCTTTTCTTCAACACTTATACGTGAAAGGTAGTTGAAAAAGTAAATATTTGTGTAACAAGAAGTGCTTGGTATTAAAGCATATTGTCATTCTTTTCACCATAAACTATAAGGTCCAATATGAAATATTTAATCTATAAAAAGTTCTTTACATTGATTTCTTGGTTTACTACTGTGTGCCAGGAATAAGGTTCATTCAATTTCTAGTAGTCAAATCTTTTTCTTTTATTTGTTCTTTTTTCATAAGGTGTATGTGCTTAATAGAGGGAGAGTCAGGGTGGGGGATGGTATGGTGAGAAATCATCCCTCTGTGGATGTCCATGCTCCAGTCCCTTTTCCTCTTTCTCCTC
The DNA here is from genome assembly GCF_000334495.1 of Tupaia belangeri chinensis. NCBI lineage: Eukaryota > Metazoa > Chordata > Mammalia > Scandentia > Tupaiidae > Tupaia > Tupaia belangeri. Next base: position 2,022,842 of record NW_006159481.1, on the reverse strand, counting down.
TCAGAATTTTGGGTATGCACATACAACATGCCTGGTGTGATTTTCAAGTCACCAGGTTGGGATTTGAACCATGACTGGTCATGTGGTAGTCCAGCACCTTAACCACTTCACCACCTGTGGGCCCCACACCAATTTTTTAAACCACATTTATATTCCAAGCAATTTTTGTTGTTGTTGTTTTGCCAAAGAAGAAAACGAAGTAATGCAAAAGAAAGCAAAAATTAATCCTTTATATATTTTATCATGCCTATTTTTCTTGCTGTAGTTTTGAATTAATACTTACAATGTATTTTCATGTATATTTTAGATATATTGAAACTTTTTATTGTCTTTAGAGGAAGAAATTGAGATTATAGGGCTTAAAAGATTTATTTAATTTTATATAAAATTATTATGTACCTCATTCTTTTTTTCATAAAAAGTTTCTAAGAGTAAACTCATATAGTTAAATTAAAATAAGAAAGCAAAATGATGGGTCATTAGGAGTGGGACAGATTAAATGAGCCGCAAGATTTTTTTGAATGGAGAAGAGTTGTACTATTTTGTAAACTAATGTCACTGAGATGAGAAAGTAGGGAGATGCAATAGAAAAAGAGACTTTGGGGCCTAATCTTTAAAGGAAAAGATAGGCTCAAAAAAAGTAATGAAGATATCCTTTTTAGGAATATCCATAGAGAGGAGAAAAAGATAAGTAAAGACATAGTAACATGTTCAAATAAAAGAGAGTTGAGGACACACACAGTACATTAAAAAAAAAAAAAAGCATTCTTACAATTAGGAGACTGAGATACCTCTAGAGATTAGGAGGTTCAGATATAAAGAAGAATCAAAGAATAGGAGAACCAACTAGAGATATTAGAATTATTATTGCGTAATCTTGAATGTCAACTGGGAATCAGTATCACTGACATGCAACTTTTCAACAGAATTCATAAATATCTTTTACTACCTGCTTTCTAGGGAAATAGCTGATAGGAACAGAATAGGCTTTTCCAACAACACACCAGGCAGCCAGATATTTGACTTTCAATCATCATATTCACAGTTTATTTAAGCCAGTATGAGTGAGGTGATTCTCACACTCTCAAATACATACGAGGAAAAATTGTTATTTCATTTCACAGATAATGAAACTAAAGAGGTGAAATAACCTAATATCATACAGCCCTCAAATTAGGACCAGAATTAGAGTCTAGAGATACATAAATTTTGTGTTCTTTCCATCATGCAGCACAACCTCACTTACAGGTTCATGGTTATTAAGGCCAAGAATGCTGACTCAAGGGTTCTAGCAGTAGGTCATAATATAAACACTCCAACTAGGCAGACATGCCCTGCTCTACTTATTAATTATAAGATTGCCTCAAATTAATGTGCATGTGTCAACACAAAGCCTGGTTTATATTTTGAATCATAGTGTTTGGGAGAAACTTCTCTCTCCTCAAGGAGAAATGCTGATTTCTTAGTGGCTCTGAGGTTGTAGAAGACAAGGCCAGCTCTTTGGTGGGGAGGATCAAAATATATTTCTCTTGGGGACCATTAGGCTAACAGTTGCCTTTTAAAAAGATCATTACAATACCAATCTGTTCTCTGACATGATTCTGGGCACTTGACTCCTACGAGGTACATGGGTGAACCTTCAAAGAACTATATCTGCTTGGTGTCCAAACAATTCATGTGGTTGTATTGGTGGCATTATGTTGGTCTAGGATAGAAAATACAGATTCTATTCAGGTCTGTAGACCCATTTTACCATTGCGGAGAGTTCTGGTGATGAAATGAATTGGAAAATTCCCTATAACCGATACAGACTTATGATAAATTTTATTTATTCTATCAATCAAGAGATTTCTAAAATTGAGGGTATGTGATGTACTCTAAGTAATTCAAACCAAAATACCATAAAAATGGTATTCTTCTGTTATAAAAATAATACTGGTTAGTTCAACTACTAAACTGCTTGTGAGATATTAGGAATCAGACAATTTATTGCTGGCCATTTCTCAGATTTTTAAAAAAACATTCAAAGTGACTCAGTCTTTTAGAATTCTGAAAACCCAAGAAGTAGTATTTTGAAGTCTACATGACAAGAAGGAAATCAATTCAGCAAACAAGAAAGATAATAGTTACTCAAAGTGGGTACTGGTAAAAACTTAAAAACAAAAATAAGAAATTATTTCTGGACTTTTGAAACCAGATGAGAATGCCTTTTGAGGAGTAAACAAGCCAGTGTTGAAGAAGGGAAAACCTGGCACCCATAGGCAGGTTTTCTGTCTTTTTTGTTCCAATAGACACAATTCCAGGCACAAGGATTTCTATAGTGGTGCTATTTATGCTCCTAGTGGCTGTAAGATGAAGGTTAATGTACTGTGCTATAAACTGTGGTAGGGTGTGGGAGAAAAACAGACCTTAGAGACATTCAATGCTCCAGCATCAACTTCAGAGCACATAGTGGATAAATAAATGCAGTAATGTCAGTTTTCTCAAGAGATAGGAGATGAGTGTTTTAGACAGGCCAGGATCTGGGCCAGGGCCTAAGTAATAGGAGTCAAAAAATCTAATAGTAGTTCACTGGAGCCCAGGTGGACTCTGATCTGAACCCCTGTTGTTTCTGAACAAGTGAAATTGACCTAACAAAGATGTTTTGCCCCTGTGGTTCAACAGGCAGCACAGCTGATAGGAATTGTGTGATTTATTTCAGCAGGTAAAGGAACCAGATTATTAGACTTTTGATCTGAAGCCCTGTTGTTTCTTGTTTCTGAACAAGTGAAATTGACCTAACAAAGATGTTTTGCCCCTGTGGTTCAACAGGCAGCACAGCTGATAGGAATTGTGTGATTTATTTCAGCAGGTAAAGGAACCAGATTATTAGACTTTTACCATCACATCTCAAAATATTCTACAATTTTGGTGACGGTTTCCAAAAACAAGTCCTGATCTGATACATTCGTGTCTCTATCAGGGTGGGCAGATACTTCACATTGCAATAACCAGTCAGATACATTCCAATCACAGTGAGTCTTAGAAAACATTTACAAATAGAAATTTACAAGGGATTCATGTTAATTTTTAATTGAGTCACTTCCTTCTGAGGAAGGCAGTATAGATATGGGGAAAAAAAAAACATTTGAAAACACCTTCTGATGTGAATTCTGGTTCTGACAGTAGTTTTGTACTCTTGAGGTAGTTATTTCACTGAACTTTATCTAAAGTTTCCTGCTAAGTAATATGGCACCATTTAAAACTCTGACTATACTTTTGATGTTTAACTACTGGAAGCTTTTAAGTCCTACCTCTCTCTGTTCTGCTTCGTTTCCACATCTGGGCAAGCTGATAAGAAACCCTACTTGCTTCTTCCTTTAGTTTGGACAGGAAGTTCAAACCATGTAGAAGCTGTCACCCCATCTCCAACATCTTACCTTCATAAAAAATCCAAGCCAGTTTCATTTACTTTCTTGTCAATCCATTTTCAGAGCTGTGTATGACTCAACCTATTCTTTCCAAAAAGGCTCATTTTGTGAGTAATAAACCTTTCCATAGCCTTATTGCTTGTGTACGTGTGCACAGGTGTGTGTGTATGTGTGTGTGTGTGTGTGTGTGTGTGTGTGCATTAGTCTCATCATCAGAACGAAATGTTGGTTTGGAGAAACAATTTCATTTCTGTAGGGTTTAGTTCAATAAAAGTTGGCCACAATACAATAACTGAGGTCCAAAAATTCTACCAAGGAAAAGTGCCATAAATTTTTACCATGTAAAAATAGTTCATTGCTGCCAGGTTAATGACAAATAATATATTTTATTCAGTCTATATTATATAGGACAGAAAATAAAGAGAGTGAAAACTACATGTGTGCAATTGTTGATACTCTTGAGAAAGTTTCAAATCATTATAGAGTTATCACTTCTAAATCTCTCTTCCACTCCCAGCAGAACAACCCTCTCCTTTTTGAAAACATGGGCAGGGTACTGAGGATAGGATCTAGCTAAGTATATTAGTAGCATATCATCACAGGAATGTTTATTTGGGGAATTCAAAGCTACTTTTCTTTTAAGAATTCTGTGCAGATTAAAACAGCATTGTCAGTTCAAAATCCTCCATTCATTAAAGTGTGTTTCCTCAGGTCCCCTCCCACCCTACTCTAATTACTTGTAAGATATGGGCAGTCCTGTAAGCTCATAAATCTGGCTGCTCCAAGTGAATGAGGGAGTTGATGGTCAGGTTGTTTCTATTACTTTTTGGAATAACTTCTAGATGAAGTATATTACATTGGCTTTTATTTATAGTGGCTGTAACTCTGTGATGATATTAGTCCATAGAGGAAATAAGGAATTTAGATTTTACTAACTCCTTGAAGCTTGAGAGAATAGAGCTAATAAAAGTTCTACAGCATATCTCTAGGGAAGGAGATACAAATTTATAAAGATCTACCCTTTGACTCTCTGAACAGCAATAGTCTCAACATTCCGTTTACAGGCCCAAATCATAGAAATCGTCACAATGAAGTAAAAATAGCTGAATTTGAAACTCTAATATGACTTGTTAGAAAGTAAAATATTAGTTTTCAGGTTTTTTTGTTATAAAGCCCAGTTTGATTGCCAAAAATTAGTGTAACAAGCAGTGGGACTAGTGATATTTAATAATTTTTAACAAATTACCTAGAGATGGAGACAACTAGTTTATATGTATAAAACAGAAATTAAACACTTTCTTTATGCTACTTATGGTGATGATACCTGGTTGATGAGGTAGAAATGAAAGTATATGCAAAATTTGGAAGTACCCTTCAAGCAATTTAGAATTTAGTTTGTAGGGAAGATTTGCAGAATAATTAATAACCTGAAGAATGGCGTAAGTGCTAAACAAAGGAAAGATGCAGGCTTATAATGGGGACAAGAAGAAAGAATTACCATTTAACTTAGGGCCAGAAGACTAAAGAACATTTTAGGCTGAAAAGTAATGTGTGAAAAGGCTATAAAACATGAATTTTCCACACACTGCTTTGGAACAATGAAGTGTGTTTAGGAAAATATGAAAATACATGATGCTGGGAAAAGTCTGAGGTCAGTATACAGAACGCATTGAGTAAAAACAGTTTATTAACAAGGATTTATATTTTTAATTTTTTTTCTTTTAAGATTACTGGGGATGATGGAAGGGTTTTTTTTTTTGGCGAAAATATAAAACTTGGTTTGGGGAAATAAATCTAAAGTTGTAAAAGCAGTCTAAGTTTATTGGGCATCATTCTCATTCTTGTGAAGGAACTGTGCTCCTCATCTGAATATTTCCATCCATGTGGGTGCAGTGCCACCAGGGCATTTTCTGTCTCCAACTGCCCAGTTATTTCTCTCAAGGGAAATACCTGATCAGGTTGGCTAATTTACAGAGAGGCAAAACTAGACAAGTGTAGTGCAATGCAATCCTTTCTTTGCGCTTCTGGAAATGGGACGCATGCCAAGAGCAAACCTCTCCTCTTCCCTGCCGTGAGTTCTACCACGGTGTGCTGTGCCAGGATAAGGAGTCATTTCCCAGTCGCTGTTACCTGTGAGCAAGATTCTAAATATGTTGGAGTCTATGGTTCAGAATAGGAAGGCTGCTTGACCACAGAAATAAGCCACAATGTACAATATCAGCTTATTAATAATAGAAGTGTTATTTCAGTTTTACAGCTACTTACATATTTGTAATTTCAAAATTGGTCCTAAACAAGGGATAGAAATAAGCGTATATTTTCTAATGCCCCACTATTATTTCACAATCAATGCCTAAAATCTTTATATATTTGACATCAAGCATTGAACCCTTAGATCTAAGATCTCATTCAATTCTTTCTAAAAACTGAGAAATAAATTTTATTATCTGTATTTGGGATTTGACAGAACTTGAAATTTGGATAAAATAAGTAATGTCCAAAGGCATTCTGAGAGGTTTAGAAAATGAAGATTATTGAACTCAAAATTCATGTTTTTTAACCATTACCGTAAAATTACTCTCTATATAAATAATGCTTATAGTTAAGCATATTTTTTTAAAAAAACAGGAGCCAACCAACTATATTTTAATGGTATAATCTAGAAAAATGAAGATTTGAATTAAACACTGGATAAAAGGACTTGAAAAATATAGGCAGGGACCAGCAGTTAGCGTAATGGCTATGTCGCTGGACTCCCTTATAGTTGACTGTGGTTTGAGTCTTGGACCCGGTGGCTTAAACTCACACCGGGCACCTGTATGTGCATGCCCAAGATCCCGAGAGGAGAATGGAGGAGAAGGGATTGCAGCGTGGCCATCCACTTTAGGGGGTGATTTCTCACTTTCTGTCTCTCTGTCTCTGTCTGTCTTTCTGGCAAGTGCACACTCCCTATAGCAAAAACCTCTCCAAAAAAAAAAAAAGAAAAAATATAGGCAGAAAATAAAATTCAGGATTGATATCAATAAAAAAAGGAAATTAGAGTGAAAGAGCTAGGAAAGAAATATTTCTGATATTGATGTTCTGTATTTCTAAACAAAATGAAATTCTCCTCAAATAGAACTACCATATGACTCAGTAATTCTACTTTTAGGTATCAGTCCAAAGGTTTGGAAAACAGAAAAGTATTTGCACATACATGTTTATTGCAACATTGTTTACAATTGCTAGGACATAGAATCAATCCAAATATCCAAGAAAAGATGAGTAGATTGAAAAATGCAGTACATTAACTTTGAATACTACTCAGCCATAAAAAACAATGACACCCCAACATTTGATATAAAGTGGATGAATACAGAAGATTTAGTGATAAACAAATCAAGCAATAATGAAACATAAGCATTTTATGTCCCTGTCTAATACCAAATGTCCATGCTCTATACAAAATCCGAAAGATTGGAAGGTATAATAGTAGGGAGGCCAACTGTAGATACTAGAGATAGAAAGCATGGGGGTGGGAATTGGAGGGAGAGAATCAGGGAAGAAAACAAAACATTTAAAAGGCCACTCCAAAAAAAAAAAAAGAAAAAATATAGGCAGAAAATAAAATTCAGGATTGATATCAATAAAAAAAGGAAATTAGAGTGAAAGAGCTAGGAAAGAAATATTTCTGATATTGATGTTCTGTATTTCTAAACAAAATGAAATTCTCCTCAAATAGAACTACCATATGACTCAGTAATTCTACTTTTAGGTATCAGTCCAAAGGTTTGGAAAACAGAAAAGTATTTGCACATACATGTTTATTGCAACATTGTTTACAATTGCTAGGACATAGAATCAATCCAAATATCCAAGAAAAGATGAGTAGATTGAAAAATGCAGTACATTAACTTTGAATACTACTCAGCCATAAAAAACAATGACACCCCAACATTTGATATAAAGTGGATGAATACAGAAGATTTAGTGATAAACAAATCAAGCAATAATGAAACATAAGCATTTTATGTCCCTGTCTAATACCAAATGTCCATGCTCTATACAAAATCCGAAAGATTGGAAGGTATAATAGTAGGGAGGCCAACTGTAGATACTAGAGATAGAAAGCATGGGGGTGGGAATTGGAGGGAGAGAATCAGGGAAGAAAACAAAACATTTAAAAGGCTTAAAAATTAAAAGTTATCTGTTAATGTTAATGTATATGGTAATGTCTTTGACTTGACTAATATGCACCACATTTGTGCTGGGATAAACCATGTTTAACACTGTAGAGATAGACAGTGATTAAATGTAAATTTTAAAAAGAGAATAATGATGTTGATTTTAACTGTGAGAAAAATGAGTTTCAGGTTCTGAACTAAAATGTATTGTATTTGTTAAATGAAAAGTTAAATATGGATCTGGAGCCAAAATTAAATTTATAGAATATCATGACATGAGTTCATAAATAAACCATGAAACTATATGAGTCTTTGAAAAATATAGGTAAAGAATCAAATGAGTATACTTTGAGGTGCATTTATGAATGGAGGTATGAAATACATAGATATGCATTGTAGGAATCAAGTGAGAGGAAAGTAAAGAACTGGGAGACTAGCTGTCATGGAAGCGAAAGTTAAAAAGAAAAACAAAACCAACACAAAACAAAACAAAATCCCTCAAATCAATAGTGATATATCTACAAAGTACTATATTCTAATGTAGTTTAATTAAGTTCTCAGACAGAATTAAGAATATTATTTATTTAGCCCCCGTGCCCCCCAAAGCAATTTCAGACTTCATTTAAACTATAAATACTCATTTATTCCTTTACTCAGCAAATATTTAATAGTGTTTTGCTCTCCTGTGCATGTAGGATACAGGATGAAGACTACAGCAACTGTAATTTCATGGTATTGCCAGGGAGGACTGTTTCAGGAAAGTCTAACAGAACAGAAAATATTCTAATGAGGTTTAGATATCTGAAAAGGGGAATAAAAGACAATTTAGGGTCTCAAATACAAGCCAGTACCCAGAGTCATGAAAGTTTGTAGAATTTTCTAAGTATGTTGAGTGAGCACTGGAGACATTGTTATAGATACACACATGAACAGCAGCAGAATATGAAACTGAATAGGTCACTAAAGGCAGTTTGTGATGAACTTTTAATATAATATTACGGAGACTGTATATGTTGTTGATACTAGGAAACTATGTGGGTTTTAAAGTATGGAAGGATTGGGAACCAGCAGTTAGCGTAATGGCTATGTCGCTGGACTCCCATGTAGTCAACCGCGGTTCGCGTCCCGGACCGGGTGGCTTAAAACTCACGCCGGGCGCGTGTGCGTGCATGCCCAAGATCCCGAGAGGAGAATGGAGGAGAAGGGATTGCGGCGTGACCATCCCCCCTGGGGGGTGATTTCTCGCTTTCTGTCTCTAATGTCTCTCTCTGTCTGTCTGGCGAGCGCACGTGCCCTATAGTGAAAATCTCTCCAAAAAAAAAAAAGTATGGAAGGATTACAACCTGATGTGTTCTTGAAAGAATTCTGGCAAATCTTGGGAGAATGTTCATGAGGAAGAGACTCAAGGCGGAGGTTAGTTTAAACATTATTACGATGATATGGAAAAGAGATGGTGATCATATGTCGTAAGTCACTGACGCTGGTGAAAGAGGTAAGCATTATGCTGGTTTTTTTTTAAAGCTACTTGGTTAAAACAAGTTTGACTTCTTATCTGTATCATTCTCTTTTTTTTATGAAAGTGAATTATATTTCGTGAAGGACATTTAAGTATAAAATATAATATGGTGGTTTGTCATTTTTCAATTACCTAAGTAGTAATAATTAATATTCCTAAAATATCTATCCATAATTAATATTCTGTGTGTGTTGCTTGATGTGTGTGTGTGTGGATGTATATATGTATAATTCATATGAATTAAACATGTTTATACAATACACATAAATATGAACATATATGTGTGTAAAATAATCTCATATTTAGTTTCTTGTTGCATTATAAACACTTAGATATATATTGACTAAATCTTCAAAACACATTACCATAATTGCATAGGATTAAATAGCACTTTAATATACCCTTATATATGTAATATTATTTGAAATGCGTAGTGGTTCCATTTTTAGCCATTACACCACTGAGAATATTTATGTACATGGTTAACTGCTTAGCAGAAATATAATAGTGCTTTAATTTTTTTCCAAGTTATATATGAGGTCATTTTTACTCTATCACCAACAATTTGTAATACCTTTTAAAAACTGCCAATTTGATAAATGAAATAGAATCTTATTATTGATCATTTTATACAGTTGAACTTTTTTTTTCATCTATATTGTCCACTTACATATCAATTCAAATGGCTTGCTTATTTATACCAAGACAGATTTTTTGTATTGTCATTGTTTGTGCCTGTAAAACCAAAAGAGATTCAATGGGAATGAATTTCTGGAGAATTTTCTACAATTCACTGAATCAACAAACTTTTATGTGTCCTTGGTATGTGACTGGGATAGTTCCAAGTTCCTTATGTGACACTGGGCATTTAATAATTTTGAAGCCTGGATCACACTATCTGTGTTTCTTGATAGTTCTCAGTTTTGTTTTATGAAACATGATTACCCTGACCTTAGTTCACATATGAATGAAATCAGCCTTATTTCTGGCCACCATTGTTGGATCATGTGACTTGAAAAAAACCAATAAGCACACTCCATTTTTTCTGCTGTGAACATTGCTTTAGGGAGTTGAACTTGTCCAAGTGAAGTCAGTCAGAGCTAATGAGAATCAATTTTCTACAAGAAAATAACATTTTCTTGTCCCCTTGGTTTATTGATGTTGTAAACCTAAAATAATGTGGAGTAACTCATAAGCATTAAGGAATGCAGCAGAGCAGTAGACGCAAAGTCAAGATAGTTCTTAATTTAACCAATCTCAAAGTCACACTCAACCTTGTATTGCTCAATTACATGAGTTTAGAAAGATCATTATTTCATTAAACCAGTTCTGACCCAATTTTCTGTCACAACAGAAAGTTGTGACTGATAGATTAAAAAATGAAAAAAAATTACAACTCTTACCTCAACTTATGGGTAATAACTCAAATTAGTTATTCTAAATGAAAAACTAAATGCATGAAGTATATAAATTCTCAAATGTCTCTAGGATCCTGGATGTAGAAGTTGTTTTTCTTCAACAATAATATCATACGTAGCCAAGAATTTTACACTTCAATTTTTGGAATTAACTGCATTCCTGTTCTAAAAAAAAAAAAAAAAGAAAAAACAAGCAAGCAAACAAACAAAACCTCTTTATAAGTAGGGATTAACATTCATGAATATTTTATGAAACAAGTGAAAGGACTGACTGTATATTTATAGTCATTTACCTCTATCATGATGTAGTTCAAAAGATTATGGGTGTTCCCCACATCATAAAAACCAAGTAAAATCATGTACCAACACTTTGTATATAAATATAATCAGTGTGATTCCATTTCTTATTCAGTTTGGAATTATTAGTGCTCCTTGCTTTTACATTTGTCACATATTGGGAAACATCAACGGGGAATGAAATATTTTGCTCTTTGATCATAAACATTTTTTTTTTTCACAATAAAGGTGTTTGATATTCTCACTATAATTAAGGAGCAGCTTCCCATCCTTGCCATCTTTTTTCATTATTATTATTATTTCATAACCTCAACATTGGGAAATCCTATTCTTTCTCCCCCAGCCTCATTATGCGAATGACAGTTAAATGACATTCCAGCCAGAAACCTGGGTTTGTCAGATACTACTTCCTTTTCAAAACCACATCCAATTGTTGGGAACGAGCAGTTAGCATAATGGCTGGCCCTGGACTCCCACGTAGTCAACCGTGATTCGCTTCCCGGACCAGGTGGCTTAAAACTCACGCTGGGCACGTGTGCGTGCGTGCCCAAGATCCGGAGAGGAGAATGGAGGAGAAGGGATTGTGGCGTGACCATCCCCCCCGGGGGGTGATTTCTCACTTTCTGTCTCTATGTCTCTGTCTGTCTGGCGAGCGCACACGCTCTATAGCGAAAAACCTCTCCAAAAAAAAAAAAAAAACACATCCAATTGCTCAACATGACCCATATTTTTACCTCCTAAATATTGACTAATTCTTTTTTCCTTTCTATCCTTAAAGCTTTGACATCGTTTGGCCCTAAAATTTTATGTTTGGAGTACTAAAGTATTTTGCATAGAAGCTTTCCCTGATCTTAGCTGTTTCCTGAATCATCAGATCTGTCATAAATCTGGTGCTATATTGACACAATAATGATTTATTTAAAATTCAAATTTAAAATTTTTTCACATGGTTTTAATCTTGTGGTTGACCATGGTTCAAATCTGGTGGCTTGCTTTCTCATTTCCCCTCTCTCTCCCTGTTTCTCCAGATCAAATTAAAAAAAAAAAAGATAATAAATAAAATAAAATTAAATAATTTTCTTTTAAAAAGAGATGAATATAAGTTTCAAGAGGTTTTTGGCTATTGGGCATATACATCTGCCAGAGGAGCAATAAGAGAAATACAAACAGAAACTGAGAAATCACCCCCCTCAGGAGGGGATGGCCAAGCTGCAATCCCTCTTCCTCCATGCTCCTTGTGGGATTTTGGGTATGCACTCACATACACCCAGTGTGAATTTTAAGCTGCCAGATCAGAATTTGAACCATGGTCAACTACTTGGGAGACCAGTGATGGAATCATTATGCCATCTGCTTGTCTCAAGATGAAAGTTATTTTTACTCAATGTGATTAAAACTTTTGGTATGAAAGGGTAAGTAGTCAACTTCATGCTCACATGATAACCTTTGCAAAAAGATTTCATTTTTTCCTTAGGGTTCCCTATCATTCAATTTCCTTATCTGTGATATAATTGTTACTTTAAAATAATTTATTATCCCTAATATGACTATTACTTTAGCAGGAACTTAAATAATTAGTCTGCAAGAAAGATTAACTGGAAGGACATGACAAAACACGAACCTTTCAAGTAGGCCAGGGAAATAGTGAGGTGGCAAGAGAAATTCTGTCATGTCAGGATTTTAGTATCTGTAAGTCCCTTTAAAGTTAAACACTCATTCCTTCCAACACACTTCAGTAACACTCCATGTACACTGTAGACAAGTTGAGAAATTTTAGATGCGAAATACAAAAAAAAAAAATGATATTAGATTTGGAAGGAACTTGAGTAGCTTAGTTCTTATATACAAGTTCTTAAGAAACTACCAATGGAGAGAAATGATTCTCAGCACTTCAGGGAACATTAGGTAAACTTTAATGTATATTCCAACATTAAAAAATATTTCCCTTTCCAAAAGCATCATTTAAATGTTCGGTTTTAGTGTCTGAGCTAAGTTTATGTACTTGGGAGTCAAGAAAGTCTAGGTTGTAATACTGGATTTTTCATTATCAACTATGAAGTTATAGGTATTAATTAAAGTATTTGAAGTAAAATTATATTATCAGTGAAATAATAATATAAAATAGGCACTTTCTTGTCAGAACTAGGTTATCGAGAAGATTAAATGAGATATGGCATGAGAAACCTAATCAGAGCAGCACTTGACACAAATTATTGCTTGTCACAAATCATTAGCTTAATAAGTGTTATATATTTATTGCTATTGTTATTATTGACATTGTTTTTGTTGTTACTGGGTTTTCTGAATTTTTTCTTCAAAATCCCTTTTTTTAAAATAAGAAAGTTTTTTTTGATAAATGGGGTGCATGCATTCACCAGAAAGAGACAGGAAGAGGGAAAGTGAGAAATCGTCTCCCAGGGGGAATGACCACACTACTATCCCTTCCCCTCCATTTTCCTTCTGGGATCTTGAGCATACCTGTACACAGGTCAAGCGTGATTTTTCAAGCTGCTGTGTTTGGGACTGGGACCATGGGCAGCCATATGAGATTCCAGTTCCTTAACCACCATGCCATCTGTTGGTCCCTGAAATTCCTTTGTTAACAAACACATTATGCTTTTTTATAACAGACATGATAGTAATTAATTTTTAGAGCAATATAGTATTCTAAGGAGATAGAATATTGATATCATGTAAAAACTGTTTGGATAAATTTCAGAAGTAACTCAGTCTTGGTTCTTCCTTTCAGCCTGCTTTTAAAATAGTTTTCAGATTTACAAATGAAATAAAACCCAACTATCTAAAAATATTTATTTAATAATAATTTTTCCAAAGCCCAAAAATCTAAAAATATTTATTTAATAATAATTTTTCTACATGATAAAAGAACTTGATGAAGGAAATTTGAAGGACACAAAGAGTAATCATTCATTAGAACACATATTTTCTGCAATATGCTTGAATATTATTATATTTATACTTCAAAAGTGTCAAATTACAAAGGCTAATATAACACCTTTTAAAAACTCAAAACACTGAAGAGGCATAATCCCTCTAAGGAAGGAAGAAAACTCTTTAACAATAGTGTAAATTATTTGTAGACCTCCTGCTTGAAGAAGATAAATTATTAAGATTTTCTGAAAAGATTGACTATTGTTTTAACTGCTATTTGTGTTTCAACATAGAAGAGATAAGCAAACTTTGGATTGGAAGCTCAGAGGCTTAGTATCTTATTTGTTATTAAGAATTATGTGGCATTTGGGAAGGCACTTCATCTCTTTGACTTCAATTTCTCATCGGTGACATTAGCAACTTGAATTCATAATGTATAGTCTACAACAATAGTCAATGTATAGTGCTAGGCAGATCCTGGAACTGCATAGATCTAGAGACTGTATTTACAGGTTGACTGGTCTGGCACATCACTTAATCAAACCGGTCCCTATTTTTGCATTGAGAAAATGGATATAATTGTGTGTATTTTACAGGTTTATTGTAAGGAGTATACATTCACCTAAATATTTTGCTTGGCACATAGTAGGCATTCAATAAATGTTTCCTAATAGCAGAATATTATAAAATCTTTGAAATTATGCAGCCTCTAATTTTTCTCACTAAAATCCAATCAAATACATATCCTTTCAGTTGGCTATTTTTTTTAAGAGAACTTTTTCTTATAGAATGTGTGCACATGCCGGAGAGAGAGAGAGAGAAAGTGAGAAGCCAGCCGCCAGAGGGGATGGCCACACTGCAAATCCCTCTCCTCCGTTCTCCTCTTGGGTTTTTGGGCACACATGCACACGTACCTGGCATGAGTTTTAAGTCACCGGGTTCAGAACTCGAACTGCAGTTGATTACTACATGGGAGTCCAGTGACGAAACCATTACACCGTCTGCTGGCCCCTCAGTTAGTTGTTTAAATGCTTTTAATTTACTTTTTCAACAACCATGTATTAGGCTTGGACTATTTGCCATGCTCTATTCAAGTTTCTGGGTATACAGTGATTAACAAAACAGTCAGGGGCTCTGCCTTCATGGAGTCATGTAGGGTATAGGTAGTAAACAAGTAAAATTTAGTTACATGTGTAATCACAAAGTATAATATGTGCCAGAGATGAATAGAAATAGATTTGTGTGAGAGTAAAGCATGAAGGACAGTTTTAAAAATGAGTTGTTAGGGAAGAACTCTCACAAGGATTGTCATTAAAGCTGTAACTTGAAGTTTGAAAGAAAACAAACAAATTGAAAACAATCATTTAAAGATGGGATCAGTATTCCAGAAAGAGAAAATGACATCAGAGAGTAGTGGACGGCAGGAGAATGAGCCTGGCATGATTAGGAAAAGAAATGCTCTGTTGACTAAGGGTATGTGAAGAATGATGAATAGGTTGGAATGGTGGGCATCATAGAACATAATAAAGGTTTTAGTCTTTTTGTTTTTTTCCCAAATCAAATCTAAGTGAAAAGAAATATCACCAGGGATTTTCAATTAGGAGGATAATGTGATACTGATTCACATTTTAAAAGATCATTCCAGCTGCTGACTAGGTAATAGATGGGATAAGGGTAAAAGTAGAGGAAAAGTCCCAGTTAAGCGACACTACAGAGGATGAAACAAAAACTGATAGTGATATAAACTAGGATTGTAGCCTGGACATGGAATAATAATAATGGTCATGAAAATAACAATCACAGTAGCTAACCTTCACAGAGAGCTCATGATATGCCAACACAAGACTAGACATTTCAGGTGTGAGTTACTATAACTAGTATATGAAGAAATACTGTTTGGAGAGGTTATCGCTTATTACAGACCACATTCTTGGTGATAAACCAGAGTAGGTACTCAGAAAGTCTGACTTCCCTGTCTGTGGTCTTAGTTGTAATTGTCATTAGGTGTAACAGCAATCAATAAAGATAGGTTTCAATCTAGAATTTGAAGGACTTAGAAATAAGTTCACTATGGGAGGCAAGAGAGGCTGAGAAATCAGAGTCAACGATGACTGTAATAAACTTTTTTTTTTTTTTAATCATAGACTAGCCTTTGGCCTACTAGTTAAGAAAGCTAGATCCTGTGTGGACAATTATAGTTTGAATCTTGGCTCTGGTGGCTTAAAAAAATGCCAGTAGTGTGTGTATACATGCATAAATCCCAACAGGATGGAGAAATGAAGAAAAGATTACAGTATGACCACTCCCGTTTGGGCTATGTTTTCTCCATCTCCCTCTCTCTATTTCTGTTTCTCTCTCTGGCAAGTGCATGTATCCTCTGGTTAAAAACAAAACAAAACAAAACAAAAACAAAAACAACTCTGTGCATGTGTATTAGGACAAGAGTAGTTTACAAGTACCATGAGAACATGGCATTAACACCATGGGTTAGATATGAGATATGATGAAAGGAAAGATAGTAGAGACAAAAGAGCCTGGTGGAATTCAACATTTTTGTGTATTATCCACAACATATATATGTATGTGTGTGTGTGTGTGTGTGTGTGTGTGTGTGTGTGTGTATGTATCTACAGGAAGAATCAGGGAGATGGGGATAAAAATCCAAGAGTGTATAAGAACAGCTCAGTGGAGAGTTGGCATTTGAAGTGACTATCACTGAAGTGTGGAGAAAAATAAGGTATTAGCAGTGTCTGATTTGAGAATGAGGGTGGTTTGTTGAATGAACATTTACGTGACTTGTAGGTAAGTCAGGCTGGAGTATGTCTGAAGTGGTTAAATGGGATATGAAAATTTAAAAACAGTGCATATAAAAAACACTATCAAGACAGCAAATTAAAAAATTTGCTTATAGAATTTAAAAAATAGTATAAAAGGAATTGAGAACTGTTGGAAAGAAGGAAAAGTTGTGAGTGGTTTGGGGGGTGAGAGGTTTAAAATAGTCTATATGGAACATTCAGTTAAATGGTTGAGAGTAATGTGAAAGATTTCTGAGCAATGTGGAGATTCGCTTTGAGTGTGTAATTATAAATTTATGTTGGTATCTCTCTTTCTTGTATATAATTTTCCACATCAATGTTCAGCTTCATTAGTGCAGGTAAGAAGACACTAAGTAATGGGGTTTCTAGCAATGGTATTTTCCATATCTTTTCGAAGAGAGAGACAGTCAGCAGAAATTAGAATGTTGCAAGAGATTGACTATTACAATAAATCGTGAAAGATTATCTGGAAAAAGGAAAAGACAAAGGCAGGTAAAAGTTGGTGAGGAGACAAATATTATTTGGATCAAAAAATAGAATTGGATCTGGAATCCTTAATATTTTGAAGTCAATGCAGTTTTTGTTTTATTTTGTTTTTTGTTTTTTTTAACAAGGAAAAGATCAAGAATTTGATCAAAATCTGAGAGAGAGGGGAGAGGCCATTAAAGATAAAAAAACTTAAGCATTATTAGAAGAGATCCTTGCATGTCTTGTCTGTGTGAATGTCCAGAGAATGGTGGCATGAATTAAAGTGGAAAGATGCTTGAGGTTTCAGTGAACCAAGAGCAATGAGTTTCACAAACAATAGCAAAGGAGGAAAAGAAATAAATGTCTGAGATAAAACTCCAAGGTGCAAGAAGTTTTCTTTTTTTAAATAATTATTTGTTATTTATTTTATTTATTCATTTATTTTTTTTTTTAATTTGACCAGAGAGAGACAGAGAGTGAGAGGGAGAGAGAGGAATTGAGAAAGCAAGCCACCAGATTCAGGACTTGAACCCTGTTCAGCCATGTGGGAGTGTCCAGCACCTTAACCCACCACACCACCTGCTGGTCCCAGGAAGTTTTCTTAAAGAAAAAAAGAAATGCTTTTCTGAAAGTGACAATGTGCAATATAAAACATTAGGTTAACTCACCAACCCTGAAAGATGAAGAGGTCTCTCAAAAACTACCTTTACTCAGATATGTTAAAGGTGAAGCAGTATTCTTTTTATGTAGCCATTTTAATTAATAGCACGTCTTTTTATAATTTTTGAATTTTATATATAATAATACAGTTCTCAAAAAGTATAAATAGAATTCTCCCTTCTAATTTTCCAATCCAACCCCAAGTTGCCAAATGTAAGGAGGAAGTGGAAGGGAGTCAATTTGAGAATATTCTTTAAAAGCAAAAGCAGGTGGTACAGTAGTAACATAAACAGAGCCATACAGGTAGGTGCTGAGTTCATGTCTTGAGGCCCCTCTGCACATGCTAGCTACACAGGTGTGTCTCCATGGTCCAGGCTGGCTGAGACAGAGAGTGGATTGTGGTATAAAGACCCTGTTAGTGATGCCTGTTCTCTCTCTCTCTTTGTCTTTCTCATGGAAGAAATAAATAAATAAACTTTTTAAGAAGTACAAATCAATGAGACTTCCATTTCTGCACAAAACAAAATAACGGGGGCAATTTTTACACTCACATGTGAAACATTTATTTAATATGTGAAATAATATGTCATAATATAAAGCAACAGTTTCTAAGATGCTGAATATCAGGCAATGAATAATTGCAACCCTGAAGAATAGAAAACAGTAAAGGTTAGCCCTACAATTTCCCAGCTTAGAGAGTTTTCAGTCCACAGGTCAGGGTAGAAAGCAAAAGTAGATCTGAGAGGATTCTCAGATTTAAGAAGAAATTGCTAAAAGTCTGGGAAGTCCAAAGTGGCCAGTTTGCAGGACAAAAGAAGACGCACAGAAAAATTACATCAGAGATCTGATAGGGTCATCTTTGGGTATTCAACAGAGGACCCATCGCTGTAGGTTGGTGAGCGAACTTCTCAGAGATTCATCCAATGGATTTGATAGAACAGTACTCATTGCACACATGGATCTAGAATAGTGGTGGTTTCCACCAGCTGGACTGAAAAGACTCATACTTCACTGAGCATCAGGGAGATAATTCCGAAGAGTCCTTCTTCAGTGGTTTGTAATAATTCCCTAGTCTTATTTCTGTTCTGCTCCTATTTGATAATACTTAAAAGCAATATTTGAAGAAATTAATCTGTTTATAAGTAACTTGAGTACATCCTAGTACAAGATATGAGCATATTTATAGAAGTAAAAATATTTCCAGCACATTTGGGGCTAGCAAGTGGTGTGGTTGTTAAGGCAGGGTATCCCACATGGCCGACCTTGGTTTGAGTCCCTGACCTGATGGCTTGAAACTCATGTAGGGCATGCATGCCCAGTAGGAGAATGGAGGAGCAGGGTTTGCAGCATGGGCATCCTCCCTGGGAGTGGAGGGGTGATTTCTCATTTTCCCTTTCACTGTCTCTGTCTCTCCAGCAAGCACACGTTCCCTATGGCAAAAACTTAAAAAAAGAAAAAAAAAGAGAGAGAGAGCAAGAGTCCACCACAGAAAAAGGTAAAATTTATGGTATCTGTGTTCACTCAAAATCACCAAGCATGCAAGGCAGCAGAGAATAGAACTCAGAATTAGGTGAAAATCAATCATTTGAAACTGACCTAGAGCTGACTTGGATGTTAGAATTACTAGGAAAAGTTATTAAAACAGTAGTGTAATCCAATTATATAATTCAGACTGTAAGGAGATAAATGTGTAACATAGATACAATTAAGCTTCTAGGACTGAAAACTATATCTAAACTAAAAAATACACTGGATAGGATTATTGATATATTAGATATCATAGAAAAGATATTAAATAAACTTAAAGAGATAGCAATATAAACTATATAAAAGTAAACAGGGAACCAGCAGTTAGCGTAATGGCTATGTCGTTAGACTCCCACGTGGTCGACCGCGGTTCACGTCCCTGACCCGGTGGCTTAAAACTCACGCCAGGTGCGTGTGCGTGCGTGCCCAAGATCCCGAGAGGAGAATGGAGGGAAGGGATTGTGGTGTGACTATCCTCCCTGGGGGGTGATTTCTCGCTTTCTGTCTCTATGTCTCTGTCTGTCTGTCTGTCTGGCGAGCGCATGTGCCCTATAGCAAAAACCTCTCCAAAAAATAAAAAATAAATAAAATAAAAGTAAACAGAAAAAATATAGTAAAACATTTAAAATGTTGAACAGTTTTGTCTAAATTCATTGATAATTATAAACCTAAAGATATAAGAAATCCAAAGCATGCATGCACACACACAAATACACACACACACAAATAAGTAACTATACCAGGTTAAATCATAATTAAATTACTGAAAATGAAAAATTTTAAATAAATAAAAGCATTCAGAGGGAAAAAAGTACATTCTAAATGGAGGCACAAGAGTCAGAAGATATCAGCACATTTTCATTGAAAACATGACAAGTGAGAGACACTAGACTAACAACTTTTAGTTATTGAAAGATAAAAATTAACAACCTAGAATTTTTTTTGAGATGTTTTGCTATAGAGCACGTGCACTCACTAGAGAGACTGAAAGTGAGAAATCACCCCCCTAGAAGGGATAACCATTCCACGATCTCTTCTCTCCCATTCTCCTCCTGGGATTGTGGTCATACATGCAACACACACACTTGACGAGAATTTCAAGCCACCGTGTCTGGAACTTGAACCGCAGTCAACCACGTGGGAGTCCAGCACCTTAGCCGCTATGCCACCTGTTGGCTCAGGAACCTAGAACTTTAAGCTGAGGAGAATACTTTACAAAACTAAAAGTGAAATAAAGATTTTTTTGACATCCAGAAGCAAAGAGAAACCATCACTAGCAAATGAATCTGTACTACAAGAAAAGTTAAAGTAAATGCTTCAAGTAGAAGAAAAATGACACTAAACAGATATGTGAACCTATAAAAAAAATGCGGCTAAATGAGAAAATATGCAAGATTTTTTTTCTTTAATTCTTTTTTTTATTTTCAATCACTGTATATCCTTACAACATTGAAAATTAATTTTTCTAGCATGAAGGCCCTGTATGTTAGTCCAGTCAAAGTGATTACTATACACATGATCATCAACAGATAATTTTCCAATTTTTTTGTCCATTGACTTTTTGTTTGTCCTTGACTCCCACTCCCCGCCCCTTATTTTCCTTTCCCCCTCCCTTACTGTCTCTTGTATCTATAGTTGCTTTCCATGCTCTTATATCTTCTGATCTTTCAGTTTCTGCCATAGAATGTGGACATTTGATATATATATATTAAGTGGGGACATACAATGCCTCTTTTTCATAGCCTGGCTTGCTCCATTTAGGATTAAATCTTCCAGTGACAAGACAAGATGGGAGAATATATTGGCAAACTCTTCCTTGGAAAACAGACTGATAACCAAAATATAGAGAACTCAAGCAACTTACTTAAAAAAAAAAAGAAAAAAACAATCCAGCTGAAGGATGGGCAAATGAGCTGGATAAACAATACTCCAAGGAAGACATACGAATGGCCAAAACACATATGAAAAAATACTTGACATCCCTTATCAGAAGGAATGTTTAAATCTTTTAAAAATTCTTTGAAATAATATACTTGTTTATTTTATTTTCTTTGTCCTTCAATGAAATGGAGTCTATGGAGATTAGGACGTAGTTTTTCTTGTTCTGTGTTACATTTCTGGTATAGTAATATTACCTGAATATAATGATGACCTGCAAGTTTTATTAAATTAATGACTGAGATAGCAGGAAGACCAATGGTTGCAGGACATTTGGGGTAGAAAGGATACTGATAAATATTTTAAGTATGGGGTGTTTTTGTCAGTAAAACTGTTCTGAATGATACTGTAACAAAAGATACATGATTATGTACATTTAGCAAATCCATAGAACATACAACACAGAGTGAAGTCTAATAAAAGCTATTGACTTTAGTTAATAAAGATGAATTTACATTGGCTAGTCATTTAGAACAAGTACCTCACCCTAATGTAAGATGATGTATTATTAGAAGAAACTGGACAAGGGGAAAGAGGAAATACATGGGAATTCTGTAGTTTCTATGCAATTTCTGTAAACCTAAAACTGCTATAAAAATTATAGTCTATTATTTTTAAAATGGCCTTTGCATTCTCAAATCTTATCTTATTTCAAACTGTTTCCATTCTTTTCCTAGAGGATTTTTAGTACAGATTTTGTGACTTTCTTTTGTAAAATCCTTATAATCTTCAAGATAAACATGATTAAAATTTTAAAAATTAAATCTCTATGTATCAGATATACAAAATACTATGATAAACCAACCAACTTATGTTTTTGTTCTCCTTATTTTAACTTTCAGAAAAATTGTACATTCTCATTTTTCTTAGAGCAGATACTTTCTTTTGCTAGTCCTATACTTATACTGTTTTCATAAAGCTGTGTGGCCTTGTAGAAGTTATTCTAAGTTTTAGTTTTTTGCCTATAGACTATGCTAAAGTACATATGTATTACCACTTTGTGTATTTAGAAAGAAAACCTCTGTGTGTTGTTATTACGGTGTAATCAATTTGTGCAGTGTCCTAATTTATGATTAATCTTTCATGCAGAAGTCTTGCTCCTTCCACAAATTTGTCGGCTCAGCTAGGGTAAGGAAGCACATATCATCCTGATGTATGTTGACTTGTCCCTGCCACAGATAATTCCCTAGTACTTTTGAATTTTGAATTAACTATCACTGTCCTTTGAATTCTTCATTTTAGCTGGTTCAGCTCTAGTGATATAAATATAGATTGAACAAATACAGATTCCTTGTCTTAGAGCTTACTGTCTTATGAAGGACAAGAGATGAACGTTAAATAAAAACATCAGTATGTTTTAAATGAAAGCTACAATAGGGTTCTGAAGAAGTGCATATTGCTAAGGGATTGTGTGACTGTTGGATACCAACAGGAGTTTATCCAAGAAAATGTTCTTGTGGCAAAGGCAAATGAATAAAATTAGTAAAGAGAAATAATTGTGAACTAGGAAAAGCAGAAGATGATGTTAAAGGAGAGGGATTTGAATCTGCAAAATGAGTAGAGGGCACTAAAGAAGCCATTGTCACTTGGGACAGAATAACACTGTGCATAGTATATAATACGAGGTTAAAAACTTTAACAGGACTGAGCCTGAGCACATTGTCGACGTTAAGGAATGTATTTTTTTTTTAAATTTCTTTAGATGTAAAACTTTTGTTTTCAAGAGAAATGAGAAGGCACTGAAAGTATTTTAGCAAAAGTTGTGACATTAGGCTGCATAGGAGGCCTGCGTGCAGTTCCTATCCCTACCTATGCTGGTCAAGTATGGTGGCATATCCCTGTGGTACTGGCTAATGGGAACCTGGGATGGAAAGATCAAACCCTGTCAAAAATAACCTCTTTCTCACTCTCTCCTTCTCTCTCTCCCTCTCTCTCTCCCCCTCTCTCTCTCTCTCTCTCTCTCACACACACACACACACACACACACACACACACACACAATTAAAAAAATAAAAATAGGAACTAAAACCTTTACATTATACATCTTGGGAACTGTAGTTAATACTATATATTGTATACCTGAAAATTGTTAAGAAAATAGATTTTAAATGTTCTCTCACACACAAAAATGATAAGTGAGTGTGTTTATGCATGTGTAAATAGCTTGGCTTCTGTATTTTACAATATATGTATGTATCAGAACATTATGTTTTGTATTATAAATATATAAATATATAACATTTTACTTGTCAGTTAAAAAATTTAAAAAATATCAGTGTTTTTATAAAATCACTCTGGGGGGACCAGCAGTTGGTGTAATGGCTATGTTGCTGGACTCCCATGTAGGAGACCACAGTTCGAGTCCTGGATCCGGTGGTTTAAACTTACGCTGGGTGCATGTGCGTGCATGCCCAAGATCCCGAGAGGAGAATGGAGGAGAAGGGATTGTGGCATGGCCAAGAACTCAGAATTAGGTGAAAATCAATCATTTGAAACTGACCTAGAGCTGACTTGGATGTTAGAATTACTAGGAAAAGTTATTAAAACAGTAGTGTAATCCAATTATATAATTCAGACTGTAAGGAGATAAATGTGTAACATAGATACAATTAAGCTTCTAGGACTGAAAACTATATCTAAACTAAAAAATACACTGGATAGGATTATTGATATATTAGATATCATAGAAAAGATATTAAATAAACTTAAAGAGATAGCAATATAAACTATATAAAAGTAAACAGGGAACCAGCAGTTAGCGTAATGGCTATGTCGTTAGACTCCCACGTGGTCGACCGCGGTTCACGTCCCTGACCCGGTGGCTTAAAACTCACGCCAGGTGCGTGTGCGTGCGTGCCCAAGATCCCGAGAGGAGAATGGAGGGAAGGGATTGTGGTGTGACTATCCTCCCTGGGGGGTGATTTCTCGCTTTCTGTCTCTATGTCTCTGTCTGTCTGTCTGTCTGGCGAGCGCATGTGCCCTATAGCAAAAACCTCTCCAAAAAATAAAAAATAAATAAAATAAAAGTAAACAGAAAAAATATAGTAAAACATTTAAAATGTTGAACAGTTTTGTCTAAATTCATTGATAATTATAAACCTAAAGATATAAGAAATCCAAAGCATGCATGCACACACACAAATACACACACACACAAATAAGTAACTATACCAGGTTAAATCATAATTAAATTACTGAAAATGAAAAATTTTAAATAAATAAAAGCATTCAGAGGGAAAAAAGTACATTCTAAATGGAGGCACAAGAGTCAGAAGATATCAGCACATTTTCATTGAAAACATGACAAGTGAGAGACACTAGACTAACAACTTTTAGTTATTGAAAGATAAAAATTAACAACCTAGAATTTTTTTTGAGATGTTTTGCTATAGAGCACGTGCACTCACTAGAGAGACTGAAAGTGAGAAATCACCCCCCTAGAAGGGATAACCATTCCACGATCTCTTCTCTCCCATTCTCCTCCTGGGATTGTGGTCATACATGCAACACACACACTTGACGAGAATTTCAAGCCACCGTGTCTGGAACTTGAACCGCAGTCAACCACGTGGGAGTCCAGCACCTTAGCCGCTATGCCACCTGTTGGCTCAGGAACCTAGAACTTTAAGCTGAGGAGAATACTTTACAAAACTAAAAGTGAAATAAAGATTTTTTTGACATCCAGAAGCAAAGAGAAACCATCACTAGCAAATGAATCTGTACTACAAGAAAAGTTAAAGTAAATGCTTCAAGTAGAAGAAAAATGACACTAAACAGATATGTGAACCTATAAAAAAAATGCGGCTAAATGAGAAAATATGCAAGATTTTTTTTCTTTAATTCTTTTTTTTATTTTCAATCACTGTATATCCTTACAACATTGAAAATTAATTTTTCTAGCATGAAGGCCCTGTATGTTAGTCCAGTCAAAGTGATTACTATACACATGATCATCAACAGATAATTTTCCAATTTTTTTGTCCATTGACTTTTTGTTTGTCCTTGACTCCCACTCCCCGCCCCTTATTTTCCTTTCCCCCTCCCTTACTGTCTCTTGTATCTATAGTTGCTTTCCATGCTCTTATATCTTCTGATCTTTCAGTTTCTGCCATAGAATGTGGACATTTGATATATATATATTAAGTGGGGACATACAATGCCTCTTTTTCATAGCCTGGCTTGCTCCATTTAGGATTAAATCTTCCAGTGACAAGACAAGATGGGAGAATATATTGGCAAACTCTTCCTTGGAAAACAGACTGATAACCAAAATATAGAGAACTCAAGCAACTTACTTAAAAAAAAAAAGAAAAAAACAATCCAGCTGAAGGATGGGCAAATGAGCTGGATAAACAATACTCCAAGGAAGACATACGAATGGCCAAAACACATATGAAAAAATACTTGACATCCCTTATCAGAAGGAATGTTTAAATCTTTTAAAAATTCTTTGAAATAATATACTTGTTTATTTTATTTTCTTTGTCCTTCAATGAAATGGAGTCTATGGAGATTAGGACGTAGTTTTTCTTGTTCTGTGTTACATTTCTGGTATAGTAATATTACCTGAATATAATGATGACCTGCAAGTTTTATTAAATTAATGACTGAGATAGCAGGAAGACCAATGGTTGCAGGACATTTGGGGTAGAAAGGATACTGATAAATATTTTAAGTATGGGGTGTTTTTGTCAGTAAAACTGTTCTGAATGATACTGTAACAAAAGATACATGATTATGTACATTTAGCAAATCCATAGAACATACAACACAGAGTGAAGTCTAATAAAAGCTATTGACTTTAGTTAATAAAGATGAATTTACATTGGCTAGTCATTTAGAACAAGTACCTCACCCTAATGTAAGATGATGTATTATTAGAAGAAACTGGACAAGGGGAAAGAGGAAATACATGGGAATTCTGTAGTTTCTATGCAATTTCTGTAAACCTAAAACTGCTATAAAAATTATAGTCTATTATTTTTAAAATGGCCTTTGCATTCTCAAATCTTATCTTATTTCAAACTGTTTCCATTCTTTTCCTAGAGGATTTTTAGTACAGATTTTGTGACTTTCTTTTGTAAAATCCTTATAATCTTCAAGATAAACATGATTAAAATTTTAAAAATTAAATCTCTATGTATCAGATATACAAAATACTATGATAAACCAACCAACTTATGTTTTTGTTCTCCTTATTTTAACTTTCAGAAAAATTGTACATTCTCATTTTTCTTAGAGCAGATACTTTCTTTTGCTAGTCCTATACTTATACTGTTTTCATAAAGCTGTGTGGCCTTGTAGAAGTTATTCTAAGTTTTAGTTTTTTGCCTATAGACTATGCTAAAGTACATATGTATTACCACTTTGTGTATTTAGAAAGAAAACCTCTGTGTGTTGTTATTACGGTGTAATCAATTTGTGCAGTGTCCTAATTTATGATTAATCTTTCATGCAGAAGTCTTGCTCCTTCCACAAATTTGTCGGCTCAGCTAGGGTAAGGAAGCACATATCATCCTGATGTATGTTGACTTGTCCCTGCCACAGATAATTCCCTAGTACTTTTGAATTTTGAATTAACTATCACTGTCCTTTGAATTCTTCATTTTAGCTGGTTCAGCTCTAGTGATATAAATATAGATTGAACAAATACAGATTCCTTGTCTTAGAGCTTACTGTCTTATGAAGGACAAGAGATGAACGTTAAATAAAAACATCAGTATGTTTTAAATGAAAGCTACAATAGGGTTCTGAAGAAGTGCATATTGCTAAGGGATTGTGTGACTGTTGGATACCAACAGGAGTTTATCCAAGAAAATGTTCTTGTGGCAAAGGCAAATGAATAAAATTAGTAAAGAGAAATAATTGTGAACTAGGAAAAGCAGAAGATGATGTTAAAGGAGAGGGATTTGAATCTGCAAAATGAGTAGAGGGCACTAAAGAAGCCATTGTCACTTGGGACAGAATAACACTGTGCATAGTATATAATACGAGGTTAAAAACTTTAACAGGACTGAGCCTGAGCACATTGTCGACGTTAAGGAATGTATTTTTTTTTTAAATTTCTTTAGATGTAAAACTTTTGTTTTCAAGAGAAATGAGAAGGCACTGAAAGTATTTTAGCAAAAGTTGTGACATTAGGCTGCATAGGAGGCCTGCGTGCAGTTCCTATCCCTACCTATGCTGGTCAAGTATGGTGGCATATCCCTGTGGTACTGGCTAATGGGAACCTGGGATGGAAAGATCAAACCCTGTCAAAAATAACCTCTTTCTCACTCTCTCCTTCTCTCTCTCCCTCTCTCTCTCCCCCTCTCTCTCTCTCTCTCTCTCACACACACACACACACACACACACACACACACACACAATTAAAAAAATAAAAATAGGAACTAAAACCTTTACATTATACATCTTGGGAACTGTAGTTAATACTATATATTGTATACCTGAAAATTGTTAAGAAAATAGATTTTAAATGTTCTCTCACACACAAAAATGATAAGTGAGTGTGTTTATGCATGTGTAAATAGCTTGGCTTCTGTATTTTACAATATATGTATGTATCAGAACATTATGTTTTGTATTATAAATATATAAATATATAACATTTTACTTGTCAGTTAAAAAATTTAAAAAATATCAGTGTTTTTATAAAATCACTCTGGGGGGACCAGCAGTTGGTGTAATGGCTATGTTGCTGGACTCCCATGTAGGAGACCACAGTTCGAGTCCTGGATCCGGTGGTTTAAACTTACGCTGGGTGCATGTGCGTGCATGCCCAAGATCCCGAGAGGAGAATGGAGGAGAAGGGATTGTGGCATGGCCATTCCCCTGGGGGGAGAGTTCTCACTTTCTGTCTCTCTGTCTCTGTCTGTCTTTCTGGCAAGTGCACACGCCCTATAGCAAAAAGCTCTCAAATAAATAAATAAATAAATAAATAAATAAATAAATAAAATCACTCTGGTTACAGTACAAAGAAAAATATTCAGAAGAGGAGGGAAGATGTGAGCAACCCTTTAAGAGACTATTACACTAGGTCAAGCAAGAGGTAGGTAGAAGAAACTCATCTTTTCTTAACTCACTCTCTTCAATACTGAAGTCTTTCAGAATGTGACCCAGGCAATTCACCGTTTATGATACTCTCCTTATCACTAGAAGGTGATGGAAAGAGTTTACCATAAGGATGATTGCCCTCACAGTATGGTATATCTCTTTTAATATTCCAATTCATAACAAACAGTGAAGTCATGTGACAATTACCTTGTTAGTGACAAAAGCAAGTATGATCACATGAATTCTCATATCTCATCTGCTCTTACTGTGTATTTGAATATGCCTCAATTTGCTTCATAATGAGCTCTTATACAGTTCTCCTGTGTACTGTTGCTTCCATCATGGCTGTATTTAAAAAGAATATTTGGAAGAAATATCTACCGATTGCATATCCAAAAAAGACAAAATTAAAATAGTAAGCAGGCACTGATAAACTCAAGGACAGTAACATATTTAAGACTAATTGGAAAATCTATCCAGGGAACTGTAATCCACAGATATGATTCTGAGGGTAGGAAAATAGGAATGGTAGTTTCACTGAGCTGGTGGTGAAAATGCTTGATTATGTGAATCAAAAGCAATGTATTCAAATTTTTTCTATGCTGTACAAAATTCTGCCTCAAGAAAATTATAACAAACTTGCATAAAAATGTTAGGTTTCCCACTGAATGTAACTTTAAACCATGATTAATCATACAACTTTTTTTCCATTTTTTTCTTTCTTGAGAGAGAGAGAGAGAGAGAGAGAGAAGGAGAGAGAGAGAGAGAAATAGAAAGACAAACACCCTCAACAGGGTCTCATGCTGCAATCCTTCCCCCAGCCTTCCTACCAGCCAGGATTAGTGGCATACATGTACACAGGATATATATATTTAGACTCAGAACCAAGCCCTGATCTTCCATATAGCTTCCAACCTCTCCCAGCAGCATGCTATCTCTATGCCCTACCAGTATTTCTTAATTTTCTACTTTGTTTCTGTTTATCCACAGTCTAAATAACTACTCTTTCTTCATTTTTGCTTTGTTTGAGCTTTCTTTGTATAGTTCTATTTAGAGAAGTCTTTATCTGTGCATAAATGATTAGTGATATTATTTTCCGTGGAGCAATGTATTCTTTAGTTCCCCTGATCACCACCAGCCAAGGGTCTTCATTTATTTATTTATTCATTAATTTTGCTTATATCTTGACCTTTAGAGTTTTGAGCTTTCAGTCAAAGGTTTTCATTTCTTGTTTGGAGGTATCATATGATTAAGTCTTTGAATTATTGGTTTGTATATACTGTGAATTATTTTACCAAACATGAGGTAATTAGAAGAGAGTTTACTTCAACATACTGAAACTAAATTGATCTTCAACATTCAGGTATATTTTTTCTCTGTAATATGCGTGCTATTGGTAATGTAACTACCACGTACTCATCTGGGAAACAGATTTAAATTGGTGCCATTAATTTAATGGATGTCTTAGTTTGGACTCATAAAGTATTATAGACTGGGGGGCTTATAAACATTATTTCCTGTCTGTCTTAGAGCTAGAAATACAAGACCAAGTTTCCAGCAAGTTTGAGTTCTAGTGAGAACCCACTTCCAGGATTCACATACTTCATATTCTATTCTCACATAGTGGAAAAAGAGAGCTAGAGATCTTACAAGGGCACTAATTTCATATAATAGTTTCCACCTCTTTGACCTAAATTACTTCCCCAAGGCTCTGTCTTGTAATGCCATCATTTTAGGAGGTAAGATTTCAGCATAAGACTTTGGGGGAATGCAAGCATTCTAATAACATTTTTTTTTTTTCATTTTTGAAACATTTTTAAAAAGAGAGAAACTGTAAAAGGTACCTCATTTCATGTATACATAAACTTCAACAAAGTATCAAGAAGCATAAACTTTCAGTCTAGTTTAATTTCTCATTTAGAGATAAAATATATTTAGGAAATTTATCCTCAATCCATAATGGACCATTATTCTCTAGAAGATACTGATAATGTCAAGTGTACATTTGTTTCATGGACATATAAGCACAGATGTTTTCAACCTACCCACTAAGACTTGATCTCTGATTTTTAACGGTCACTTTATGAAAATAAGAGTTCCTCTTAACTATTCTCATCAGAAAAAAGGAGTATCAGGTTTGTAATTATTCTGTCTAGACCATTATAAGATCAACAATCTAAATGTTGCTTAAAATGAAAACCTTTCTCTTCCTTTTTGGGATGACTGAAGTAGGAAAAATGAATGATTCTCTCTGTTACTGAGCTGAACCAATTTGGCACTGCTTTCATCTGGTTGTGGTGGAAATCCCAAGAGGACTACGTCTTAGGCATTAGTGGACAACTTAAAAAATATCCTCTCATCATGAGGATCTCTAGTCTATTTTTCTTGATTTATAAAAATGTATATCCCACAGTCTGCTATCAAGACTTCTCTCTTGTTTCCTAGGCATTTGGCAATAGTCTTCCAACCTCTTTCAGCTGAAGTCCACTTGCCCTTCTTTTAAACCTCTGTGCAGGATGGAAACCAACTCTTCCCAAATTTCTCTTATGTATAGAATAGGAAATATGCCCTTTGATCTACCATCAGTGAGAGTGCAGTTATTTTCAATTATACCCTGCTTTTCATTTAGCTGCCTGGCAGGCAACATCAACTGCAGCCTTTTGCCCTTTAAAATTCTCACTTATGAGTCTGACCCTCATCCAGTATGTCACCAGACTGCTGGGAATACAATCAAGCTTACTGAGTTATCACTTTGAAGCTACTCTCACCAAAATTAAGGTCAGAAAACAGTCATCCCATCCCAGTCTTCCTTGGGAAATGGGACTCACAGATGAACTGTTGTCAAAAAATACTTTAGTTCCCAACTTACCTCTTGTCTTTTCCAACTTTTCCGACAGGCTGGAGATGGTTGGTCAGATAGTATCACTACAATAGACATATTCTTGCCCATCTTCTTGGCAAGTTGATATGGTCTTTCACCTCATGTTAAAATCAGGGCTTCATTCCAATATGAAAATAAGCCGAATTGAGACAGAGAACCTCACTGTATATATTTGTGGTGTATGTTTAATGTGTAATACTCTGTTTAGATTTACTATCCACATTATGAGGTACCAAATTGATGCATAGTAAATGTTTAATCACACATGAGAACAGCACTGAAATGGTGCCTTGTCTCCAATGGTTTGCTGTGCTTATAAACATAAGAAACTGGCTGGTATCCTGCTGGTACCTTCCAGGCCAATCACAAGCATGGGAATCTGGGTAAGCCTTGCTGGGAACATTAAAGGGCAGGAAAATTTAGAGAATGAATAAAGCGGGTGAATATAGGAGATAACAGCTCATTAGATACAAATTCAGTTTTTACGTTAGTATAATATATAAGGATTCACTTAAATTCTATGAGAAAAATCATAAATTTCTTATGGATTTTCTCTAGATGGGGTGATACTTCATATTCACAACATGGTTATAAAGAATAAGCACAATGTAACTGAAAGTTTTCTGTAGAATCCAAAACGTGACCTTTACAAAAACTTTTCCATGCTTTCATGGACTTGAAAGAATTTCTACAGATGTTTAATAAAGGAAGAAAAAGAATGTTAAGATAATAATATGTGAATAGGTGCAGACTAGAGGCAGGGAGTTTTGTTGGGAAGATATAAATATATACACACACATATACATATATGTATACATATACATGTACATATATACATATACACATATCCACACATACACTATATTCACATATGTGTGTGTGTGTGTATATATATAAAATAGCTAGTGACATATAAGCAAAGATAGACATTAGAAAGAAAAAATATTTCATTCATGGAAAGAATTTATAAAATTTCTTGCATAAATTGGTATATCTAAATGTTCACCCTGAGTTAAAAGTACTCTAGCTATGAGCTATGCAAAGGTGTGAGCAGACATGGTTGTTGTCCCACAGATATTCCCTTAGCACTCATCATTCCCAGATATATTTATAGTATTTTTGCCACCAGGAAGCCTGGAGTAGCCCTCATCCAATGCCAGAGAGAAATTGGTGGATAAAGTCATCCTTCCTTACCCACTGGGCAGGATAACACTGAAGATGTCCCAGCTTGTCACTCAGCATTTCCAGTGGCGATCTGCCCAGATGGGGCAATAACCTCCTCACTGAAGTACCCAATGTCACCTTTCTCCTCTCACTTCATCATTCCTCCACTGGTGCCTTCTAAGATTGTTTCTCAAATGAACTAACCACTTGCATCCAAATCCTTACCTCAGGTCTGATTTTGAGGGATAAGACCTAAGATGAGGAGAGATGAGGGATGGTACAACATGGTCCCTAACTTTAAGGTTTCCATGTAATCTACTTGAGGAGTGAGAGTGAACGTTAGCTTTACAGATGTTTAATAAAGGAAGAAAAAGAATGTTAAGATAATAATATGTGAATAGGTGCAGACTAGAGGCAGGGAGTTTTGTTGGGAAGATATAAATATATACACACACATATACATATATGTATACATATACATGTACATATATACATATACACATATCCACACATACACTATATTCACATATGTGTGTGTGTGTGTATATATATAAAATAGCTAGTGACATATAAGCAAAGATAGACATTAGAAAGAAAAAATATTTCATTCATGGAAAGAATTTATAAAATTTCTTGCATAAATTGGTATATCTAAATGTTCACCCTGAGTTAAAAGTACTCTAGCTATGAGCTATGCAAAGGTGTGAGCAGACATGGTTGTTGTCCCACAGATATTCCCTTAGCACTCATCATTCCCAGATATATTTATAGTATTTTTGCCACCAGGAAGCCTGGAGTAGCCCTCATCCAATGCCAGAGAGAAATTGGTGGATAAAGTCATCCTTCCTTACCCACTGGGCAGGATAACACTGAAGATGTCCCAGCTTGTCACTCAGCATTTCCAGTGGCGATCTGCCCAGATGGGGCAATAACCTCCTCACTGAAGTACCCAATGTCACCTTTCTCCTCTCACTTCATCATTCCTCCACTGGTGCCTTCTAAGATTGTTTCTCAAATGAACTAACCACTTGCATCCAAATCCTTACCTCAGGTCTGATTTTGAGGGATAAGACCTAAGATGAGGAGAGATGAGGGATGGTACAACATGGTCCCTAACTTTAAGGTTTCCATGTAATCTACTTGAGGAGTGAGAGTGAACGTTAGCTTTTTCTACTATATTTAGTTATTGACTCAACACAAAGTTATTAATTTCCTTGAGGCAAAACCTATGTATTATTCACCTGTGTCTCCTTTAGCAAGTGGCATATTGTGCTGCTCAGGAAGATGCACAATAAATATTTGTTGAAAGGACAACCAATAAAAAAACTTCTTTAATACAAGCACTGCTCTTGGTTGCTGTAAAAAACTGATAACCTTTGCATTCAAACTTTTCTCACAAGATTTTCCTGCTGGGTGCATGTACTTTATTCAGGAAATGGACTTCTGCATTTTCTTTTGATTCCAGGGAATATTATTGTTATGCATATGCAGAAACTCAATGGAACAAAATGTAACTGCCCAGAGTTAAGCTGATAGCAGATTCATCAAGCTCCTTTTCTGTGGCCTTTAGTATATTGACAAAATCATAAGTTAAATGCCAGGCTTTCAAATGTAAAGCAAAACTGTTTCCTATTACTGACTAAACGATTGTCGTGTTAGGCATTTCAGACTGATAGCTCATTCCACAGTGATTGGTTTACTGTTCTAAGCATGCAGTTTCAGGACTACCTCCTGATTCCAACAGGAAAACAGGCTTACTTGACTTGAATGAAGCTGGGATTCTATTCTCAGTTGAGGACACTAATGTGAACATAAAACAGATTTAGAACCCAAAATTGGCAGAAAGAATTCCCTACAGAGTTACTCAGTACTGTCTGCCATATGCAGCAATCTCTCAATTCATGTGCTCCCCTTGCTTGATCGAGAGTTGGCTAACGAGGTGGCAACAATCCAGTTAGTTGATATGAAGAATAGAAACACCATGCACACAGGTACGCAACACTAAGACATTCTTTAGATGATTGTTTTATCTTCTGACAAGACAATTATGCTCCTATAGTTAGCAAAATATAAATTAAAATAGGAGGGAAAAATGGAGATGTATATGACACAGCATTTGTGTGAAATAATTTCTAATCACCATTCTACGAGGAAAGAACAATCCATTTATTATTTATGCATGTGTTCATTTATAGGCTGTTTTATGGTTAGATGAATTTTAAAAAAAAAAAGCTGGCAAATGAAAAAGTCGAAATTTTACTTTGTAGTGGGATAGGGAAATAGGACATTTCTATCAGAGCAGATTTATAGGTTTGGATGATTTCCACAAGGCATACCAGAACAATCCTCAAGGTAGGAGAACCTGAGACAGTTTGCAAGAAGGGCAGTGCATCTGCAGCTCCCTTTCTGACTTGAGAACCACGAATAAGCCCCCAGGCTAAGTCAGACTGGCCCAGGTGTAGGGTCTGACCTGTTATTTCCACCGTCTCAGGAAAGTGCTGTGCTCATCTGAAGTCAGCATAGTGGCCTCACTCCTGTACCCCCAGGCTGTAGTAGTCATTTAGGAACTGTTCGAGACTCTCTGCAGCTGGCTCAGAGCATGTGGGACTTCTCCCAGATTCTTTTCATAAGTGCAACTGGCTGAAAAGTGAATTTGCTCCTGCAGACTGCATCCAAACAGAGTAAGTGGAGTGGAAAAGGAGAGAAATCACCCAGTTGTCTGTGAAACCTTGGAGTATATTATCAAAGCTTATACTCATAATTGACTTCTCTTGTCTACACTCTCTTAAAAGCCTTAACCTATCATAGTAAGGGCAAAAGGCTTTTATCCTGACAAAGGAAAATGGAAGAGAAGTATTACAGAGGATTGGGAAAAAGACAAAATTCTTTTTATTTTTTTAAGTTAAAAAAATCTCCTATAAGAGAAACTTCATTTAAAAAAAAGAAAAACTACAGTTATTCCTCCATCTCCCTCATTTTGAAGATGCAAATCTGCGGCAAAGGTTTCTAAGTGCCCAGTATTATGTCCAATGTTACCCAGTTAGTGAATGTTACAGTTTGGATTCACAAAGTCTAGTATAGGGAAATCTACCTTGGAGAATTGTTTTTATAAGCTGTGTCTTGCATAATAAACAAAGGTGATTCTACAATGTCATTGATAAGTTTGGCTAAGGTTTTCTAGGTCAGTATCCTGAACTTTTTTAGCTCATCTCTTTCATTTCCTTTCAAATCTACTTTCCACTTTTGTAGGGAACTACTGGAAATAGATTTATGTGCAAACTTAAAGATATAAAATAATGAATCTGCTTCTCTTTGGGAGATCTATATGGATACTGATCTAAAAAGCATGTGTCTAATTGTCCTTTTTCCCCTTTGTTTATTGTGGTTTGCTCCATGGAGAGGAATACTGAACTCCACGGTGATTGTTAAATATGCCAAATTGCATCTCACCTTATATCTACTCTCCTGAGTGATAGTACTTTCAGTACTATAGCCCTGGATCTGACCTCCTCAGGAAGGCTATACTTTCTGCTTCCAGTATAATTTGCGTTCTTTGAAAGAAAAAATGCAAGTGAATCCAAAAAAATCTACCATATTCCATTGTACTTAAGGTGATCACATTGCTCACCAAAGAAAAAAAGGCATGCACACACATCTTTATATACATGGAGTAGGCTGAAACACACATAGTAGAAGTAGACAAGTGTTTTATACCGAAGTTCCCTCTAATATGGCAACCTGTTACGTTATCAGTCATAACTTGTTCTTTGTTTCAAAATCTAGTACTCTGCTTTAGGAGTAGTCTACAGACAATATAGCCAATTGACTGTAATATATATTTTTCTAGGTATTTAAGTTGGAGACGAATCTACATGGAGTGAGAGACTATAGAAAAGTGGACAAAATATTTACAAGATATTATTATCTTAAATAGCTAATACTTGTACAGCTATTTGCAATTTAATATTTTGATGTGCAGAATCATATCTAAGGAAATAAGGTATAGCCATTGCTTAGAGAATAAATAATACTTGATAGCAATCACCCTTCTTTCTTCCCTTTGTTTCTTTCTCTTTCTTTCTGTGTTCTGTGGTTTATTCAGTGAAGACAAACATTGAACTCTAGTTTGACCATTAAGTATGCCAAACTATTATACAATGCTCTTTGTTGTGATTGGCATTTTTAAAGGTAACTTTACGAATCCAGATTAAGGCAAAGCTCATACTTATAGAGAAGTGCTAGCAATGACAGCCTCAAATTGTGAAATTTGGCCCTGTAATGGAAATCACATGTTTCATCTCAGTTTCATTTCCATGGGCTACAAGTTATAATTAACATCAAGTGGCAAGACAAGATCACATACAATAGAGTTCTGGAGTACAATCAGAGCACCAAAATTGAAACAAGCTTTTTTGCTACTTAGCTATGCAAGACTGGGACTGAGAAGTCAGGGAGCTATAACTGTAGTCTCTATAAGAACAGCTGTGTGTAGAGAATGCAGAGGGGATGTACTAAACTCGCCACTAAATGTAGTGGTAAATAAGAGTGCATTTTATTTTGAAACCCTCTAAATTATCTTTCAATATTTGTTGCCTAAGTGATCTAGTAATCTGCCTTTTGCCAATTTAACTTCTCACAAAATTCTACCATATGCCTAAGGCATATAGACAATAATAAATTCCCTGCCAAAAACAAAGAGTCAAACTTTGCTTCCATGCTATTTCATGTTCTATCTCATAGGGAAGAATGCACTTCCTATGTTTTGGGACAAATTTTTATTCATCCTTCAATAATCAACTCACCTCTTTCCACTTCAGAGTGGTTTTCTTGAGCATGTCACAGACTTGAGTTAGGTTCTGCTATGATCTGAATGTTTATGTCCCCTCAAACTTTTATTTTTCAGAGGATACATGTTCTCACTGGAGAGAGTCAGGAGATGTACATACATATATATATATATATTGTGTGAGAGAGAGAGAAAGCACTCCCCATTAGTGATGGTCACGCAGCAATCCCATTTCCTCCATTTCTCCCTCCTTTTGGGATTTTGGGCATGCACAAACACATGCACAATGTGTATGTGGTTTTCAGGACATCAGGTCTGTGACGTGAACCTTGTATTTGGCCATGTAGGATCCAGTCCTTAACCACAATGCCATGGGCTAGCCCCACACAAAATTCATATGTTGAAATCTAACCACAAAGGTAATGGCCTTAGGAATATGGGCCTTTGAGAGGTAATTAGGTATTGAGGGCATAGCCCGATTAGTGCAATTAGTGGTTTACAAGAGACCTAAAGCTTATTTGCCCCACATACTCTGAAAACAATGCAAAGATGGCCATCCATGATCCAGAAAAAAGGACCTTACCAGTCACATATAATCAGTCAACACCCTGGTCTTGGATGTCCCAGACTCCAGAATTGTGAGAAATAAATTTCTGTTCTTCATAAATCATCAGTTTGTGGTATTTCACTACAGTAGTCCAAACAAAATAAGAGAGATTACCTACCTCTGTTGCACTTATCACACTTCAATATTATCTCCTTAAGTATAACTACGAATCTTTGTGTGTTTTTTTCTATTTACTCTTATGTTATAGCACAATATCTGACATACATGAAAGAATCCAAAAGTGTTTATCTAATAAACACATGGCTCTCCACCTCCTCCTTCACATGGTACCCTTTTTCTTTTCTGTGGAACTTATTTGTGGCTAGTTCATATAAGCTATGTCTAAATGAAAATGTATAAGCTTTCATATTTTCAAGAAGTGTGCATATTAGATTTTTGAGGTTTGGAAAATGCCTAAAAAAAGAGAGAATAATGTTGAAATGATCCGTGAGACTTAGAAAAACTTCTGGAGGTAGTGGCATTTCAAACTCTATTATCTCTAACCATAGAGCAGAGGGTACAATTCTGTCTTCCAAATGAATTGTTATAATTACTGAATTTGGATTGAATGACACAGTGTCCTCTCAGAAGCAACTCATCCTCAGAGGATGCCTGAGGTAATCTGTAGATAATTACTTCTAGCTGGGTTGGTCTAATCATATGCATGTCTTGGACCCCAGACCCTATCCCTTGAAATGCAATTGCTCCTCAAGAGCCATCTTCATTACTTTAATGGGATGTGAATGGGATTATCTCTCAGGAATGCTCTACCTTGTACTGGATGTGCTTCCTGCATAATTGAATCTGCAAGTGGTCTTGGTAGGTCTAAATCAAACCATAGAGATTCTATGGGGTATGTTTCCTATGTACTGTAATGTATTGCCAGGAATTCGCTGTCAGTGACATTTTGAAATCTACCCTTAATATTTTTGTGACATGTAAGGAAACAGTTTTCTTAATAGGGTTCTTTCCTTTACCCATTATAAAAATCAATTTATCTTAGCTAAAAGATGCCATTGGAGTATGATTTTCATAAACTGGAAAAATGATTCCTCCATATAATTGATGGATTTATATGGCTTATTATTAAGTTATTTAAACTAATAAATAAAGAAGGGTTTATACAATTGCATTATCATAGCATCATTTTGCAAGCAGTAATAAAATAATGTATATAAGCAATCATCACCAGAGGTTCCTAACATAATGAAGACATAGATAGCACAACAAATGTGACTTCTGAGGAAAGTAGAACTGTGCAGTGTTCAGGGCTAAACAAAATCAAGCTTGGGTATGGTCAAGTCTCTAGCCCTAGCTACCAATGAAAATAATATGTATGGGAAAATGTATACTTAATCTTTGGAATATAGTCAGTAAATTACAGGATGTATGAGTCTTTACTAGTCAGTAAAATGTAGGCCAAATGATTTAATATCTCCAACAAATAACTTACAGAAAAACAGAAAAAGAGACAGGAGCCTAAAGACCAACATTGCCTGACAGAATTCCAATGTAAGCCACAAACATAAATTTTAGATTTCTTTTAGCCATATAAAAATAAGTGTTAAAAAGTGAAATTAATTTTAATGTATTTTATGTAAATACACACACACACACACACACACACACACACACACACACACAGACAAGAGACTTATTGTAAGAAATTGGCGACCATGGGTGCTCACTTATTAAGTCTGAAATCCACTGGGCCGCCCCACAGGCTAGAAGCTGATCCTGCAACTGATAAGTAAAATTTCCTCTTCCTCAGGTTAACTGCAGTTTTACTCTTATGAATTCTTATAAATGATTGATTGTATAGGGCCTATCCAAATTATCAAGGAGATGATAGTCTTCTTAAGGTCAAGTGATTGTACATGTCAAGCACATTTACAAAATACTGTTACAACAGTAGTGACACCTGGATTGATCCTCGACTAACTGGATGCTACAGCCTACTTAAGTTGACACAACAAACTAACCATCAAACCAGGGAACTCTCTACTGGAAAGCGGTATTTATAAACTAAAATTTGTGTTCTAGGAGCACTTACGGGGTGATCACTGCTTGTAGGTCTTAACAGTAGAGTTAGAAAATATGCACATTAAAAAAGATAAATTAGGCTTAATCTGATGCATTACACTTGTGAAGTATTATCTCCATATAGACAGTTTCCCTCATATCTAGCTGATCTTCACTCACACACACACACACACACAGACAAGAGACTTATTGTAAGAAATTGGCGACCATGGGTGCTCACTTATTAAGTCTGAAATCCACTGGGCCGCCCCACAGGCTAGAAGCTGATCCTGCAACTGATAAGTAAAATTTCCTCTTCCTCAGGTTAACTGCAGTTTTACTCTTATGAATTCTTATAAATGATTGATTGTATAGGGCCTATCCAAATTATCAAGGAGATGATAGTCTTCTTAAGGTCAAGTGATTGTACATGTCAAGCACATTTACAAAATACTGTTACAACAGTAGTGACACCTGGATTGATCCTCGACTAACTGGATGCTACAGCCTACTTAAGTTGACACAACAAACTAACCATCAAACCAGGGAACTCTCTACTGGAAAGCGGTATTTATAAACTAAAATTTGTGTTCTAGGAGCACTTACGGGGTGATCACTGCTTGTAGGTCTTAACAGTAGAGTTAGAAAATATGCACATTAAAAAAGATAAATTAGGCTTAATCTGATGCATTACACTTGTGAAGTATTATCTCCATATAGACAGTTTCCCTCATATCTAGCTGATCTTCACTCTCTCTCTTAGGAAATGGCCTCTGGCCAAGGCTGTTCTATGAAGACTATACAGGTCCCCAGTAATGAGTCACAGAATGCAGGCAGCCAAACTAAGTAAACACAGTAGTTTATCTGTACTGGAGATATCCAGTGTCCCTCTTAAAACAATATAGTCATGGGGCCAGGAGGTGGTTTGGTGGTAAGGGTGCTGGACTCCCACATGACTGACCATGGTTCAAATCTAAAATCTAGTGGCTTGCTTTCTCACTTTCCCTCTCTTTCTTTCTCTGGTAAGCACATGTGACCTATAGCAAATATTAAGAAATAAATAACATAAAATTAATTAGTAATTGTTTTCCAAAAGAAAATAATCAATGATATTCCATAACTTACACATCATATATCTCCCTCTCAGTAATGACACACAGAGAGAAAGAAGAGTGAGGGGAAGAGAGAAATTTAATGTAACAAACAGAGAGAAATTTAATGTAACGAACAGACACAAAATCTATGGATACCAGAGGTTGAGAAATCCCATGATTTATCATCTGCAAGTTGAAAACCCAGGAAAGCAGGTGATACACTTCTAATCTGAATCCAAAGGCCTGAGAACCAGGACAGCCAATGTTATAAACTCCCATCTGAAGGTAGGAGAAGACTGTTTTCTGGCTCGATTAGTCAGATAGAAAGAATATAAACTGTCCCTTCTCCCCACTTTTTGTTCTATTTAGTTCCTCGAAGTATCAAATGATGCGCACCTTCATTAGAGAACGCAAAACTGTTGTAGTTAGTCTACTTTTTCAAATTCTGCACTCATCCAGAAATATTCTCATACAAACAGTGTTTAGCTAAATACCTGGGAATATCATGGCTCAGTTAAGGTTATGCATAAAATCAAACATTGCAAGTATACTCCATGTCAACTTGATTCTCATACACTTCTCCTTAAAGAACACATAATTTCCAAGTGAATAAAATACTAAGGGAATAATTTTGCTCTGTGTGCTAAACCTATCTTGTATACAATAAAAGAAATGCACTAACACCTTACCCAGAAGAGAAGGTAAAGAAGTTGTGTGATGTTTACTTTCCTCATTGATATCCCCTAACTTACACAATGTGTTGGAAAATTAATGATATTTAAATATTATCATGTAATGTTAATGTATCTTATGTTAAATTACCTGATAAAAGAATAAGAGAAAAAATGATACATACACATATATTCACAACAAAATAAGAAAGGATATTCATAACAATTGTAGTCCCCATTTCTGTAATTGGTCATGAGGTTTTGGTTGGTGTTTATAACTACCTTCTGTCATTATCCTATTCTTTATTTCCTTTGCTTTCAGAAAATATCTCATTTGGTGATGTTTCTTTACCTGATGGGATGACCCAAATCATTCCTTAAAGATCTAGGCCATTAATAGTCCCATCTAGTTTGACTGTTGTACTTTTCCATTATTATAGGGCACGATAATGCTAAGAGACTCTCTTGAAGAGAGTCTCTGTGTTCCAGCGATGCTAACCTCCACTATGTTTTCATAGTTCAGTTTTTCCTTTGTAATCAGGATCAACCAGCCCAGCCAGCTGTTTTGCCTGTTGAGTCAGAGACTTAAGGGGCCCAAAATGGTGAGGTAGGAATCTTAATTTCCATTTCAGTGAATTCATTGCTATGTATACTAGTATTAAAATCCTTACATCTGGAACAAGACCTCTAGGCCATCAGAGCATAAGGTCATGGGAATAAGAAGCAAAACTTATGCAGGTTGTCATTAGGAATCATAGTGATCGGTGTCTTCCAATTTCTTTTTATTTTTGAAAGAGAAATTTTTGCTGTAGGGCACATGCACTTGCCAGAGAGATAGAGAGGAACAGAGAGACAGAAAGCAATAAGTCACCCTCAAGAGGGGATGGCCATGCCACAATCCCTTCTCCTCCATTCTCCTCTCAGGATTTTGGGCATGCATGCACACATGCCCAGTGTGAGTTTTAAGCCACTGAGTCTGGTGCTTGAACCTCAGTCAACTACATGTGAGTCCAGTGACATAACCATTATACCATCTGCTGGTCCCATGTGCCATCCAATTTTTACCACTTCATTCTCAGACCCATGAACCCAGCTATGGGAGAAATATCACAAGATGTTGTATACTGACTTAGAGCACATGCAACTTCTGGAGAACCTTTCTCCAGCTCTAGAACATATTAATTATTAATTACAAGAGTTTGATTTTCGATACTAGTAAGTCATTTTTTTTTCTTTTAGTAGTCTAACTAGGGACTTAGCAATTTTTTGTTCTTTTAAAGAACACTAGTTTGTCCCTTGATTTTCTGTATTGATTTTCTATTTTCAGTACTATTGATTTCTGCTCTATTTTTATTCTTTCTTTTCTTCTACTTATTTCAATTTGCTTATTTATTTATTATTACTATTATTTGTAGAGGTTTTTGCATTAGAGCATGTGCACTTGCCAGAGAGAGAGAAAGAGAGATGATGAAAGGGAAAGTGAGAAATCACCCTCTATGGGGAATGGCTATGCCACAATCCCTTCTCCTCGACTCTCCTCTTGGGATCTTGGGTGCTCATACACACACACACTCACACACACACACACATGTGCATGCATCCAGTGTGAGTTTCAAGCCACTGGGTCTGGGACTTGAACTGTGGTCAGCCATGTACAAGTCCAGTGACATAATTGCTATATCATCTGCTGGCCTCTGCTGGCCCCTGTTTATTTATTTTTTGAGAGGTTTTTTTTTGTTTGTTTGTTTTTTTGCTATAGGGCGTGTGTGCTCGCCAGACAGACAGAGAGAGACACAGAGACAGAAAGTGAGAAATCATCCCCCAAAGGGGATGGTCACGCCACAATCCCTTCTCCTCCATTCTCCTCTCGGGATCTTAGGCACGCACGCATACGCGCCCAGAGTGAGTTTTAAGCCACCGGGTCCGGGACGCGAACCGCAGTCGACTACGTGGGAGTCCAGCGACATAGCCATTACTCTAACTGCTGGTTCCCCCCTGTTTATTTATTTTAAAATTTACTCTTGTTTTTTTTTCTAAAGTAGAAATTTAGATTTATGATTTTAGATCTTTTTCTAATACATGCATTCAATGGCACAAATATTCCAGTAACTGCTTTTCCTATATTCTACAAATTTTGGTAAGTTTTATTTTTATTTCTATTTAGTTTAGTATGTACTTTTTATTTTTCTTGATATTTCTTCTTTAACCATGTGTTATCTAGAAATGAGC
Source organism: Tupaia belangeri chinensis (assembly GCF_000334495.1). Classification (NCBI taxonomy): domain Eukaryota; kingdom Metazoa; phylum Chordata; class Mammalia; order Scandentia; family Tupaiidae; genus Tupaia; species Tupaia belangeri. The sequence continues at coordinate 1,979,230 of NW_006159481.1, read as the reverse complement.
TATTTAATCTCCAAGTATTTTGAGACTTTCCAGTTCTCATTTTTGTGGTTAATTTCTAGCTTAATTCTACTATAATCTGAGAACACTCATTGTATAATTTTTATTCTTTTAAATTTGTTGAGCTGAGTCTTATGTCCCTGAATATGGACTGGCTTTTTGAATGTTCCATGTAATTTTGTGAATAATATGTTATCTACTGTTTTATTTTACATCCATTTATTTATTCTCCTTTACATTAACATGGTTTCTCACCTTTATTCTCCTTCTCTATGAAGACCTTCTTTTAATATTTCTTCCAAAGCCAGTCTACTGGCAACAAATTCTCTCAGGTTTCATTTGTCTGAGGAAGTATTTTTTCCTTCACCTTCGAAATATCATTTCACAGGGTGTAGTGTTCTAAGGTTGGATTTTTTTTTAACACTTTAAATATTTGATTCCACTCTCCTTACTTTCATGGCTCCTGACTTGAAGTTGGATGTAATTTTTATATTTGTTCTTCTGTTGGTAAGGTGTTTTCCATGACCTCTTTCAAGATTTTTTTCTTGCTTGCTATGTTCTGCAGTTGTAAATGATATGCCTAGGTGGGTTTTTGATGTTGTTGTTTGTTTTGTTGTGTCATTTCTCCTCCTTGGTGTTCTTTGAACTTCCTAGGTCTGTGGTTTTGTTTCTGACATTAACTGAGGAATTTCTCAGATATTACTGATTAAAATATTCTCTCTGTTCCTTTCTTTCTCTTTCTTTCTTTCTCCTTTCTTTCTCTCTCTCTTCCTTCCTTTCTTTCTTTCTTTCTTTCTTTCTTTCTTTCTTTCTTTCTTTTTCTTTCTTTCTTCCTCTCTTTCTCTTTCTCTCTCTCTCTCTTTCTCTCTTTCCTTCTTTCTCTCTCTCTCTCTCTCTCTCTCTCTCTTTCTTTCTTTCTTCTTTCTCTTTTCTTCTAGTATTTCCCTTACATCAGTATTATACACTTAGCAGTTGTCCCCTAAATTCTGGGTATTCTGTTTTTGTTTGTTTGTTTTTCCCAGTCTTATGTCTCTTTGTTTTTATTTTTTTTTGGGGGGGGGACATTGTCAGAAAAGTCATGATGCATTTTTGTATAGAAAAATATGTCATGTTTTTTTCTGAAAACCCAATATATTGTTATAAATTTAATCTCAGTGATTCTTTTTCAGATGTGTACAGTTTCCAATGGATCTATCAAAATATTCCTCATTTCGATTACCATATTTTTAATCTATAGAATTTCATTTTGGTTCTAGCTCAGAATTTCAATCATTCTGCTTACATTATCCACTTATTCTTGAGTGTTTTCTACTTTTTTCCACTAAAGCCACTAGCATATTAATCATAGTTTAAACAACATTCCTGGCCAGAATATTCCAACATTCATACTGTATAGTCTCCCTGGTTCTGATGTTTATCAAGTCTATTTTGTATGTCTTGTTTTTTGTTTGTTTGTTTTGTTTTCATTAAAAGGTAGACATGAAGCATAGAGTTAAATAATTGGTGGTAAATAGGCCTTTAATAATGCGGTGGTAGAGTGGAAGCACTTCGTAGTCCTATGATTAGGTCTCAGTCTTGGAGAACCTGTGTCCCGAGTTGTGAATATCACCAGTGCTTCTCATGTTTTCCTCTCTTAGATGCGATAGTATGACTAGAGAAGACTGGAACAGTTCAGGCTCTGATAAATCCTAGCAGGTTATAGTTTAGTAAAGAATTTTCTACTGAGGTAAGGTTTGTAAAAAGAGCAGCATACCTGGCATATTTCAAAAATTCCCCCTTCTTTGCAGGAAGCACGAACAGAGTTCTTTCTCTCTTTTTACATTTTCCAGAGGTGCATATGCTTGCCAGAAAGACAGAGAGGCAGAGGGAAAAAGCACTCTTTATTGGGATGTGGTCATAGTGCATCGCTTCTCCATCTTTCAAACTCATTTAGGCACACATGCATAAATGCCTAGTATATTTTTCAAGCTGCTAGAACCAGATTTAAACAAACTGATTAGCCAGGTGGAACCCAGCTCCCTTGACAGCTAGCTGTAGAGTTGGTTATGAAGGGACTATTCTCTAATACTCATTGTGTAATACTAGTATAGTTCATGGAGACAAAAATCACAAAGTGTGGTGCATTACCTATGAATGAGTCTCGTTAGAGCTTTACATGCTCAGAGTTGTCTATACTCAGCCTCCAGCAATTTTTCTATTCCCATTGAGCGTTCTTACCCTGGTATGGTTCCCATGGAGGCTTTTTCTCATGAGTTTCTGCTTTAATGTTGTCACCTCTGTATACACTTTTCTGTCATTTCCATTGGAGGTACAGAGGTTTTCCATGTGCCCTCTCTTTTCTGACAGATCTATGATGAGCTGATTTTAAAATTTTTATTTGTTGTTAAGATGGAGTGGCAACTGAAACTTCAATGCTGGATATCTTTTCAAACTATTTTGTTTTAAAATTACTTGAAATAATTACTCCCAGATGGAGTTATGCTAGTATGGCAGACAGACTCTATGTGGCCATGAGGATCCAAGACTACTGGTATTTATACTTTGTATGATTTTATAACTTGTGTGGACAGGTTCAGTGACTTGTTTTTAGTCATAGAATATGGTAAAGGTGACAGGTGTATATGTTTATCTGTATTTGATTATGTTCCTTTAGTTTGTAATGCCAGCCTTGCAAGGAGACACTTTTTCTTGCTGGCATTAAGAAGTAGGCAGCCATGTTTGGATGCCCTTGTGGCAAGTGACTAGGGCAGCCTTTAGCCCTATAACAGGAAACTGTGTGCTTTAGTCCAACAGCCCACAAATAGCTCAAAGTGCCAAAAGTAATGCAAGCATGTAAGAGAACATTTCCTCAGTTAAGCCTCAGAAGATACCACAACCTAGGCTAATATATTGATTGCACTTTGTGAGATCCTGAAAGAAGAGGATGCTAATATTCCTCATCCACAGAAGCTGTAAGAGAATTCATATGTGCTGATTTAGTCTCTTAAGTTCATGGGCAATGGTTTTACACTTCAGTGACTAATGAATATAGCAACCAACTCAATAGGAGTTTAGGTTAAATTGTTTAATTCAGTTTTCATTCTAAAGGGTGTCAAACTATATTTATTTTTAAATATAATCTAGTCTTCCTTGCTGGAAGAAATAATATGGCTATAGTAGTCATGTTTACCAATTATCTTTGGCAAAGTACTTTGAATAAATTCTTTAATGATCAAATTCTATATTTATAATAGCTTGAAATTATAGAACATGACAGTCAACATTTCAGTAACTAAGAACTATAGTGTATTTTACTCTGAGCCGTACAAGTTTCTCTTTTCCTTTTTCCCACTTACATTTAGGAGACAGAAACCTTGATTTACAAAATGATAAGACTAAAATAATTTTCCACAGACAATATATCAATTTGCCTAGGTTTATCTTGGGAGTAAAACTGTACCATAGAAAATATACTGAATGATTTTAAGATATTGCTTTCATTCAGTTTATAACTTCTAGTTGTGGAATTAAGTCACTTAAACTCTTGGTTTTGTGATCAATAAAATAAAATTATATAAATGCTAAGACATCTTTTAGCTAAGATGCCTTCTACATCTAGATTTTCATGATTCTATGAAATCGATAGAGCATTCTCAAGAAAAGATAAGTACACCATGGAGTGATAATCGGCCCTCCACAATCAGTGTTGCATCAACCATTCACAAATATTTTGACTCATATGTGTCTAAATGTTATATTTTTCAGAATAGGTATACTGTTTGTGTAATATATAGGACTAGAATAGTTGCTTTGGAGACAATAGTGCAGGCTAAGTAAGTATATTTACTAATCTCTATTGAAACATTCTCAAAGGTTTATTTTTCATATCTTATCATAGATTCTACTTAGTGGAAGGCTTTTAGAACTCTTTATTTCCACTAACTTAAAAAAATTGCTAATTGTATTACATGAGTAAATTTAAGTTGGTTCATCAAATATAGGGGGAAAAACTGCTTATATTTGCATATTTATCTAAATTCACTTAGACATTCTGTTTTTTTTTTAATCTCTTTTACAGAAATACTATAAACCAATGCTGCTAATTAGGAAATTATATAAGTTAAGCACATCTATTAAAGGCTCGTAAAAAGGCAGGCCTCAGCCAACTTTTCCTATCATAAGATAACTTTCCAGTTCTGAACAGACTATCCTAATATTCTGAAATAGATTCTTGGAACAAACAAATAAAAAAAGAGTGTCCTCGAAGGCTGATGCTTCACATGCTTATTAGTGTAGCATGAAAGAAAATGATAATATAATAGCATTTCACAGTGTGAAATGTACAAAGTTGGATAGAGACAGCATGTGTTGTCATCGGTTAATGTGCAAATGTTCACTACCAGGGTGCAGCCACCAGGAGTGAACCATGAAATGATTGCATTCACCCTGAAATGTCGGCAAAGCAAGGAAGTGATCAGTAGCAAGCAACTTTTCCTGAGCATAATGAAAGTACTTACTAGAGCAGCAAAAATAACTTACTTAATATTTACATTTTATTAAGAGAGGGACAACTATGCCTTTGCATAATATGAATTCAGGAGGCAGAAGCTAGGCTTAATATGTAAATGCTTATTTTGATGTGTCACCATATGTAGCTTCTTTCTTTTCCAGTTGACTGGCCTTATAGCCCTTTCCTTTTCCTTTATATCCAACCCAAAGCTCACTAGGAAACTGTTCCTAATTAACTTTATCCATTTTCCCGTTTCACAGATTCATGGACTTTTAGACTAGCAGCATTGGAACAGACTTTATAAATAATTTAGTTCAGCCCCATTTGCCCTCTCATCTCATAAGGGACCACGTGTGTGTGTGTCCTGCACGTGCACAAACATGCATGGATGCACATGTGTTTCTGATTCTTATATATAAGTGTACTTTTCATCAACAACTAATTTTAAGTTAGCTGGGGAAAATATTTATTTAGAATCTTGTCTTTGCATCCTTGGACATTTTGTAAAATCTTATTGATAACATAATTTTTGGAATTGGTGATCAATCTCGAAATTTATTTGGTCAAGATATTCCCTTTGTGGATTTACTAAGGTGAATGCTGCAAAATGCCAGCAATGTAGTCAACAGCAGCCACTATTTTCAATGGTAGGTAACTGACAGCTTCACAAAACTGAGACAAACAGAATAGATCTTTAAGAAGAAAAATAAATCTACTTATATTGCCTTCAATATTCTAACTTCAAGTACACCCTCTAATAATATATTGGCTGAATTATAATAGTTGCCTAAAGAACAACTTTTATCATTCTAAGTCTAGATATTTGCCTATTGTCTATGCTACATAATGTGGGAATTCCTGATTGGCTGATGCAGCATTTTGGCAACATTAACAGCAATGTTTTTATAATCAGGCGATGTTGTGAAGACTTAATATGCACTATTTTCAGAAAAAAGTGCTTCAATATCGGTGCTGTTTATTAGACATGAGGAAGCTGAGTCTTAGTGGTTAAACTCCCCTAAGGAAAAATAATTAGTGCGGCAATATTGAAACTTGATAGTGTGTAGATGCCATAACATGAGTGTTCCTAGTGCTCTACTCTTCTCTTCCTTGATTTTTACTACAGAGTGTTCTGTTCTAATTAATTTAATTATAAAGGCATTCGTCAAAGGGTTTCACTCATGGAAAGTTTTGGAAGGACTGAAGAAAAAGATGATAGGAGCATTTTCACAAATGAATACCATTACCACAGCCACACACTGGCCTGATAAATTTGTTTCTACTCTTAGGAAGCACTTATATCTGGAAAGCAGCATGAGAGCTGTGAGCTTCTGAACTGTCAAGTTTTGTCACAATTAACAAGCTGCTGGGTATAGATGCAATTGACATTGCTGATAATTCAACACTCCCACTGCCTCAACTCTATCAAATTTCACTCTATCAAAATGAATTTCTCACAATGTTATCCCTTTATCCAGTTCATTCCAAAGCTAAGCTTCATGCAGGTATATCTGATTATCAGAAGCTGTATCATGAGAGTGAATCCTTGGATGGTGTCTGGGCCATGTAGTTGTAGTATTTTGTACTGTTCATTTTACTGTAAGCCAGCAAAATTTAAAGATTTTTTTCATATAATGTGGCCAGCTACCATTGAGAGTTGTCCAACACAATGTCCAGACAGTTACTCAATGGCTGATCTTGGTAAACTACCCAGTATAATGATTCACAGCTTGAAAATAAAGAATAAAATACATTTGCTATTTTTGGCAAGTGTTGTGCTAAAGATAGGGAATAGAAAAGTACAATAAGATTAGTCCATATTTCACAGTATTTCATTGAAATAAATGAAGCTTACATTATTTCTTTTGAGAAAAACATAACCTAAAATACAATGAAAATATCTTTGACCTAGCATTTTTTCCCTTATGCTGTGTTTCTCCTTACCTGTATGTATATAATATATACTATACTGTGACATGAGTTCATTGTCAATATGGGTTATTTGGAATAGTAGGAAAAGTAATATCAGGTTTATACAGATATAATTGAAAAATAATACGTAGTACACATTCTCAAGCAGAACTTTCTCCATTTATTTATATGCATAAAAATGGAATTATTAAATATTAGCACAAAATTTTATATATGGTGTAAGAAGGTCACATTATCTCTTATTTTATATACTAATTGACAATCATCATTACAGTAATAATAATAGCTGAAAATGTGATTTGGATTTTCACATGGTTCATTAAAATTAATTCTCAAAATAACTTGTGAAGTAGGTAAAGCATTATTACTACATCTATTTACTGCAAAGAAATAAATGTCAACAGAATTCTCAAATCCAGTGCATTCTAAAGAAAATCCTGTTTTAGGATTGGCCTTTGGCATATTTCTGAGATAAAACCTCTGAGTCCTTGGGAACACCTGAAAACTTGCACTTGTTTCCTCTATGACTTTATCATAGGGAAAATGTCCTTTGCTGATTTAAATCTGTATCTGATTGCTGTAATAAAAGCATAACCATGAATATAAGACCTTTTCAGTCCTATGAGTTCTTCTAATGAGTGAGTCATTGAGCCTGAGCATGACCTTAGGGACTCTTGATCCAGTAAAATGTTCTGAATAGTACCTAGATTTCCAGGATAAAACCCAAGATTTATGACGAAAGTCATCACACATCACCTTTTAGCTGTGTGTGTGTGTGTGTGTGTGTGTGTGTGTGTGTGTATGTGTGTTAACATAATTTTGCAGAGCTACAGGTGTATTACATTTTCTTTGGTAAACTCCGTCTTACAAGCAAGTGTTATTTGCTTTTAGTGCTGATCAATGTTGTCTTAAAGAGTTCAAATATTCATTGCTCATGAAAAGCAAGCCACACCTTTATTCTATGTATGGTATATTGAGGACAAATTAGGTTTTGTAGTAGGCTTCCAACTTCTTTTATGAAAGGTGAGGACATACTGTATTCTCTGAATCTTTCTGTTGTTATTTGGAAATATCCAGTGGAGAAAATATTGATATTTTGTTCCTGTTGTCTCAGTGGGTGCACCTTCCTCTGGCTTAGTTTGCGGTAATGCTCAGGACGCCTTCTGGTGAGGAAATGTCATTGACTTGGCATCTTACAAGTACAGAAATTCCACTGGGATCATCACTTAGCTCTTCTGTTTTCCTAGCTGAATAATTTCTCTTACATTGGATTGAAGAAATTATTTTTTATTGTGATGCTCTTTCTTGATTTTATTTGTACAGATATAAGAAGCTTCTATGATTTTTTAATATCACCATAATTACTGAAAACTACAAGTGCCTGTTAGTTTGGAAGTTGTTTAACCTCGATTCCTTTCTTTGTTTACCCTAAATATGAAATCGCCTTTCATATATTTGAAGAAAATAATACTGTACTCATTTAATAATGGAAGTAACACATATTTAAAAAGCAATTCATTCTACTTCTATTGGCAAATGCATAATTATGTATAACAAAACTGAGGATGCATTGACTTGATGGAGTTTTTGGTCTGTTTGTTTTTTATTTAGAATTTTACCTTAGTTTTGACTTTAAAGTACTAGGGCTTTTGGGCCAGCGGATGGTGTAGCAGTTATGTCGCTGGACCTTCACATGGCCAACTGCAGTCTGAGTTCAGGATCCAGTGGCTTGAGAATCATGCCCAGCACACGAGCATGTGGGTCCAAGATCCAAGGAGGAGAACGGAGGAGAAGAGACTGTGGCGTGGCCATCCCCACTGGAGGGTGATTTCTCACCCTCTCACTGTCTCTTTCTCTCTCTGGTGAGCACATGCACCCTAAGGCAAAAACCTCTTTTAAAAAAGTACTAGGGATCTTTTAAGAAATTGGAATGCTTGAAGAAATTTCAAATAGTGGATACACACAGGGAAAGGAGAGGAACATTCGACAGTATTTGGTAGAATATAAACCCTGCAGATCTAACTGATAGTTATATTCCATCTGGTTCATGCTTATTTCTGAGGAAAGAATACAACTACAGATTGAAATGAACCTGATGATTTCCCATAGCTGGCCAGCAAGCTGTTGCATTTAAGCCAGTTATAATGTTCATATGTTATTCAGATAGATTTGCTCTGAAATTATTTCCCAGTTTAATGAGATTTATGTTTTTTTACATGGAAACTCTTCATATCTTTTATATGTCTCTTCTTGTCTTCTTGTCTTTTTTAAAAAAGTTCTGAAAAATAATAAACTATTACAAGATGTTATTTTGTTATGGTTTTGACCATAGGCCATATGTATTATTCAAGAACCAAACCAACTGGAAAACAGAAGTATGGCATAGAATTATTTTTATTATGGCTGTATAAGATAATCTGAATTTCATTAGCTACTGTGAGTTTGTGCTTTAAAGAAATGTCCTTTCATTATCATTGCAAACTTGAAAACTTCTTTTCCTGAGATCAGGCTAAATTGAGATTTTTCAACTTAATAAGATAGTTATGAACTGGTATATTTATATAAAATCTAAAATGTCAATGATCAACAATTTTACATGTTTTTTTTTCTTTGATTTCTTTTATCTTCTTTTTAGGCAATGTCATTTCATGTCAAATGTGCCTGCTCTGGAGGCTGACTACATAGGTATGGATGCCAAGTTTGACACTTTCTCTTTAGATTTCCTTAACAAGTCACCTTTTCTCTCTAAGCCTCCATCTCCTTATTTGTAAAATGAGTATAAAATTATCTTTTTCCTTAGATCTTTTGGAGAATTAAATTAGATAACACCAAGAAAACCACTAGGATATGACAGACATTCATAAATGTTAGATTTTTAAAGATTAATTTATAAAATTAATTAGACTAGTTTTTTAAAGTTTACTTTAGTTATTTCAAGAGAGAGGGATATATTTATCCTTGACAAGATCTCACCATCATAATCCTTTCCCCTACGTTTTAGTCAGTCAGGCTAACAGGTATACATAGGCAGACCAGAGTGTTTAGGTGGACCAGATGTCTAAACTTGGACCTCCCCTGGGACTCCAGCACTGTTCAGTGGCATTCTACTGCCTATTGCCACAGTTAGATCTGGTCTAGTTTTTAGCTCATAAGTTGTAGTAAGGAAACATAGCTATAATAAATAGATACAACACTCGAATAGCAGTAACAAATTGTTTTTTAGCGTGAGTGTAAAAAACTAGTTTAAGAACACTAGTTTAAGATTTAGAAACAATGCTATGATGAATTACCCTACTATATCATGAGTTTGGAAATATATGGTAGCACCAACATACATTTGCTATCTTTTCATCATAAAAGTATCCTATTCCTTTCTGAGTCTTAACTTTTATCTCACTGAAAATAGTGCTAAGGTGCAAATTTTAGAATGTTAGACATAGAAACTACCTCACTCCTAACTATAAAAGTTACCTAGCCACTTTTTCTTTGCCTTCATTCATTCTTCCTTGGACCATTAAGTGTTTCATGTCTGTTTCTGATTCATTCTCTGCAGAGGACTGCAGACTGGGAGCATTCCATGCAGAGTGACAAAGTATAGGGGACAGTGCCAAGAAACATACTCAACAGAATACGGGTTCTGCCTTACTTGGCTGCTCTCTGCCTCAGATTCTCTATCCCTATACAGTGAATACTATAGTATTTACCCATAGAGTTGTGGTGAGACCTAAACAAAATATTCTCGGTAAATTGTTTACGCTGTACTTTTATTAATATTATATTTCCACTCCTGACACCCAGATCTGATAGATAATGGATTTCTCCTCATTAAAATCTCCTAGTACAAAAGTCTTTGTAAAATAATGTCCAAACTCATTGCAATTTATATGAACCATTGCATTATTAGACTCTGTCTTTAAATTATTCATACTCTTTCTTCCTTTTTACCCTGTGCTCTAGTCATGCTGAAAGATGCATAGTTCTTAAACCAAGACAATTAATCCCTGCTTTTGCACAAAATGGTTTAATAGATTTTATTGACTCTTATTTGCATCTCCTCTGATTTTCTTTGGAATCCCTGCTAATTTATGAGATATAAAAAGTTGCATTCTCACAGATTTTACTGACACTATACAGTACGTGCAGTTGATTAGTTACTTCTCCTTAATAAACATCCTCACTCCTTTAACTTTAATTTTCACCACACATAGGAAACACATGTAGTTAATTATTCTAGAACATTTCCAATGTTGATGTTTATCTGTATATTTAAATATAATTTTATGTATAGACCTTTCTATGTGTATAATTTAGTAAACTCCTATTCTTTTTTTCCATGAAGAAGTAAGGCTTTTGTGTCTAGAATTTCTACTTTGCATTTTCTGTGTTTATCTTTGTTTTAAGTGATTTCCCTTAACTATTGTAGTACCAGTAATTTCCATTACTTTTTCTTTATTCATTAGTTTATTGCTCTAACACATCTGGAGGATAAGACCTCTCTGATCTGAAATAGTGGCTACTTATGAGGGTATTTGAAAACATTCAAGGAAAATGGAATTAAAGTACAGGCTTGGAGTTGGATTATAGTAGTGGTAAATTCAATGCTGTCTGATGCTGATTCACATGGGGAACACCCTTAAGATGTATTAAGAAACCTCCCTGAGGACACTGGACATGCACTTGCCCATGATCCAGGGCTGGCTGAGGCTGAAGATAGAATGTAGCATTAAGACCCCATTGGAGGTGTTGGCTCTCATTCTCTCTTTCTCTCACACTCTCTCTGTCTCCCTAACTCATGGAAAGCATTAATAAACAAACTTAAAAATAAATTAAGAGTTCATTTTGTATAAAAATAGTTTAAAATCTATGCATAGCTTTTTTTTTTCAAAATGCATTTTCTATGAACTTTTTAAAGGCCCTGCAAAAGCCTAGTATCTTAGAGTGTTAGAGATTAAAGAATCCAGGGGAGAATATACATTTTTGAAATAACCTTCCGTGATTTCAATATGTCTTTGGAGTGTGCAGTGATCAAGTGGTTCCTAAGTAGCAGGGACTAAGCTGCTAGTCTTACTTGACCTGCTTCCATAGATGTGGTCAGTAAGGACACAATGAAAGCAAATGGATTTAGACAGTTTATTACTCATGGTATTATAACATTGATTTTACACTCCATCGTTTTCTGTGTCCCCTAAGTCCCATAAGTCTGATGCATAGGCAGGCCAAGGTAGATGCTACATATACAGTGAATCTGTTTCATCTAAAGGACTATGAAATTTTGAGCTTTACTCTTATATAAGGGCTTCTGGAAAAATCTCCTCTCATTTCCACTTAAGTGAAAACTATTTTCTTATGTTGGAATGTCTCTGGGAGAAGAGAGAGATTCCTTAAGGTTTTCTACCCTAGAAAATGCTCAAGGAAAAACAACTCCAAATATCTTCAGGAATTGCTATCTTCATTTTCCCAAAACTGTTAGGCAAACTTCTTTGAACAAATCTTTCAATGTTCTCTGCTCAGGATTTGTGCTTAAATGCCTGACCCAGATGAGATCAGATGCATTCGTGGTGAACCCTAAAGCACAGGCAATAATCCCAATAGACAAGTGGGATGACATCAGGTTATAAAGCTTTTGCTCAGCAAAACAATAATTAGAGTGAATCAGAAACCCTCAGAATGGAAGAATATCTTTGCAAATTGTGCCTCAGATAAGGGAATGATAACCAGAGTATACAGGACACTCAAGCAATAACCCGAAAAAAAAAAAAAAATAGCTGAACAGACAAATGTATAAGGAAGACACATGAACAGGCAAAAAGTATATGAAAAAATGCTCAACATCCCTTATTATAAGGGAAATAAAAGGGACCAGCAGGTTGCTGGACTCCCATGTAGTCGACCGCGGTTCGAATCCCGGACCTGGTGGCTTAAACTCACACCAAGCACGTGTGTGTGTGTGTGTGTGCCCAAGATCCTGAGAGGAGAATGTAGGAGAAGGGATTGCAGCGTGGCCATCCCCTCTGGAAGGAGGGGTGGATTTCTTGCTTTCTGTCTCTCTGTCTTGCTGATGAGCACACATACCCTATAGCAAAAACCTCTCCAAAAAAAAGAAAGATAAGAAAAATACAAGTCAAAACCACATTGAGATACCACCCAAACCCAGTCAGAATGGTAAAAAAAAAAAAAAAAATAGGTGCTGGTGAGGCTGTGGTGAAAAGAAAAGTCTCATATACTACTGGTGGAAATATAAATTAACATAGCCTCTGTGGAGAACAATCTGGGTGTTCTTCAAAGACCTACACATACAACTACCATATTATCCAGCAATTCCATTCCTGGGTATCTACCCAAAGAATAGGAATACACTCAGTCAGAAAAGTACTTGAACAGTCATGTTTATTGTGGCATTTTTCACAATGAAACCAGTCCAAATGTCTATGAACAGATGAATGGACTGAAAAAGTGTGGCACATACACACTGTGGAATACTACTCAGCCAAAAAAAAAAAAAAAAAAAGACCCTGGTATTTAATAGAAAATGGATGACTATTAAATATTTAATGCTAAGCAAAGAAAGTCAGAATATGAAAAAGAGGAATTGTGTGTCTCCAATGAATAAATTCTGAATGCCTATACTCTGTGGCAGAAATTGAAAGATTAGAAGTTATAAAAGCATGGTGAATAATTGCAGACACTAGAGACAGTGTGGGACGAGGATAGGAAATGGGGGAGGATAAGAGCAAGGGAATCTAGATGGATAAAAAAAGGAACAAGATGTGAGCAGGTGGTGTAGTGTTTAAGATGATGGACTGCCATGTGGCCAACCATGGTTTGAGTCCTGGACTCAGTGGCTTGAAACTAACTCCGTGTGTGTGTGTGTGTGTGTGTGTGTTTATGCCAAAAATCCTGAGAGGAGAAGGGATTGTGGCATGGCCATCCCCCCTGGGGAGTGATTCTCACTTTCTCCCTCTGTCTCTCTCTATCTCTCAGATGAGTGTACATGCCCTAAAGCAAAAATCACTCAAAAAACAAAAAAACAAAAAAAAAGAAAAGAAGCAATATGTTTAAGGGACACAAAAAGTGGAAAATTATCTGTTGATGATAATGTGTTTGATAATATCTTAAATATGAGTAATACACAATGTATTCATGCTGAGAAAATTTATTTTATAAGCTATAATTATATACAGTGATTGAATGATGTATATAAAAAATACCTGCCCCATGGAGAAGTATCTCTCAACAAAGAAGTGACTATACACATTATCCAGTTTGAGAATCATACAAATATTCCAACCTGATTGTTTCATGAATGATGAAAGCATGAGTCGATTCAGAATCAATAAGAGAAACACTAAAGTAAAACTTTGACTTATTGATATATTTTTAGAGTAAAACATTCTATAGGAGGACCATCATGTTGAATTTTAAAGTAATTCTTAATTTATTTTAGTTTTATTAATATTTATTTAAAAATAGAAATTTAAAATTATTTAATTTCAATAGACTTTAGGTATATCTGTATTTGTCATGTGTGTACAAATATGATATGATGTATTTAGACTTGTAGCAAAGACATACTCTTAGTGGAGTTGTATTAGACAAGGAGCAAATAAATGAAGATAATGAAAGTAAAAAGTGAAATGTATGCACTTAAATTTTGTTGCAACATTGTTTTGATCTAATAGATTACCTATAAGTCAGACGTGATATTTTTCCACACTAAAAGCAAGCAGACCAGATGACTCTTTCAAAACTGGTCAGAAAGAAAATAAAGAATAGATACTTAAAAACAAGTTGCCAGTCCATGATAGTAGATGGTAGTCTTTTATGGAATCCACTATATTGCCTTATCTCATGAGAGTTAGTAATGCATTAAGTAATAATCCCTATAATTTCTGGGAAATCCAGCCTGCATTCAAGGAGTACCGCTGATACAGACTGGATAAGACATACATAAAGTATATGGATATTTCTGCTATGGCTCTTTCTGACATAAGCACTCTGGACTCGAACCTTGATCGGCCATGTGCAAATCCAGAACCTTCACCACTGCACTATCTCCTGGTCCCTGTGTTAATCCTTAACTTATTTTATTAGCAATATGACAAGTATTAACTTCTTACATAATTTAAGGCACTTCAAAATTCTAACTTTGAAACTAATTTGACTTCTTCTGAATCCCCATTGGTAAATCTCACATGACTAATGCTAACGATATATAGTAAGGATGAAGTATCTCACTTAGTTCTTAAAATAAACCCATGGATAGATACTAATGTATTTTTGACAGCATCATTGAATTCCACCAGATTACAAGAGAAGAAATCATGTTCACTTTGTTTACCAATTTATATTCAGTAATATGGTATTTGGCATATAGTAGAAGCCAGTGCTTTTTTTTTTTTTTTTTTTTTTGGAAGATATTTTTGCTATAGGGCATATGCACTCACCAGAGACAGAAAGTGAGAAATCACCCCCTGGCGGGGAGGATGGCCATGCTGCAATCCCTTCTCCATTCTCCTCTTGGGATTTTGGAAACACGCATGTGCATTCAGCATGAGTTTTAAGCCACTAGGTCCAGGACTCGAACCACAGTTGACTATGTGAGAGTCCCGCAGGGTAACCATTAAACCATCGTTGGTCCCCAAAGCCAGTAGTTTTTAATAAGTGCTTAAACAAACTTTTTTTTTTTAGATTTTTGACATAGGGTTCATGTACTCTCTAAAGACAGACAGAGAGAAAGTGAAAAACCAACCCTAGAGGGAATGGCGATGCCACAGTCCTTCTCCTCAGGATTTTGTACATGCATGCACACGTGCCTGGCCTCTCTTTCAGGCCACCTGTTCAGTTCAGGACTCAAACAGTAGAGTTGGCCATGTGGAATCCAGTGTCTCAACCACCATTCCACACACGGGCCCAGCAAATACCCATTATTAATGCGAAGGTTCAGAGCACTCATTGATCAAAGAATTTGTTTATCATTTCATAATGATAAATTATGTAATTAGTTCTTTAGCCCTAGTCGGTTTGGCAGTCCCAATATTGATCTTCAATCCACAGTTGTAAGAAGTCATCATTGTGAACTTTGAGGACAAATATACTGTGTTCCCTTTCTCTTTCTATCAGTAAGATTAAACATGAAGTACTATCCTTTTAGTTTCTATGAACCTACAGATTTCATTCGTTGTGTTAAGCTCAAAGGGATAAATTAAATGCAACATGTCCACTTGGGTGAGATGTTATATGTGTGAGATATATTTGTGCCAATATTAAAACTTCATTATCCTTGTGAATAAAAGCTAAAGAAGAGTTGTCCATGATTGTGTAGAAATTAATGAATAAAACCTTATCCCCCAACATCTCTACCAAAAGAAATGAGAAATAAAGAAATGAAGGAGAAGGAGAGGGAAAAAGGAAAGAAGGAAGGGAAGGAATTTTATTCTATAGTCTTTGTCCAGCAGTTATGTGCAGCTTACAAGTACATTTTCATTTCACAGCTGAACCTTTCTTTCTTTACCATCACAGTATATTGCCTGTCTGGTTGAATTTATGGCCACTGAACTGCATTTTGCTTTATTCTTCTAAAAGTGGTTTAAAAGTGTTTTGGAACTCTCTAAACAATAAAAACCTAACAAGAGTAATGTTTTCTAAACAATAACTCATTTTTTAAATGGTCAATAAATACAAACAAGGCAAGTCCCCAAAGTTCTCTTTGTAGCTTACTAGTTAGAAGAAGGATTAGGAAGAAAACCCATGTGGACTTGTTGCATAGTGACAGCTCTATGGATCTTTTCAAACCCTACTTTGAATCCCAAGCAAGCTCACCATAGATCATTTAGCACAAAATAATTCACAAACAACACCTGGAAGCAATGGGTCATACTTTTATACCAGTTTATTTTCAGAAGCTTTACTAGGTGGGATTGGAATGGAAAGGAAAGTTCTAATTTTAAAGCTAATTTTGCTTCTAAATCCCAGTTACCAGACCCAAATGACAAAGGGTCTGGGAGAATCCAGGTTAGAACAGAACAGTTTGGTGCCTACGAAAATCATATGAGACAACTGGAGCCAAAAAAAAAAAGCTTCTCTTAGGAAGACTGAAGACAGAACTTTGGTTATCTTGAAGATGGCAAAACTTGGAAAATTCCCTTGTCTCTGCATCCCATACAAGTAACATAAATAAGACATTTTGTTGTTGTTTCTGTAGGACCTGTGTGCTTGCTGGAGAGAGAAAGAGAGAGAGAGAAAGTGAGTCATCACCCTCCCAACCAGGTGCCAGAGAGAGAGAGAAAGAGGGAGGGAAAAAGTAAGACATCACCGCCCCCCCAAAAAAAAAAACCGGCCCCAGGAGGATGGTTATGTCATAATCCCTTCTCCTCCATTCTCCTGTTGGGATTTTGGGCATGGATGCATATGCATTCAGCATCATTCTCAAGCCACTGGGTCCAGGACTCAAAGCATGAAGCTGGCCATGTGGGATTCAGTGTTTTATCCTCCATACTACCTACTGGCCCTGAAGCAGACATTCTTAACACTTACTCTTCACATCTACAATCATAGACAATGACATTTACATGATCACCTCACTATGATCATGTCTAGATATTTTATTAAATCTTCCCAATAATTCCTAATGAGTATCACAAACTTTCCTTTTCTTTCTTTCTTTGATTCTTTAGTTCTTTAACATACTTACTGCTATAATTTTAAGTATATTTATTTGAGAGAGAAAGACAGAGTCTTATCACATCACACTTCAATCTTCCTCATTCCCTTAAACCTTCCAGCTAGCCAGGATCACAGGTGTGCCTATGACCATGTCCAGCAGGTCTGATGGACTAGGAATCCAAACCCAGGACCTTTACATACAACTCCAGTATATGCAATGGCACCTCTTTGCCTGCATCACCACAGCTGGGCCTGTTGTAATAGTCATTAGATCAATGTATAAGCCTGAACAACTGAAAGCAATTACGTTAGGATTCAATGTTATTTTATTTAAAAATGAAGACATAGGGTAAATTACATTTTATAAATAGTAATATATATTTCTTCTTTTTCTTTTACTCATGATGGAGTGTATGTGCATACATGTGAGTGAGAAAGAGAGAGATGAGCATAACTCATAGTGTCTGGCCATGCTGTGATTCCCTTTCTCCAATTCTACGGGCCATCAGATCTTGGACTTTTGAACACATGCCTGTTGTATTCAGGCTTATTAATCCAGGGATTCAAATTGAGGTCACAATGTGGGACCCAGCTTTCTTGGAGCAGCATATTATGGCTGCACTACAGAGCTGGTCCTAAATTACATTTCTAAAACTGAATTTAGACTTTGTTATTAATTTTTTCTTATCTTATTATCTCCATAAGGTAAGTACTGCTATTTAAACACATATACATACGCGTAGGCACAAACACAGCCTTTGTGCATATTCAATACTAGTTCTATTAGGAGTTTAAGTATATACTGAATATTAATTACTTTTTTTTTTTTGGTAGAGTGTGTGTACATTCACTGGAGAGAGACAGAAATAGAGAGGAAGTGAAAAAGGGAGAAAGCAGTCCAAAAGGGTGATGGTCACACCTCAATTCCTTTTCCTTCATTCCTCCCTCCTTTTGGAATTTTGAGCATGCACACTCAGCATGTTTTTCATGTGGTTCCAGCTAGTCAGCCATATGAGATCTATCTGCCCTAAGCATGACGCCACCACCTGGCCTGTCAATGATATTTTTACTCTGTTGTGGTAAAGGTTCTATAATCTATTCCACTTGCTTGTGTGTATTATGTTGATTAATCATCTCCTCCGGAATCTCTCCACAGCTACCCTTTCCATACCCCCATATAGCTTCCGGTCTCTATCATTCCTCTCCATGAAAATGCTTTTAAGTCTTTCAGTTTTTGCCTTTGAGTGTGGATACCCAGTATCTGTTAAGTGGGGACACAGTACATGTCATTCATAGCCTGGTTTATTTCAGTTAGCATTATATCTCCTAGGTTTGTTCACTTTATTTTAAATTACAGAATATTGTTTTTATTGCTGAGTAGTATCCAGTGTATATACATCCCGCATTTTCTTAAACCAGTCATCAGTTTTTGGGTACTTAGGTTAAGTCTATGTCTTTGTTATTGTGAATAAAGCTGTAATAAACATGAATGAGGGCAGACTACTTGATAAACTAGGCACAGCCATCATGGTGGACTACAAGGAGGTCCAAAAGGGACCCCTAAATCTAAAAGGTGTCATGGAGCTCGCCCTGATCAAACAGTAGAAGAAAGAGAAGGACAAAGACAAGGCAAAACTCCTAGAAGTGATGAGGACAAGCAAAAAGAATGAGGAGAAGAAGGGGTGTAGCCTGGGCAAGTGGACCCCTGCCCAGGGGATATTTGAGAAGATGCAGGAGAAATGGCAAATGGAAAGGATTCTGAAGAAAGCATCCAAAACACACAAGCAGAGAGTAGAGGATTTCAACAGACACCTGGATACTCTGACAGAGCATTACAGCATTTCCAAAGTCAGCTGGACAAAGTAGCCTCCTTGCTCTGGATATGGAGCAGAAACAAGGGGAAGCAGAAGTAAATGCTGGGCTTATGTTTGACCCCTTTGTTATTTTCTAGAAATACTCTTTTGTACAGACCCCTGCATTTTCTGCTGGGGCAGCATTTTTCAAAGCTACGTACCCTCATTCTGGAGCTTGATTAAAAGCAAGATGGTCCTTTTATTAAATATATATATATATATATACATATATATATATATTATATACATATTTATGTATGTATTTATATCTATATACACACATACATACATGTATGAGTGAGTGGCTTCTTTTTCTTGGAGTACATCTAAAAGTGGAATTCCTGGGTCATACATTAGTTCTACTTTTAGTTTTTTGAGAAACCTTCTTACTGTTTTCTACAGTACTAATTTACATCTCTTGTCAGCAGTGCACAAGGGTCCTCTGTTCCCCATGATCTTGCCAGAACTTATTTTTGTTTGTTTTTCTTCTAGCCAAAGCATTCTGGTTGGGGTTAGGTGATATCTGACCATGGTTTTGATTTATGTTTCCCTTATGATGAGAGATTTTTGACCATTTTTCATATGATTCTTAGCTATTTTTATCTCTTTCTTTAAGAACTATCTATTCAGGTAAATTGCCTTTAAAAAAAAAAAAAAAACTGGATTAGAGTTTTTGTTGCAAGTGAGCTGATAGTGTTTCTTATATATTCTGGCTCCCAATCTCTTATCTGAAATAAAATTTTCAGGTATTTTCTCATATTTTGTGATGAATTCTCTTTATATTCTTTTTTTTTTTTTAAGATTTTTGACATAGGGTAAGTGTACTCACTAGAGAGAGACAGAGAGACAGAGAGAAAGAAGAAAGTGAAAAATCACCCCCCCCACCCCCGGGGAATGACCATGCCATCATCCATTCTCCTCTTGGGTTCTTAGCCATACATACACAAACGCACATACAGACACAAACGCACACACACACACACACACACACACACACGCACTCACATTTCCAGTGTGTTTTTCAAGATGCAAGGTTTGAGACTCGGATTACAGGGCGAGCCATGTGGGATACAGCACAGTAAACACCATGTTGTCCGCTGGATCCAGATTAATTTTTATAAAACTGAGAGAAGAGGGTCTAGTTTCATTCTTCTGTAAGAGAATATTTAGTTTTCCAGCACCATTTATTGAAAAGACTATCTTTTTTTTAATTAAATTCACACATTCTTTGTCAAAATGAATGAATGAACAAATGAACCCACAGTATGAATGAATGAACCCACAGTATGTTGGGTTCATTTTTGCACTCTCTGTTCTATGTACCATTGGTATATGTGTCTCTTTCTGTGTCAGTACCATGCTGTTTTGGCTACTATGATATTTTTGCACACTAAAAAGGAACAGTTGAGACAAAAAGAAAGAAAGCAATCTCATTTATAATACCCACACACAAAACTTTGCTTAGATTTATTCTAAAGATACAAAAATATAAAAAAGATATACCTTGTTCATGGATTGGAAAAATCATTATAGTTAAAAAGTCTATACTTCCTCAAGTGATCTACATATTCAGTGCAAATCTTGTCAATATATTAACATTATTCAGAGCAATTAAAAAATCATAACATTTCCTTGGAAATCACAAAATATCCTCATATCATCCGAACAATACTGTGCAAAAAGCATAAAGTTGGAGGCATTTCACTACCTGACCTCAAAATACATTTTTTTTTTTTTGAGAGATTTTCGCTATAGGATGCGTGCGCTCGCCGGACAGACAGAGAGAGACAGAGAGACAAAAAGCGAGAAATCAACCCCCAGGGGGGATGGTCACGCCACAATCCCCTCTCCTCCATTCTCCTCTTAGGATCTTGGGCACGCACGCACATGCGCCCGGCGTGAGTTTCAAGCCACCGGGTCCGGGACACGAACTGCAGTCTACTACGTGGGAATCCAGCAACATAGCCATTACACTAACTGCTGGTTCCCTCAAAATACATTTTAAGACAAATTAAAATTGCCTTTTAGTTAGTGTTTTAGAGTTATTCTCATATGGCAGCTGCAACTTTTATTGGACTCTTTTTTCTTTTTCTGTCCTCCACTTCTGCCCTCATTGCTCAATCCTGACTCTGTTGTTGACACTGTCCCATAAAATAAGATCAGGGATCTCATTCTTTTCTTGCTTGGTTCTTGTGGTTGAGGCTTGAACTCCTTTCATTGCTCCATCTTTGTCCTGTCTGTTCTGAAACTGCTATGAAACACAGTTCTAACTTTTTTGTGTGTGTATGCCAGGGTGTATCTGCTCACTGGAGAGAGAGAGACAGAGACAGAGACAGACAGAAAAAGTGAGAATGCATCCTCACAATGAGGATGGGCATGCCATAGTTCCTTCCTTCTTCATTATTATATTTAGATTTGGGCACACACCCACATGGACCAAGCATCTTTCTCAAGCCACTGGGTCTGTCACTCAAACTGCACAGTTGGCCATGTGGGATGAAGTGCCTTAATCACCATAATGCCAGCTGACCCAAATGTCTTACTTTTTAAAGGTCTCAGGAAGAGATTCATTTCTATCTTCTGTGAAGGTTACATATAGTTATATACTAACTACGGACAGTGAGTATCATATGGATGGGATTTTCTTTATAGTGAAGTTTAAATAAGTCCCTATAACACATATTTAATTTAATAAAATCTCATAATTTTCTTAAATTAAATCCTTTCACTCTAGCCTCAGTATGTCATACGTACTGTAGCTTTGTATATAACATTCTGTCATCATTTTTACTTGAATTTTAAATTAGGGCATATTTGCTTTTTTTTAGGCCATTTTTAGTAACAGGCAATATGACAAATGTTTACTTGTTTTATCTCATTTAATATTCACAAAAATTCAGTAAATTGACTACTAAGATTATTTTACAAATGAGATCTAGAGAATCATACAGATGATAATTGAGGTGAGGTTAAGCCCAGATAGTCCTTGTTCTTCAACTTTCAGAATTTCTACATATATAAATATGTAGAAATGATGACGTATTCATTCATCATCCTCTACTAACAGAAATATGAGTTTCTTCTTCTAATATCTTGTGTTAAATTCTTTATACACATACAGGCATACAGGGCAATTATAATTTATAGCTGACTTCAGACTTGACTTCATATTTCTGAGTCCTAAAATACCATCTCATTTTATATTGCATGAGTTGGGTTCAATGAAGGCAGTGAATGTAATTTATTACAGCATTAACAAATGAGTCATTTTTGGTAAATCACAGCTGTTTATTCAAAGTTTCTATAAATGCCATTCCCAAATTGGTAACAATCACAAGCAAAGCAGTTTTATTTTCATCTTGATATGAAGGTGCAATGTGAGCTACAATGGTTCTTATGTATGCCAGCAGTTAAACTGATTGGCTTTAAATACTATTTAATTGTATATCCCACTTTTATTCTGATAACAGCTAAGGACTAGGAAAACAAAATAGAACACGCTTTTAAGTGTTAGAATAGAATAGTTACATTCATGTATATGAAATGTTTAAAATTCACATGGCAGTCATGATGAAATGCTGCATAGGGAAATCTTAAAACACTCAAGAAGATTTCAACTCCCTTGCTGGATGTAACTTAGATTGTAGCATTGAAGATTTGCTTAATGTAATTAACAAGAGAGAGGACTATAGAGAAGGTAATGATAATGTCTGGCTCCCCTCTTTAGAGATCATACATGCACTTAACATTCATTTCAACTTGCTTCTAAATGAAATCTTCATTTTCTGTTTGCTTTTCTATTCATAGCTGATATAAAGAAAAGAGAAAGGAAGTACTAGTAGATTATTCTTTGAATTATAATTTCTTATATTTAAAGGAAAAAAAAGAAATCTATTTGAACTCGCAAAAATAAAAAAGACCCAGTATTGTTTTAAGAGTAAAGATAGGTCTAATGGAAATTCAGGACACTCTGAGCATTTTGACATTACAAAGGGAATAAATGTCATATCAAGGTACAGTTGGACAGCAGTTTATGAGCCCATGCACTAATACTGGGCCATTAACATCAATCATTTATACCCAATGTGTGTTTTTTACTTCCTTCCAACTGTCTCTTCATATGCCTCTTCATTCAAAATTCAGAGAAAGAACACATTTATTTTTGGCTAGATAATGGACTGGAAATTCAGTGATCCTTAGTTGGAAATACAGGATCAAACGATACATAGATTTGCCCATGTCTAGGGGTTATAAGGAGGGTAGAATGTATTAAGTTTCAAGAGGGATAATTGACATACCAATTCCTTCTCAAACATATTTTTGTAGAAGCTGTATTAGCACAGTTAATCTATTCTTGATTATATTTCTTATCACAAGTCATATAATTCACTTCCTTGCATTGGAATGAAAGTAAAGTGCAAAGACTTATCAGTCTCTATGTTTTAAATTAGCTTGAACTCAGTCTTTAACATTCATCAACAGTTTTCTTAGTCCTCCAACAATCAGTGTTCTTGTTTTCTATTTTAGAAATTCATGAAATGCTGGAGGTGTTTATCTTCTGGAATTGTCAAGGATTCTTTTAATGTTTTCTATAAATCATCACTTGTGTGCCTTCACAGGATATAGCTTAATGAGTTTTAAGGCTTCCTTGGGTTAATAACTGTGTATGTTAAAATTTTGTATCCTCATTTAAAAGTCCTGAGTTCTATATTTTCTATATCCTGCCATATCAAAAGACTTGGGCATCTCAATTTGCTTTCTGTCTGAGTTTTAGAAATTGAACTAGTTCTGCCTAAATCTATGTGATTTGTGCTTGTTTATAACAGAATGTGTATCTCATAAACAATGATACTTAAGATAAAATATATAAGCTTCGAAATATTTTATTATTACTTGAGAATGTCATGAAAGATCACAAAAATTAATAATTTGGGGATAATAAATATAGTTTTATGAAATATCTTATTGTATAAAACAAAAGTTATTGAGCATGAATTGAAAAAGTTCTTCAGTCAATCTGTGAGTCCTGAAGAGTGAGATAATCCAAAATATCTGAGATAGCTATTAGGTATTCTAAGAAAGGGGGGGGCATAAGGTGGTGTGGAGGTTAAGGCAATTGAATCCCACATAGCCAACTCTATGGTTCAAGTCCTGGGCCCAGCGGCATGAAAATCATATTAGGTATGTGAAAATCCTATCAGCATCATATATGCATGCTCAAAATCTCAAGAGGAGAATGGAAAAGAAGGGATTACAGCATGGCCATCCTCCCTGGGAGAGTGAATTCTTACTCAGACCCCATCTTGTTCTCCGTCTGGCAAATACAAATGCTCTAGAGTTAAAAAAGAAACAAAAATAATAAAAAATACAGGATTATTGGTGGTGCTGCCCAAAGTTTACTGAATTTCATCTATCTAATCATCATTGAGTCTGAAACATGGTATTTTTGCATTCACATGAGTTCTCAGTATACGAAGCAACTGATAAAATGGTGGACACGTTAAACCTGGAGAGGTCCTGGTCACAACCTCAGATACCTAATTTATAGTAGGGATTTGAAATTTTTTGTTTTTATATAGGGCTCACTATGTCCCCATCCTTTTATCTCAGCCTTCTGAGTAGTTAGGACTAGAGGTACATACTACTATTTTCAGATATTTTTACGGTGGGCTTAGACTTAAACTTGGGCTTCTCATATGGCCTCAGTCTGCTAAGTAGCTAAATTAGCCAATGCATATTACTGTGCTTGAATTGGAATTTATATTTTTAAATATCACTCCAAGTGTTTTAGGAATTACGGAAGCTCATGCATTTATAGTTGGAATTTAGATTAAGGTAGGACTGATATCTAATACTGATTCAAAAATTTACTAGTTGCCTGACAATGTGAAAAATAAAATATTTAAGTTAATAATATTCAGTTTCCCATCCATAATATTGATAAAATAATTCTAATATGCAATTCTTAACGTTATCATAAATACTAATTGACCTAATGTATGTAAAATAGTTAATTTCAGGACCTCATATACATGTTTCCTAAAACAGTATTCAACCAATATTAACACTATAATCCTTATCATCCATAGCAATAACTACTGTTCACTAGCTTTTTTACTTTGGACAAAATATGAGACTTTTCTGAGTCGCTTACTTTATTTATAAATAATCACCAAATCTACTTTATATTGCTATGGGACAAATAAACAAAATAATAAATGTTTTAAATCACCTAGCAATTTAGTTGTACAAAGTTGGTGTTCAAAGTTGTAATTATCACCTTCAATTTCAGTGAATAAAAATAATTATTCTACTGAAGCCTGGGAGGCTGGTAAGAAAGGCAATGCTTGAGGGAAAGGCATGTATTTCTTCTAGGTGACATCTTAAAATAACAGGTTCACATAGATTCCATTAATTCCCCCTCTCACTCCATAAACATGCTACAGTTTGAGTGTATGTGCACCTCCAAAATTCTTATGTTGAAACCTAATCACCAAAGTGTTAGTATGAGAAGATGGGTCTTTTGAAGAGGTGACTATGTCACAAGAGCACTACTCACATGAAAGGAATTAATGACTTTATGAAAGAGGTGCAAAGGCGCTGCTTACACTTTTTGCCTTTTTGCCATTCTTTTCATTATATGAGGGCAATGGTCAAGGCGGCATCTTTGAAGCAGTGTGCAAGCCCTCATGAGAAACTGAGTCTGCTAGCTCCTTGATCTTTGACTTCCCAGCCATTACGACTGTGAAAAAAATAAATTTCTATTGTTTCTAAATTACCTGGTCTCAGGCCTTTTGTTACAGCTGCCCTAAAGACTAAAATAATCACTGCGCAGAGAGCAAAATGCTTTTCACTTACATAAACATTAAGCAGGCGGTTGTCTAAAACAAATGTCTCCTAAGTAAGGTTGACAACTTTGAAATGAAAAGATAAGACATCAAGCAAAATTTTAGTTTTTAGGCTAATAGTGGCTATATTTTCAGTATTTAAGTATTGCTGTGTTCTATGCATACTTCAGTACAAGTATATCCCACAGAATATTTTAGACATGTATACAGTAAAGCAGTATCTATTATTTATCTGAAATTCAAATATAAATGAATGTTCTGTTTTGTTTTGCTTCATCTGGTTTTTGGAAATTCTTCTCTAAGGAGAGATAATCATCTTAAACTGATTTCTTACTTAGATAAAAATGTTCATGAGAGTTGAACCCACAGGCTAGATAAGTCCTTCTCCTGAAAAGATATAGGTTGAGTCAGACTATAGGCAGCCACAGAATGCATTTTCTGATTCTCAATCACGAAGATTCAGAAACTTGGGCAGTAAATCGTTATCTATTTCACTAACCTGTAATTTTCCTCAGTTGGCTAGATAATGTCAGTCATTTTAATTCCATTTCTCTGCATACTCTTTTTTTCTCCTTGAGCTCTTCAGCATTTCTTCATTCTTCACAAAGTGGGAGATGTCCATAATGCATTCCTTATTGCTACTTTGCTGAGTGTCCCTGGGGACCCATCTGTCTGAAAGCTTTCTCCTGTCAGCAGTAGGGGGTCAGGGGTGACTGCCAACCTGAGAAACACATCGCCACTACTCTTGACATGGCGCTTTCTCTTATTTCTCAACTTTTATGTCAAAACCAATTTGAAAATAACAAGCCTTGCTTTATAAGTAACATATAATAAAGTCTTGTCTGAACTGATCAAAAGAAAAGATTTCACATGTTTATGCATTGCAAGATCAATGGATCTCAGATCTACATAAGAATGTGGATAAACAAAATAAACCAAACTGCCAAAAATAGTGAATTGTTCAGGATTATGAATAGTTGTAAAATAGAAAATCTGTGTTTTATTTCACAATCTACTGGAGAATTGGCAAGTAATAAGGTTTTTAAATGTATCTCTCTACTTTATAATTATATGATAAAATATCTGCTGAGAAATAGAAATGTCTGTAAAATAATATTCTAAAGACTTATCTAAATCCATTTTAGAAGTTATATTGTACAGTTTCAAAAACTTTGGTGCATTTTTTTAAATGACCACACTTCAGTCTTCTTAGCCAAAGAACACCAGATAAGCTGAGGGCACATCTTCCTTCAGTGATTGGCATCACAATGTTGAAAAATGATAGGTGTGCTTACTCCTTTATTATAATGCTTGCTGTGAGATAGTGCTGTGATAAATGGCATTCCTTTCTTACAGGCTTTCATTGAAACTTTGCTTATTTCTCTCTGGTTTCTATTAGGCAGTGAGATACAGTTAATGGACCAAGTTGCAAGCTTCTAGAAGGCAAAATCCATCTCTAAATAAAGATGGTAAGAGTAGTACAGTTTAGAGACTAAATATGTGTTGGATACTGTACTTAGTTCTTTCTAAACATCATCTCCTTTAGTCATCAAAACAATCTTATGTATTAGATATGATTATCTCAATTTAAGTAATTTGTGAAGGGTAATCCAGATCGTAGGTATCTGGAATGCCAAATTAAATTGTATCATAAATTCTGTACTTCACATTACTATAGTAGAAAGTAATCTATTCACAGTATTTAACATGGACTTCCTTCTCAGTATGTGGCATAGAGATTAACATAAAATATGTGCATGATGAAAGAGTATTAAAAAGTTAATTAATTGGTGCTGAAATGATGTAACTAAGATCCTAATTTTGTAGCTGATTCTTTCTTTTTAATTATTAATGTTGGTCACTTCTATTTTCTCAGAAAATAAGCAAGGCATTGTATTTCAACAAAAAATTGTAAATTTATTTTTATCCTTTGAATAAAAGTATTAAAATATTATATACAGAGAATATATATATATATATATATATATATATACACATACATACATACATACATATATGCACATGTGTGTGTGTGTGTGTGTGTGTTTAAGAGATGAAGCCTTGTTATATTGCTCAGGCTGTCTTTGAACTCATGGTCCTCCTGCCTCAGCTTTCTGAGTAGCAAGGACTACAGCTGTATGCCACTGTACCCTGCTCTAGAAGGATAGCACATAGTGAATTCTTGGACAGCACGTAGTGAATTCTTACTGTGTTCCAGGTGCTGAGATGTAATTTGTTTACTTTTCATAAAGTAATAATTAATTTTTCCATGAGAGACAGAGAGACAGAAAGCCACCCTCAACGAGGTCCCTCTGGGATGATCTGCCTTTAGCCCTGGCAGGTTCAAGTCACAGGCATGCATGTGCATGGCTGGCATGCTCAAGGAGGTACCAAGGATCTTACCCATGTGGAGTCTAGTTGTGCCACCACTGCACCACTGCCTGCCCCTGAGCTATAACCTTTGCGTTTAGCATCTCATTTAATCCTCATGGTGACTCTATGAAGTTTCTACTGTTATGAGCCTCATTATAAAGACGAATAGACAAAGGCATGGTGGGTTAAATACCTGGCCCAGGTATTCACACAGCTGCTGAGTGCTGAGCTGCAAGCCCTGCATGGGCCCGTCTGACTGGGGGACTTCTATCTGTTGAGCCGTTGCGTGCATTTCTCCAACTCATACCTGCAAGGAAAGGGAGGCCCCGGGAATGTGAGATTAAACTGCTGATCTCTCCAGGGAGAGGATGCATTTTCAATTCTTGAACTTTTCTTTAACTAGATCTTTCTGTTCTCTAGAAGCCTTCTCTGAGTATTTGTACTCAAGTTTTGGTGTTTCTAGGCAAGGAACAGGATGAATAAAGGCTGAGAGATGAGCAGTAACAGGGTATGCTTGGGGACCAGGATGAGCTGGGGCCAGATGGTGGAGGCATTGCACAGCCTGCCTTCATCCTAAACTCATCCTTCATTTTTGCAGACAATGGGTAACCTTTAGTGATTTCGAGCAAGGGAGAGATGTAACTAGCAGTGGCATCAATCATTTTCAAAACATCACAAAGTCCATTCTTCCTACTTTGTGGGAGGAAAAACAGAAACTCAGAGAGGTGCAGTGGCTTGTTTGGAGGTGCCCAGCAAATTGTTATAAGCAGCAGAAGCAGAGGCCCACAGTGCTCTCTCTCTTTCCAGCTCTGGCAGCTGCTGGCCACCTGCCTTTCACTCTGCCTGTTCCCTTCCTACCAGCAGTGCCTCTTGCTCACTCCTTTTCTCTCCACCATGATCTGCACAGTAGCTGTGCTCTCCATCATTAGAGCAACCAGTGGGGTTCTGCTGTAATTAAAGGAAGCCAAAGGGGGAAGCAAAGCAGAGCAAGGGAAAACACAGCCACCAACAAGACATCTTGTTTCTCACATAAACTCCCTAACAACTGCCGTCTATTGGTTTTCATAGGAACCTGTGTGCTTTAAATACAGCAAAGGGAAACCCCACTGGATGGTGTGGGGAAAGCAGGTTATTAAGTTACTTTCTGTCTGCCAAAGTGGGGATTTACTCCTTTACTCCTTTTCCTCTTCTCTCTACCCTGTGGTGAGAATCTAATAGAATATTCAGAGTTGAAAGGGACTTTGAAGGTCATTTAGCTCAACTTTTCCTCCAAGGCAGGGTTCCCTCCATCACTTTCTCCAAGTCTAGCATCTCTGACACATTATATGGCTCTCCAGATTTGTAGGAACAAAGTTCAGGTAGTGATGGGAAGACACTTTCACTAGCAAAAATCTGGCCACCCAAGCCTGTTGTCATTTATGGCAAATGACTCCGGAAATGTCTAATTAATTCATTTATCCAATTAGCCCCTTGCTCTCTGAAATACTTTTTCTTGGTTGCTGAGCAACTAGGATAGACTTTTAACACATGCATCGTGCTAGTGAATGAGCCAGTAATTTTTCTGTCACCCTGGCAGCCCCCAACTCCTCTTTCTCCTTTTGTTCTTTGGACGCACAGGAAAGAACATCTCTGCCGTTCCCCTGCCATCTCACCTTCCCCAGGCACTCTTGACTGCTTGCTGCCTGCCTTAACACATTTACAAAGGTAATTTTTAGCCAGGCATTTATCACAGACAAGAAGAGTGACAGGATATACCAGTACACAGAGAAATGTTTATGAAATAATGGAATTAGCCCTGCTCAGAGAAGACTCGACAAGAGCTCTGCTGGTTGGGGGGGGATCTGGCCAAGCTTAGGTCAGAGATGTTTGGAAGATAGTCTCTGGGTGACACGGCATTAACGAGCGCAGCTTGACCAGGCAGTGATTCCATTTGTCTTTACAGCATGCCCTTCATGGGGTATTGTCATCCAGTTTCAGCCTGGAGTGCACTGTGAGCAATAAACAGGAGGGGGGCTTTTATGGTGAGACTGAAAGGGACAGTGTCAACCCAGGAGGGCAGCCAAACGCCTTGAGGAATCATCCTTGAAGATAACGTGCTCCTATTTAAGCATGTGAAAATGCCACAGGCTGCTTCAGTGAGTTAGAATGTAAGAACTGGACTTTGAGTCCAAATGTCTTCCCTGCTCCATTTTCATAAATAACGAAATTGAAACTCAGGAAGGATAGACTGTTTGCCTAGTTTCTCATGGCCAGAGTTTAAGTCTCTAGCATCTGAGGTTTTCTCATTTTACCAGATTGCTCCTCTTAGATCTCATTAAAAGATTTTTGTCCATAAAATTTGCCACTTGAGTCAACCAAACTAACTTTTTTTTTTTCTTTTTTTTTGGAGAGGTTTTCGCTACAGGGCACGTGCGCTCACCAGAAAGACAGAGAGAGACAGACAGACAGAAAGCAAGAAATCACCCCCGAGGGGGGATGGCCATGCCGCAATCCCTTCTCCTCCATTCTCCTCTCGGGATCTTGGGCACGCATGCACATGTGCCTGGCGTGAGTTTTTTAAGCCACCGGGTCCGGGACGTGAACTGTGGTCAACTACGTGGGAGTCCAGCGACATAGCCATTACGCTAACTCCTAGTCCCAAACTAACTTTTGAAGTCAACTTTATTTTGAACAGTTGAGGCTGGCACTGAATATTTGCAGAACTCAAGGATCTTGGCTTTTATCCCACCATTCACGTTGGCATGGGTGTATTGCAGTAGTGCTTGGGCCCAGGATTCAAATATGAATAAGTAAAGGTCATTTGTCCCCATAGAGCTCCCACTATAGTGGAGGAGATTGGCAGTGAAAGAGGGAGGGACTCCTCAGACACATTAAGGAAGCATTCAGAGAAGAGGATTTGGGTCATGTGATCTACACAGATCTTAATGGCAAAAGGGCAGTGGGATGAGATGGGGTTGTGGTTGTTATCTGGCTAAGGGGACAGTGTGGACCAAGATAAGGAGGCATGAGAGGTTTTGGCATGTTTGGGGGACTGAAGAATGGGAATGGAACCTTCAGACCATTTGACTTTTCTCTGATACATGGTGGATAGTTTGGTGCTGCTGATACCGACATCCGGAAGACACTGCCTCCTGTTCTCTGGAATAATAAGAAAGCATAGTCATCTTATCTCTATGCATGTGTGGGAATGGGAAAGCATATGTCAGGTTTCCTGGATGGAAATGACTTCTCCTGAAGTTAGTTCATAAATAGTGATGAAGGCCATAAAAGTACATACGCATTGCACATGTATTTAGCTACTGCTGTGGCCCAAGCTCACTGGGAGAAGAGTCTTCAGGAAACCAGCTGCCTACGGAAAGAAGAGAGGCTATACATCGTCTAAAGCACTGTCTCCTGGAGCCTTCTGTGGGACCAAGGGAAAACTTTTATTGAACCGGACTCCTTCCTTGCCACTCACAGTTGTGGCAATCATTCAATCACTGCAGTTTTAAGGGGCAGGGAAAGATCTGGCCTGTGACAGTGATCACCCTCATCAGGCCTTTCACCTGCAACAAAGGCTTTCTTACTGCCCAGCATTGCCCATTGGGGTCCAGTTCTCATTTTCCAGCTATCCAGCCAAACTTCCTTGGTGTCAGGCATTTGTTTCTCAAGGCTGAACTTGCTTTTGGAGCCCATAGATAGCAAACAGCCTTATGGAGTGCTCCTTTGTGTAAAATCTCCTCTGGGAATTTTCTTAATGAGGTGGTTTGAGTTCTCTTAGGAATTAAGCTGGGAGTGGCATCTATTTTTCTTGTTAAGAATTATTATTCTGAAATGCATACTGGGTCGAAAAATATAATGATCTGTCTTTGGAC
This sequence comes from Tupaia belangeri chinensis, assembly GCF_000334495.1. Lineage (NCBI taxonomy): Eukaryota > Metazoa > Chordata > Mammalia > Scandentia > Tupaiidae > Tupaia > Tupaia belangeri. The sequence continues at coordinate 1,947,222 of NW_006159481.1, read as the reverse complement.
TAATTGGATGCTTGGATAAGGGAGAGTCCATGGCTTTTTAATCAACAAGTATGTGAGACATTAGACTTTGGTGGATGAAGCTACTGTTTACTTGGATCTAGACCAGAAGGCAGAGTCTCTGGTAGTTACTGACTCTTGTTTGCTCTTTTGATTTTCTGAGGCGAAAGGCGATTCTTATCTTGGTGGAGTCTGTTAGGTGTGTTCTTTTTCATATGGGACTGCTAGTGTGTTGTGGAAAGGACTGGAACTTTCTTTCCTTCTGGTCATTCCTTGCCATCTCTTGAGTGATTTTGTTTCCCATTTTTTGGGATGTGCCCAGAGGGGTTGTCTCCCGCCTTTTCTTATATAAGGAGGCAGAGTGCATCCTGTGCCAGATTTCATTCAACTCTGTAACAATCCCCCCTTTATGACATCACTGCTCATCACCATGGAAACATGTATATATATATGTAGCTTTTACACAGAGAGGGAACAGGGAAGAGATTATTTTGTCATTTGGGCTGCAAGGATATAAACTTCTCTCAAAACTCCCCAAATTAGCATGTTTAGAAAGAAATGATATTTTTGGAAAGCTATTTAGAACATGCCTTTAAGGCAGAATTAGCATACTACTTTCCCCAAAACATAAATGTGTATGTGAGTGAGTGTGTGTATGTATGTGTGTGGAAAATACATACTCTCAGACACACACACACACACACACACACACACACAGAAGGAGATGGTTATTAGGTTATTAAATATAAAGTCTGAGGAAATCATAGTTAAGGAAAAAGAGTAAAAGTGCAAGTAGAGAATCGCAGACTGACCTTCGAAACTTGGAACTACAGTGCCCTTAGAATCTGGCAAATATTAGATAATGAAGATAAAAGTATGATTATTGGAAAAATAAAGTGTCTGTACAGCCAGGTGCCTTCTTTTTTACGTGAAGAAATATATAAAGTGTTAGTGTCTAGTATTCTTTTTTTGGAGAGGTTTTTGCTATAAGGCACGTGCACTCCCCAGAAAGACAGAGACAGACAGAGACAGAGAGCTAGAAAGCGATAAATCATCCCCCAGGGGGGATGGCCATGCTGCAATCACTTCTCCTCCATTCTCTTCTCGGGATCTTGGGCACACATGCACATGCACCCAGCATGAGTTTAAGCCACTGTGTCTGGGACTGGAACCACGGTCGACTACGTGGGAGTCCAGCGACATAACCATTCTGCTAACTGCTGGTCCCAGTGTCTAGTATTCTAATGGAGATAAATAAATAAGTAAATGTGTCCTCAAGTAGAATGCAGTTGAATGTTGAATCTTTATATTTTTATTCTTGCATATTTTTAGGTTTCTAATTTATTATGTGACTTCAATGTCAGTGAAAGTGGTAAGATTATTTAATATGATAATTATTTTGAATATGAGTTTCTAAGGCACTGTGGTCAATTTCAGGTGTTTTGAGGAAATATATGCATCTAAACTATGTATATTAATGGCACTTAAGGAAAACTTGGAAATGTCATTATTCTTAAAATAAGTTGACTGGGACCAGTAGATGGCATAATAGTTATAACACTGGACTCCGTGGTTGTAGTTGACCGTGGTTTGAGTCCCGAGCCCAGTGGCTTGAAACTCATACTTGGCACGCGTGTGTTTATGCCCAAGATCCTGAGAGAATGGACGAGAAGGAATTTCAATGTAGCCATCTCCTAAATGTGGGTGATTTCTTAATTTCTGTTTCTCCAGTGAGCACATGTACACTATGTAAAAAAAAAAAAAAAAAAAAAAAAAAAAACCTCTCTAAAACAAAATAATAACTAAAAAAAAAAAAAGTTTATCAATATTTCATTTATTTCTGAGTTTTTTCTACTGGTATTTGCTTGCTGGCATTAAAATTGTTATAAATCACCTGGGAGGACCTTTTTACTTAATGCAAGAAAAAAATCAGAGTACATAAAAAAAGACATTACAAAAAGAAATAAAAAATATACCTTTTTTTTTGGGGGGGGGAGGTTTTCGCTATAGGGTGCGTGCACTCGCCAGAAAGAGAGAGACAGAGACAGAAAGTGAGAGGTCACCCCCCAGGGGGGATGGCCATGCCGCAATTCCTTCTCCTCCATTCTCCTCTCAGGATCTTGGGCACACATGCACATGCGCCCAGCGTGAGTTTAAGCCACTGGATCTGCGACTTGAACCGTGGTCGACTACAAGGGAGTCCAGTGACATAGCCATTATGCCAACTGCTGGTCCCAAAAATATACCTTTTAATGATCCAATATGACTATCCTAATCATTTTATCACACTTTTAAAAATATCTATTAAGATTTTCTTTTAGAAAAGGAACTTTTTACTCCAGATAATATTTGATGCCTTTTTTCTGTTATCTTTTAATGATTATTCTAATAGGAAGGCTTGATGTACTTCCTGATTAAGGCTCTCCTATTTTTCAAGTTTTTGCTTCTGAACACTTTCTATTTAAATATTAACTGGCATTCACATGTATAATATTTCTTGGCTCTTCTGCCCAGCTTTATTTAAAATGACTATAATATTGCTTCTGAGGAACTTAGATATCATTTCCAATAGACCTGCCACAATAGAACACCACCAAGAGGGAATGTCTATGTCCTTCATTCTGCTGATTCACTATCAGCCAGCAGTATTCAATTTCCCAAACACTCTGACCCTGCCTTCACTCAGTGTGGAATTATCATCATCTTACAAAAAAAAAAAAAAAAAAAAAAATCCATCCATTTTTAAACAGAAGTACATTTTCTCATTTAGACATCCTCCCAAAAGGCATAAAAAGTAATTTTCTACACTTGGAACTTCTGTGCTTAACATTTTATTTTGTCTGATCTTATGAAACAAGATACAAGTAGATTTCACTAGGGTTATATGGAATAGAAAATGTTGAGAACAATTAGATCTCTCTTTCATTTAATAAGCACCAAGCTGAAGCTAGCATCATATTCAAAATGATTCTGAAGAAATGAGAGACTTCACCAGAGTAGACACAATTTTATTCATGTATTTCAATAGGTATTTATGATTTATATGTGTGTGTGTATATATATGTGTATATATACGTGTATATATGTGTGTGTGTGTGTGTGTATATATATATATATATTTATTTATACATGTGTGTGTATATATATATATATAGGTTTACAGGGAACTCTGACATACATTTGATTTTCACAGAAACATTATAATTTAGATACAAGGAAATGATCATTTCTGCTTTAGACACGAGAAAAGTAAAGTTCAAGATATGAAGAGATTGGTTCCAGCCCAAATAGGTAGTTAAAGCAGAGTTCTAATGACAGTAAATAAATATCATGAGGGCCAGCTCTGTAGCCTAGTATTTCAGGGTGCCACACCCCACACAGTCAACTATGGTTTTAATCCCTGCCTCAGTGGTTTAAAAATATTCTGGCATATGTACATGCATGCTTCAAATCCTGTCAGAAGGAGAAATGGAGGGAAAGGGATTGTTGGGGTGACCACACTTCATTGGAAGGTGCTTTTGGAAGGTGCTTTCTCCATCTCTTTGGTGAGCACATTCACCATCTTGCAGGTGAAAGAAAGAAAGAAAGGGAAGGAAAGAGGAGGGGAGGGGAGGTCAAAGGAGTGACGGGGAGAGGAGGGGACAAGAGAAGAAGAGAGGAAGGAGAAAAAAAGGAAAGGAAGGAAGGAGAAAAGAAAAAAAGAAAAGAAAAATAAAAAGAGAGAAAAGAAAAGAAAGAGCATTATGTATCCAAATCTGGTGCTTCTCTTAATATTCTATTCTGCTTCCTCATGCAGCAGACTATGATAAATAAAACATAAAATGTGTCCATTGGCTTGAGTTTATAGTCTACAGAGGGTAAAAAATTAGTCTAAGGTTTGAATGTAGACAAAAATTAAATCAGTAATTTCTTTCTTTTTTTTTTTTTTTTGTTGCTTCTTTACTGTTTATTGTACCTTTTCAACTACTAGAACACAAACTAGGAGAGTAAGGATCTTTATCTGCTTTTCAAGGCTGTATCTACAGAGTCTAAAACAGTGCCTAATAGACATTCAAGTGTGGTTTTGAATCACTGAATGAAAGACATGATTGAAAATATCTCTGAAGTGATGAGGAAGTATTGGAGAGGGGAAATACTTTCCCACTGGTACAAAGGGGCAGCTGTGTGATATGGACCCTGCCTATGTCAATGACCTTCCCTGCCGCCATGCTCCTGCCTTCTTATTCCATTTCAGCTTCTTTGAATTACCTCGACCACTCAATCAGAAGTAGCCCATCAGTCCTTTTAACACTTTTTGGAAACTTAATTTTTTTTCTATATTTTTAATTCTTGGAGTTGTTTCCATTTCTAGACAATAAACTGAATGACAACAGAAGTCTTGCTTTTCTAAACTGATGCTTTATTCCCACCATTTATGAAACCATGAAAGGCCCAATCATTGTGATGCACACTACTAACACACTGTTTTAGCAGGCTGAATGACCTAGGAGGCCTGGATCCGAATCCTGACCTACCCTATAAAGCTTGGTGTGATGGCGTGTTCCTATTAATCCCAACTGCTTGGGAGAAGAAGGCAGGAGGGTTGCAATGTGGCAAGACACTGTCAAAAATACCATCGTTCTCTCTCCCTGCTGTATTCTCTCACTTAAAAAGGGGGGGGGGGGAAAGAAAGGAAAAAAAAAAAGAGAAAGCTCACTAATGTAAGAGTTTGATATTTGATGACTAAAGAAATGAATATGGAGGCAGGGTGAGAAACTGAAGATTTAGCAGCCTGAAACAGGTGTTAAAACATTTCAACCAAGAATACTGTACCTGGCAAGATTATCCTTCATATGGGAAGAAAAGACAAGAACATTTTCAGATAAACAAAACCTGAAAGAATTTACCTATACCAGACCAGATCTCCAAGAAGTTCTCAAGGGAGTGCTATATCAGGAAAATTAAATTTAAACACAAAGAAAAAGAGTTTGAAAACTAAGAAAATGGCCAATTTAATCATAGGGACAAGTCTGGAGTTGAATATTATATTCCAGAATTTAATCAGGAAGCTCGATCCACAACATAAGATAGATTAACTACATGAGACTGAATTGGTGAAATAGCATTTTATGACTTTTGACTAAAATATTGCTGATTTTCTTCTAGGCTTTGTTGTCTGGTTTTAAGGATTTTTGTCCTGTCTTGAGCTGTCGATAGGTTGATGTACCTACTATTTGAACAGAATCCTAACCTCTTTCTTGGCTTTAAGTTTTAAGCAAAGTTCCTTAGAATTTCTTTGATTTATTAAAGTTAAAACTGCTTTTCTTGAAATTAATATTGAAAGTACAGCTGAACATGTTATTGAAAGTAGTTAGATTATTTAAGAAATTGTGTGATTGATAAAATGTGGGGTAAAAGGAATGGAAGACAACTGTAGACACCAGACATAGTGTGAGAAGAGGGTGGAAAAAGGCAGAGGGTCAGAAATAGGGATAAAATATATATACACACACACACACACAGACATACACACACACATACACACACACACACACATATATATATATATATATGAAACTAGAAATGGAAAATTCTTGATGATAACATGCATGATTAAGCCACCATGCAGCATATTCTGGAAGGGAAATCACATTTTGTATGCTGTGATGATGCTTAGGGAATGAATGCAAATTAATTAACAGGTATATATCAGCTGTGCTTACTATTGAAAATATTTAGATTAATTAAGATCTTTAGTGAATCAGTGAAATGTTGGGGGAAAGGCATAGAAAGCAACCACGGGTACCAGAGACCATGTGGGAGGAGGGTGGGAGATGGCAGAGGGTGAGAGATAGGGTATCAAGGATGGGAAAAAAAGTAAAATATACAGAAAACAAGAAATGGAAAATTATTTGTTGACAATAGTACATATGTTGATGTGTGGAGGGCACAGCATACGGAAGCCATTTTGAGAGCTATTCACCATCTTAAGAGCTATCTGCCATCTTAGAAACCTTAAGTTTCTGTTTCCTCACAGAGCAAACCATTTCCCAGAAATCATGTGACTAACTTCCGCGACACTAATGATTGGCTCCCTCTGACTCAGACCTTATTTGCATTTCGGGCAGCCAATCAATGCCCACCAACCTGTATATAATTGCAGTCTGTGCTTCAATAAACTTGAGACTTGATCAGCACCTTGTCTTGTCTCTACTCCGTGTGTCTGTGAGAGTTCTGTGTGCCTGTATATGTGTGTGTCCCTTTTCTCACTCTCTCCCCCAGGTTACTGTTCGACTGTCCTGCAGGTTGGGATGCCGATGTGCTTGATTGAGCCAATATATAGTGTTTTCTGGATGGAAAATCTCATTTTGTATGTTGTAATGATGTACAGTGAATTAATGCAAATAAATAAATTTAAATTTAAAAATTCTGGAAGATTGCTGATAATTAGTCAGAAAACTCATGTTCTTTTTTTAGGAATTTAATGTTAGAAATATTGATTTAAAAAATTCAATGGTTGGAAAATTGGCACAAGAAGGGGACATTTTTGTTTTGGAGACCAGTTTAAGGAACAATGTACTGAACTGTAGCCACTGAGACAGAAAGACAGATTCTATCTCTGCAGTTTTTTTTTTTTTTCAATTTCATTTCTTAAAAATTATGATTATTTATACTTTCAATTGCTATACATCAATTAGATCGTAAAGAGACTTTACCCAGCATGATACACATCTCGGCCCAGTTAAAAATACTATACAAATCATCATCAACAGATAACAAACCATATCTGTGTCCCATAAATACCTTATCTCTCTTTATTTTCCCCCTAATTTCCTTTCCTGCACTCTTCCCCTCCCACGCTCTACTTCCACTTTGTCTCTAGTATCCACAACAACTGCAGTTTTCTAAATGGCCCTGAATGACCATATTGATCTAGTTTCCATGAGATCCAATGATATAATAGTCCATGTTCTGGAATTGTGGCTCTGTATTCCCTGATCTGATGTGTATTTTTACATTACACCTTCGTTATTTAGCGTAGTGTGAAAAATCTGTGGCTTACAATGAAGAGGGCTCAACATAGAATCAATTAGATCTTGAGTCCCTCCCCAAACAGCTCTTTTATTTTCTTATTGGTAGACTATTTTACTGTCTGTCTTATCTTAAATAATTCAAAGCTAGATTCTATCCTTAATATCATTTTATCTATACAGAACATTTTCACTAAGGGAAGATGATTGAAAACATCATTCTATCTTCTACTAGCCTCATTGGTCTTAAGAGTTTCTAAAAATACGAAGATATCAGGGAGCATTGCTTTCCATCAATGTGTAATTTGAAGGACACCAAAATAATTGCCTAATCAAGCATACTTCCATGTTATACCCCCCTGTGATTCCTTAAATGTCTATTTTTTAGCCATTTTTAGAAGGCTTCTAGATATAAGCACACTTAAATACAGCTATTGAACCATATTTGTCAGTTTGTGGAATTTACAGTAGCCAGAATCATGATAATGTTTTTAAAAAGTAGACTGTTTTTAAGAGTAATGCACAAAAAGAAAAATTGACCTAAAAGGATATTTTATATTTTTCCAAAATATAAGTACTGGCACTTTATCTTTTATTTTAACACCCCCCTCCCCACACACACACACTTAAATTTACTCCCATTGTTTAAAATTCTATTTAAATACTTATTTTACTTTCTGTATTTTTTTTTGCTCTATACATAGAAATGCTAATTATGAATTCAAATGATTGATACATAAATATATACAAAGATTATGTACTTGTCGGGTCAGCAGGTGGCATGGTGGTTAAGGTGCTGGACACTCCCACATGGTCAACCACAGTTTGAGTCCCGGACCTGGTGGCTTGCTTTCTCACTTTCTCTCTCTCTCTCTCTCTGTCTCTGGTCAAATTAAAATAAATGAAATAAATGAATAATTCTTTAAAAAAAGATAAACTTTAAAGAAAGATTATGTATCTGTATCTCCCAAAGAGTGATTATTTCCTAATTGCCTTTCATGCTGGTCAAACTTCTTATTGTTTGTTGCAGCGTGATCCCAAAGGACATCTAGAAAGATCATTTTATTTTTCAGATGAAGAAACAAATCTTGAGAGATCACATAAAGGATCACCCAGAGGACCACTGGCCTATGTTAATTCAACCAAGTATTTCTAGGAATTAGAAGTCTAGGCAACCAAAGCCTTATAAACATTTTGTAAAGTGCTATAGTCCCATATTCTCTGTGGGACTTTGGTAAATATTTGCTAATTCTAATTATGATTCTGCCCAACAAGTACATGTTCCACTCTAAGTGTCACTTCTCTTAACAAGAGCCATCTTGTTGAAGTTTTTCTCATTATTCTAATTATGCCAAGAACTTATATATGTGTTCTTTTAAAAATTTTGTTAGCTTTATACGTCCTACTTTCTAGTCCTTTCCAAGTAAATTTACAAGTAAAACAAGATCCTGATTATGCACTCGGTCAATGTGAATTATAGTATGGTTCTGTGATTACATTTTTAAAAACATCTGTATTATGTATGTCACTGGGAGCCAATCTATTTTATCAGTTAATTATGTAATTAGGGCATTTTTTTAAAATAACGTATTATGCATTTCATAGAATGGGATGGCTTCTTCAAAGCCATTCTGATCTATCATATAATTAAGTAATTATGCCTGATGCTCAATAAAGAAAATATCCTTTGAATAACTAGTGAAGAAGACAGACTATAGCAGTGTGTAATATGTTTTCTTTCACAGATTTGTTACTGAAAACATAATGTATCATATGATAATACACATTCTTGATTACTATAATATGAAAATGATGGAATGATATTTCTCAGTATAATGAAAACATCAAGAGCAATTTATCTGCATATAAATATAACTTTAACATGGTAAAATCTAATGTGTTTTGAAAAAAATCTAAGACTCATTTATTAAGGAAAGAAAGGTATTTTTAAGGAATTATCCTTACAGTTTTAAAAAACCTACAAAAATTGTACTACATTGTCAAAACTGAATTATAATCCAAATGTTATTATATTTTCTTTCGAAGTCTAATTTTAAGTTTATCTTTAATAATAAATTAGTAATAAGGAGTAACAAAGATTAATTGTAAGATGATTACTTTAGGTGTAGCAGATTATTAAAATTAGAATTTTAGGCTTCTTTCAATAACTATATTGTTTTAAAAACAAGTGGACATAGAGGGAAATAAAGAAAATAAAGAATATTAAATAGTTTATAAGAGAATATTACTACAAGTTTGTTTTAATCCCAGTTACAGATATTTAATCATCCAAGTCACTAAACCAAACCAGAGAGTGTATTCAATTATAAATATTAAGTTAATAAAATTTTTGTATCATTTCATACTCTTTCAGTGAGAACCAATGACCTTATTTTTGTATTAACACTTATATAGACAAGACTTTTCACCACCCACGGCAGATAGTCTTGGAACTAAGGAGGTCAAAATCTGATCATTGATAGCTAAATACACATAACTGGATAAAGATATCATCACATGCAGTTTGGAGAGATCCTCAGTACAGTATGGTGAGTTCAGAAATGGTCACAGGAAGGAGGAGAGGCTAATCGAATTGCTGCTGGGGCTTAGCAAAGCCTTCAAAAAAGAATGACTTAAAGGATTCCAAGAAGGAAGGGAAAAAAGATAGAAAAGTGTGGTGGCCAGTTAGTTAGCCATGAGCGGGCAGTCCTAAGAGAAAAGCAAAAGGCTCACCTAGCTTCAGGTGCCAGGAGGGTGAGGCAATTTGCCATATTAATTCCTTGAGGCTTGAGGGAAGCATACAGGGATAGTTCGCAGATTTTCTTTTGTCAAAAGGACCCAAGCAAGCATTTTGTCATTAATACGATAGAATAATTTGGCAATCTAATTGAGGCAACCTGACTTGCACTGGGCATACACAATTAAGTGATCAAATTCCTCACTTTACCTGTGAGGAAGGTGCGCAGGTGCAGGAGAGAACGTGTGGATTCAAATTTAAAGGAAGAACATAGGCAGCGTAAGGGGGCCGCCCACTAATGAATATTCATAACTCTAGTAATAAGAATAACGGTTGACCAGTATCAAACACGGTTGCCACTTGGCAATCCGCCCACCCAAAAACCTTTTTTGGGTGTACTTTCTTTCCTTTCCTTTCCTTTCTTTCTATTAAACTTTCTTTTCTATCTACTTCATTCGTGGTTGTGGTTTCATTTTGCACCTAGGAACAGATCTCTAATTTTAGTGATCTGGACCCAAAGAACCAAGGATTTCATAACTCAGTTCAACACTTTTCCATCCGTTAACAAAAGGACATTGTAATAAGAGGGACGATACTTACAATGACTCAGAACTATAATTAAACCATTTTGTGCTCAGGGAATTGGAAGTAATTTGATGTCACAGTTATGTTAAAGAGAAGTTGGGATTGCGAATAACCGTGGCAAGAAATGGGGACCAAATTTAATCATAATCCTAATATTCAATGTCTTATTAAGCAATTTGAACATTCTTGTCTAGTTAATGGAGAGCTGTTAAATGTTTTGAAGTGGGAGTTTTGAATGACCAGAAATATAATTTGAAGGTTATGAAAAACAAAAGATCAAATTCATGGGAAAAGGAAGAGAAGAAAACAGATTAAGGTACAGGACCCAGTAGCCAAGGGAATATTTCAAAAGAAGAAATAGCAATGGGAATTTAGAGCAAATGGATACCAGATTTCTTGATTATTTCAGATTCAAAATTGATAGGATTTGGCCAGATGAGTTCATGGAAGGGGGTGTGGTAGTCAGCCTCCAAGATGGTCTCAATGATTCCCTACTTCTTGTCACAGTCCATTGTAGTTCTCTCCCATGTGAGAGCAGAGTTCCTCCACAGTTTCTTCATGTGACCCATAGAACATAGAAGTATGATGACATGTCAGTTCTGAGATTAGGTTATAAAAAATACCCTATTTTCCTTCTCAGGCACAGTCACTCTCTGGACTATTTTCTCTAGAGAAAGCCAGCTATATATCACAAGGATCTCTATGGAGAAATCTGCCGGATAGGAACTAAGGCTTTAGCCAATAAGGACATGAGTGAGCCATCTTGGACACAGCTTCTCCAGCTTCATTCAAACATTCAGATGATAACTGAAGTCCCAGACCATCATTAGATTGTAGCATCATAAAGGACCTGAGGTAGCACCACACAGCTATAAAATATCATCACCATATTTTAAGCTTCCAAGTTCTTGGGCAATTTTATCAAAAATATTGCACAGTTGTGTGGCTTGTGCATCTAGGAAGATGATAGAACTATCAGAGAGAAGCTTTTATAAAGTAGCATGAATAAAGAATGGCCAAAGGAAGAATTGCCAGCAAGTAATTTGTCAATGGACACCAATCTTCAAATAATGATATCAATTAAAGATAATAATTTGGGTTACTGATAAAAAAATGCATTTGAGAAATAATTGAACTTACTACTCTAACTTAAGCAGTTTCATAGCAGAATAGTAATCCAATTGTTAACACATATGTTTTGAAGGAGAAAAATCTTTATCATCTCCTAACTCTCTGCTGAATAATGTCCAAACTCATTGACTTAACTTATTTCCTCAGCATTATTTTTCAACTATTAATTTATATAGTGCTGCATTTTATCAACACTGTCTTGCTATTATCAGACTCCTGATAGATTGCCTATCAATCTTTTTCCTTTTTTTGGGTTTCTTGCTAATGACCAAACATATCAATCAAAATTGTTTCAACTCTATATCCTCAGTTAAAATGCCATGTCATTTATGAAAATTTTCCTAAGTTTTTCCAAGAGAATTTGTTATCCCTCCTTAGAACTCTCAAGTACTATGTATACTACAGTTAGGGTATCTATTACAATTGGACTTACATAGTAACTATACTTATTAATATTTGTGTATTTCTCCTTAAAATATTAAGGATGGGGCCAGCAGGTGGTGTGGAGGTTAAGATGGCTGGATCCCACATGGCTAACTGTGGTTTGAGTCCAGTACCTGGTGGCTTGAAAAAAACATGCCAGGTAAGTGTGCATGTGTATCCAAAATCTCTCTCTCTCTCTCTCTCTTGAGTACACATACTCCAGTGCAAGCTAAATACATACATATATAAACACACACACACATATATATGCACACACACATACACATACAAGATGTACATAAATCGTATACATCCCATAACCCTCAACTAAGGCTGAGGTGTGTGAAATGTTTATTTATTTAATACAAGAATCCAAGAGCATGTCTTAAGCACTATAGATCGTAAATGAATAAATATATGACATACCTTGGCTACATAATCTTGTCACTTAACCTCAAAGTTGTGGGTAAGTTCAATAGTAGAATTTCACTATAGAGGGAGTACACCATGCAGTTAGAATATTTTCTTGATTCTAAAATTGCACTTAATCAGATTTAACTTTTCTTAAACATCAATGATTTTACTGTTGGTATCAAAGTCAGTCAGCAGCTGCTACTCAAAGGAATACATTTATTCTTGCCGGCACATGTGCAACATATTCAAAGTAGCTGTTTACGATTTTCACACCAGCTGAGTTACTTACCTTGGCAAAATTTAAAATATGGGTATTCACTAAAATTTGGATCTTTAAATGTTATTTAAATGTCCTCAAAAATGTCACCCTGTGTTTCATGCTTGGGGAAAAAAGTGATCATTTATGGTGATGATTTGTTGCTGCATTTCATACAATATAACTAAAGTTACTGCCAAATATCTCATAATTTATCATGACAATTTTGTATTCAAGGGGACTTCAGAAAGTTCATCAAGAAATGGAATTAAACTGAGTTTATTTTCATTCAAAAATTTTGAAATCCATGTATATAGATTTTATAATACATGTTTCCCATTAAATTCTTTTTTACTTGTCATGGAATGTGTATGTATGTGGTTGCCAGAGAGAGACAGAGTCACCACAATTACTCTTTCTTCATTTCCTTTCCCTGTTGGGATTTGGGGCATGCATGTACATATGCTAGGCATGGGTTTCAAGCTACTGGGGCAGTATTCAAACCATGTGGGCCATGTAGGATCCAATGTCTTGACCCTCCCACGAACTTTTTGAAGACCCCTTATATTGATCTGGCTGTTATGTCTAATTAATAAAATTAGAAAGGCTACAATTTACATGCCAACCATTCGTTAATAACTTCTGATACACCTTCAGGAAATTTTATTTAAATTATGACATCATCTAACCTCTGCCACAGACTAAATAGGAAATTCATATGGAATTTCAATAATCTTTACTACGCTATAAAAGTTTACCACCAAATCTAAAGAAGCTTATGGAGTCTATTAACAAGTAAAGCTGTTACATGGCACAAATTTAGGGAGTACCAGCCATACACTACAAAGCTTTAATGGTATATTTTAAAGGTAAATAACGAAGGAGTGATACCCACAACCCCAGTTGTGGAATACAGTGTTTTATTCTGACATTATACAAACTATCTGATTGCCAAATAATTCAGAAAAAAAAATATATTAACATCTGAGCGTGAATAATACGTAATTTTACCCTGATTAGATCATTGCATATTGCATACATGTATTAAAATAGCACACTATAGCCCCTAAAAATGTACATTTGCTACGTGTCAACTAAACATAAACATAGGAATGTGTAACTCAACCTTTAATTCTACTCTGATCTTTAATTAGAAAGTAGGATTTTTTATTAAAATATACACTCTATAAAGTACTTTTTGGAGTGTGTGTATGTTCAGGTTGTGTTTTATTATATATTTTAATCCATTTCTCTCAATCTGTTATTAGATAAATAGTATCTAAAATCTTTTTTTTTTTTTTTAAGAGCTTTTTGCTATAGGGCGCATGTGCTCACCAGAAAGAAAGAGAGGGACAGAGAGACAGAAAGTGAGAAATCACCCCCCGGGGGGATGGCCACACTGCAATCCCTTCTTCTCTATTCTCCTACTGAAAACTTGGGCACACACACACACGCTCCTGGCGTGAGCTTAAGCCATGACATAGCCATTACACTAACTACTGGTTCCTCTAAAATATTTTTTAAAGAATTATTTTTTATTTAACTTTATTTTTTGTTTGTTTATTTATTTATTTATTTATTTATTTTAATTTGCTCAGAAAGGGACAGAATGAGAGAGAGAGCAAAAGTGAGAGAGCAATACACCGGGTCTGGGATTCGAACCGTGATTGGCTATGTGGGTGTCCAGTGCCCTTAACCACCACACTACTTGCTGACCCCAGAATCTAAAATCTTAAGGTGACAATATGCAGTACTCCTTATCCAAGGAAGAATGTTCTACCAATTTAACTGAGCATCATGTTTACTTGTTTAACTGAAGGCTATTACGAGATCTACAGTTTTTCATTTGAAGAAGGATGGCAGTTAAAGGATTGCTTTTGTTTTGTGTTAGGACAGTTAAGACAGAAACATAAAAATGGCCATGTAATTACAATGTGTGTATATAACTAAATAGATTTAAGAAATATATATTTTTACTCTATTCTATTTGATTCTGTGTGTGTGTGTGTGTGTGTGTAGAGAGAGAGAGAAGGGAAGGGAGAAAGAAGGAGGAGTGAAAGAAAAAAGAGAAAAAGAGAGGGAGAGAGAATAAACATTTTTTAAATAAAAAGCTGAGGAGGGCATATACTTCTTGGACAAAATTGAATTTGGTGCATATTTTATTCGTATAGTTTTATGAAAATAAGTATTGAGTTAACCAGGATTTATGCCCTTTAATTTGTATTGAGGTAAAAGTAAAATCCTTACTTTTTTGAATAATGGATGTTCTTATTTTGATATTAGTAAAACTTGAGTTTGATGATTAAATTTCTTCATCTGTTGAAGCTAAGACTTTATTTGCAGAGGCTTATATGCAATTGCAGGTATGGAGTTAATGTTTCTGCTATATCTTCTCACCTTTCTGTGCTCTGGGATGTGTAATGTTTCCTTTTTTTACTAATCTTGAAACTGGTTGCCTTATTTATTGTTAATGGTGGTCTGAGCTTTTAATAAAATATTCTTTGTTTTTGAAACAAACTGTTTGATATTTTTCTTGAGTAATTCAGTGAATTATTCCATAAGTATAAATAGAAATTTTTATGATCTTTTCTACCTGTGATATATGAGCCCCTGTGTTCTTATATTTTTTATAAAAATTAAATCATTATGTATCTTTATTGTATACCCCTATTCTTTGCTTTTATATACTATAAAGTATTTTTGAAGATATTTTTACAGCATTTTCTTAGAAACATTATTCATTATTAATTTTAATTGCTTAAAATTCTCCTGGACAATTAAGGTATTATTTATCGACCCATCACTTTGTAAAGGTTTATTTTTCAACTCAAAATTGAGTACAATTGGATTATGATCTGATAAATCCGTTGTAAGAATATTACATTTTTCCATCTTGAAGATTCTCCCCTGGGCAGTAAACAGTAATCAATTCCAGTGTGTCATTTATTTATTATAGGGAATATGTAAAGCCTTTTTCATTAAGATGTTTTCAATCCTCATGGTTCCAGTTTCAATATAAAATTATATTTTAGTTGATTATAAGTTGATATGTGTTCTGTTATAGTGTATCAATCTTCATAAATGACTAATACACAAAAACACATTTAAATTTGAAATGTTACTATCATGCTTTTATTTTCTCTTAAAATATCTGAACATGTAATCATTTTCCTGTTTCACTTGATAAATGGTCTAAGTCAAAATGAATGTTTTTATAATTTCAAATCTATAATATACACTGGAGTCATTATTCATAGCTGAATATATTTTTACTTCTGATAAACTTCTAAGTTTCTCAGAGTAACTGAGAACAGTAAAATTTTTTGTTTACTGAATCAGAAACATACATACTAACAATTTAATTATCAGTAGGCATCTCAAGAAAAGAGCTATTGTATAAGGCTAACCAAGGAATGAAAGAATGATTTGACGTCATTTCTTAAATATTTGTCCAATTTATAATCCCTTGCGAATATTACATAAAGAAACAGAAAAAAAGGAGGCTCACTAGTGGGGAAGAATTTTCTTACCTATATGGACCTCGATAGGACTGAATTGTGTCCACCCCCCCAAATATATATGAGGAAGCCATAGCACCCAATGTGACTGTATTTGGAAATAGGACCTTTAAGTTAGTATTAAAATTAAAA
Organism: Tupaia belangeri chinensis; assembly: GCF_000334495.1. NCBI lineage: Eukaryota > Metazoa > Chordata > Mammalia > Scandentia > Tupaiidae > Tupaia > Tupaia belangeri. Next base: position 1,931,019 of record NW_006159481.1, on the reverse strand, counting down.
GAGGTTGTAAGGTTAGGGTCTTGATCTGTAAGATTAGTGCCTTTGTAAGAAGAGACACCAGTGAATTCTGTGTCTCTCCAGTCTTTGTCTCTGACTCTGTCTCTCTCTTTGCCATGTGAGGGCCCAGTGGAAGGGCTCATCTTCAAGTCAAGAAGAAAGCCCTCCCCAGAAACCAGCCATGCTAACACACTGCTCTTAGATTTCCAGCATCTGGAACTAAAAAAATAATTCTATTCTTTAAGCCACCGGGTTTATAGTAGTTTTGTTTTTTGTTTTTGGGTTTTTTGTTTGTTTTTTTTTGTTTTGTTTTTTGGTTTTGTTGTTGTTGTTGTTTTGTTTTTTAATGACAGCACAGCCTGATTAATATAGGCCTGGAATCATTAAGTTCTTGGAAACTTACTAATATAATAGACTAGATATATCTTTTACAGCAAGGCAGTGCTAAAACATTATGTGCTTAGAAATTAACATAATGCTTGGCACATCTTAGGCAATCAGATATTTACTGAATTAACAGATGAATTAACATGTCATGCATTAGTATATGTTATATCTTCACCACCTTGCAAATTATTCATTATTATTTTAGGTGGGAAAAAGACATTCATTAAAATTGAGTAAATATTTATAATCAACATCATCTGAACAATATTTTTAGGTACAGATATTTACTGCTTTGTGAGATGTGGGGAAGGATACTTCACATGCAAGGTGACTGGCAATATGTATCGTCAAAGATCCCAACAGGTAAATGTCCTACAACTCCCAGACCTCTCTCTGCTGCCTAAGCATGAATTAAAGCCAATCTGTGTTCTGAATAGATTTGATACTATAAGTAATAATATTAACCTCATTAGAGTACTTATAAATTAAGTATAGTAACAAAGATTAAGTTTTCAATCTAGGGCCTAAATGTAACAATGATAAAATAGTATTTCAATTTTAATGTCTGTAAAATTATGCTGATTTCTTTGTAAACTACACTCAGCAATGGAATAAAGAAATATTTCATGATCTAAATTATTTCAGTTAAAAATGGGCTAGATTGAATTGAAATCCTTCAATTTCACTGAATATATTTCCCCTCAATTATTGAACATAATCACTGAACAATTCTTGGATGACTCTGGGACTAATGGTTAGCTGAAATGACTTAATTCATAAGTTCTTGAGAAAACAAAATATGCATTGCCACATTGTACAGTACTTTCAAACTCAAAAGCCCTATGTACAGTAGTTCTAGTGATGAAGATAACTATATTTTTAAATAAAACTAAAATCTTGATGTCTTTATTGATAGGATAATAAAACATTGAAACTACCATGAAAGTCATCCAGTCAGACGTCTAACTCAATGTATTCTTGCCTGAAATTTGTTCAGTGGGCCAGCAGGTGGCGAGGTGGTCAAGGAGCTAGACTCCCACATGGTTGATCACAATTCAAGTTCTGAATCTGGCAATTTGGAACACTCTGGGCACATGTGTGAGCACACCCCAAATCCTGAGAGGAAACAGGAGGCGAAGGGATCCCACATCATGACCATCCCCTCTGGAAGGTACTTTTTCGCTTTCCATTTCTCTATCTCTCTGGAGAGCACTCATGTCCTATAGCAAAAAATCTCTCCAAAAAAAAAAAAAAATTGATTCACACACATGTCCTATAGCAAAAAATCTCTCTCAAAAAAAAAAAAAACCAAAACAATTGATTCAATGACAAGTGTTAATACAAGTTATATTTTTAAAATCAGTTTATACAATTTTCAAAATTAAAAAAATTATGCAGTGAAAACCCATACATTACTACCTGTATTTTTAAATTAGCATTTACTATAGATATTTTGTTTTTTAAAAAATTTTTATAATGATTTTATTTAAGCTTATCTATTTATTTATTATTTTACCAGGGAGAGAGAGAGAGAGGGAGAAAGCCACCATTTTTGGGACTTGAACTGCAGTCGACCATGTGGGAGTCCAGCAACCTTAACCACCATGCCATCTGCCTGTCCCATTATAGCTACCTTCTGACATATATATTATTCTATTCATTTACTAATCTATCATTGTCTTTGATAGATTTTAAAGTTTCAAGTAATCATACGTTCAAACTGTCAGCATGCGTATCTTTAAGCAAAGAATGTGTCATTTTAAAAAATTCTTAACGTGTGAATATCATTATGTAATGAAACATTTTTCTTTCCCAAATGAGTCCAGCATTTTATAGATATGGGCCTATGCCTACTCTGTTCTCTCTGATTGTGAAACTTACATTTTCCACTTTTCATCATACTACTACTTATTCTTCAAATGCCAGCTTAAATTTTATTTCTTAAGATATCTTCTCTATATTCGGAGCGCAAATGAAATGTACTCTATTATTCTCTTTCAGGGCCTCTCCCCCACCCCCAATAATGTACGGATTTCTTATGTATGTAGATCCATTTTCCAATTTGGATCTTTTTTTAGGTTAGCAGCACATGGTAGGGTACTCTTTCTTGATGCTAGTCATCGACAGTGACCTGCAGCTCCCAGTTGGTTACCCAGTTACAAAAGTAAACAACTGATTTTCACTATGCACTGTGTTGCTAGTCTTTTGGGGTATTGTGTTTTGTGATTTCATATCTTATCATGTCCACAGAATACTTTTGACTCACAACATTTTCGATTTGATGATAGATTTATGAGGAAATAACCCATCAGGTGTAGCGGAACATCGGTGATTATCTATTAGTCATTTGTTTCATGTAGGCTTCTTTCAGCATGCTGTAAGTTTAATAGCTCTCTGATATGTTTGCTCCTAGAGGATATTCTAGCACATTGTTACTGAAGCCTGTTTGTTCAATAAATATATTTAAAAAGACAAAAATGTAAGAAAGCAGTAATAATAGGAAGGATTATATAAAAATGAAAAGTGAATGCTATTCTGAACAAAAAACCTAATTCTCTTCAGTTTGTCAGGAGACACATATTTGTGTGGGTATGTACGTGTGTGTGTATGTGTGTGTATGAGCCCCGGGGAGGTGTTTTCTTTTTTTTTTTTTTCCCATTAGTTGTTGGGGCAACACTTACCTTTCTGCTCATCTTGTATCTCCCAGCTTCTCCCCATAGGTCCTCAAAACACATTTGTCTGATGGTCTCTGAATCTCTACACACTGAAAGGGAGAGGGGGTAGATAAGAAAACGAAGCAAGGAAAGCAATCTCATGCTTGAGGAAAACCCAGAAAGCTCCCTGTGAGCTGGTAGCACCTTATTTGTCAAGGCTACTCCAAAAGATCCCCAAAGAGTTAATGTTTCAAAATTAATTTATTTGCTTTTGGAAATAAAATGCTGAGTAGTGCTGACAGAATATTTTAAACATTTTCCAAATATTCATATATGAGTCAAATAAGCCTAACCAAACCTCCTTCAATATAAACATACATCATGGCTTTGATTCTGAAGTGGGTCTAAAATAGCTTGGCATGGTAATTTCCAATATTTTAATTTTTATTTTTTAAGAGGTTTTTGCCTTAGAGTATGTGTGCTCACCAGAGAGAGACAGAGGCAGAGACGGTATCAGGGAAAATGAGAAATTACCCGCTAGGAGGCATGGTCAAAAGGCAATCCCTTCTTCATTCTCCTCTGGGATCTTGGGCTTGCATGAACACTCACTGAGAGTGACTTTTAAGCCTCCATGTCTGGGACTTGAACAACAGTCAGTGATGTGAGAGTCCAGCTATGTATCTGCTGTGCCATCTGCTGGTCCACTTCCAATATTTTTCAAACAGGTCCCATTAATTGAAATTTCAGAAGGATAAACACTTGAGGAAAGTGATATACTGTATTCATTGAAGATTTAGAGTATACATTAGCATTCTAAAAGCTTTAAAAAAATTCTATGATAAAGAAATCCTTTTTTAAATAAATCCCTTTATCAGTTTTAATATTTTTCTGCCTAGTCTGGTACACTGGATGCTGCTGTTTGGATGACTGAGGTCATAGGGGAGGTCCCGGTTGGATTTTAGGCCCTCCCTTAAAACCAGGTGTGGAAGCATGTTCCTGTATTCCTGTCTGCAACAATAAACAAGCAGACAAAACTATTTCTAAAATATGTTTTTCTTTTTAATATTTTTCACATAATTTGTTGCCAGAAGAGACAGACAGACAGAGAGAAAAGGAGAGAAAAAAAAGAAAACAATGGAGTATGGTCATGCCACATACCTTCATTTCTCCTACCTGTGAAATTTTAGGCACACACATACATGCACCCAGCATTTTTCTCAAGCTGCTGAGGCTAGGATTCCAACTGAGCAGTTGGCCATGTGGCGCCTAGCTCCTTTAACCACTAGGGCCCAGGGCCCAGTGGTAATTTTTTTTTTTTGGAGAGATTTTCACTGTAGGGCGCGTGCGCTCGCCAGACAGACAGAGAGAGACACAGAGACAGAAAGCGAGAAATCACCCCCCAGGGGGGATGGTCACGCCGCAATCCCTTCTCCTCCATTCTCCTCTCGGGATCTTGGGCACGCACGCACACGCGCCTGGCGTGAGTTCTAAGCCACCGGGTCCGGGACGCGAACCGCGGTCGACTACGTGGGAGTCCAGCGACATAGCCATTACGCTAACTGTTGGTTCCCTCCAGTGGTAATTTTTAATAGCCTATATTATTAGCTCATATTAAGAGCTCATATTTATATTTTATAATCCCATTGAACAATTTGAAAAATGCTGTGCTTAATTTTGACCCATATTTATGTAGAGTTTTGAATTGGAGTAGTGGTATATTTACATAATCACGTAAAGTCTTTAACTTTTTTTTTTAAAGCATGTTCTAAATTGAAGTCAATAGATTTATCAAAGATTATAGTTCTTTTGTGCTCTAGTGGAAGCTGTCATAGTAATTTAGAATATTAATACTCTAGTGGTTTGCCATAAATGTCTCATTGAGGGCCCATTTTGACCCCTACCCCCCCACACTATCTATTTTGCATTGCCATTTTATAGTGCAGTTTATTTCATAAATATCTTTGTCACTTGGAGATTCATCATAAGGAAGACTCAATTTCTTTTTTTTTATATTGATACATTATTATTTATTTATTTAATTAATTTTTTATTTCATTTTCTTTTATACATTCAATCATATTATTTGGCTTACAAAATAGATATTTCAACAGGTGAACATTTCTCCCTAGTACAGTTGATAAAACTGTAACATTTCTTCAATAGATAATATCACATTTCTTTGTCCCTTAATGCATTGCCTCCCTATTTTGAGGTGGGTTTGAGGAAGACTCAATTTCTGAGAGGAAAAGAAATTTCCATTTCTTAAAACTGAAAGTAAAATTTCATGTACATTAGCTACAGTTAACATGGAATATTCAAGGACTACTTTTTTTCGCATAGTATGTTCCTACTAGAGTGATTTTCTTTCTTCATTGTTAGCACCGCTCTCTCTCTCTCTCTCCATATATATATGTGTGTATATATATATATAAATATATATATATGTGTGTGTGTGTGTGTATAAAATAAATTTTAGTTAACATATAGAGCTATAAATTTTAAGAAATCCCTGGATTAAAATTGTATGAGATAAAATCAATGTTTCTTAAATCTTAGGGTCTATTTTTTATTGTAGGCAATATTTCTTGACAAATGTGGCAGACATTTTTCAAGCAGGTATTACGAATTTATTAACCCGTTTCTCAAAATTGAAACAATTTTAGGGGAAATACGTAAGTGTTTCCTAAAAGCAATGCACAATGTATTGAGGATATTTTATCTGGATAGTTCCTGGCAAGGTATTGAACTATGGTGATTTTTAATAAAGTATGAATGATTCTAAAACTGTCATTATTGAAAATTACCATTATTATTTTCACACTATTCAGAACTTCAATGATACACAGCTTGTCAAAAGTTCTCCATTTAGGTTAAAATTAGTTGCATTTCAATCGAAGAACTTTAAAGAAATAAGGATAAATGCATCCTATTACTTAAAAGCACAAATTGTCCTTGTATAGTAATAAGGTATTTTTATTCTTAATCCTGCCATAAAAATCTTATTTAAGTAAGTAATGAATTTTCAAGATATAACAATTGAGTTCCAGTTCTACAGGGAAAAATTTAGATAGTTGAGTACTCAAAAAATTTGGAAATTAAATCCTGAAATTTTTTCTACAACTACAGACATTGCTGATTATATAAATACATATATATAATCAAAAATATATATATTTATCCATGAACTATTATTGATATATATCCATATGTGTGTGTGTATGTGTGTATATGTATATATCTATTTCTGTTGCTGTTGTTGTTGAACAGGAATTCAGAAAGTCCTCCCAGTTGATTCAGAAGGGTGAGCCAATCTTTCTAGAAAGAAGCCGGTCATGGTCAAATGCTAATGCATGGCCTGCTTTATAAATAAGACATTGGATGCTCCTTGCCTAAACCAGTTAGTATAGTTTTGATCCTAAAAAAGAGATACTCTCCTTTTAATTCTGAATTGTAGTTTTTTGCTTTCAGAAATAGCAGACCAGGGACCAGCAGTTAGCACAATGGCTATGTCCTTGGACTCCCATGTAGTCGACCGTGGTTTGAGTCCAAGACCTAGCGGCTTAAACTCACGCCGGGCGTGTGTGCATGTGTGCCCAAGATCCCGAGAGGTGAATGGAGGAGAAAGGATTGCAGCATGGCCATCCTCCCTGGGGGGATGATTTCTTGCCTTCTGTCTGTCTGTCTTTCTGGCGAGCACAAGCGTCCTATATCAAAAAAAGAAGAAAAGAAAAGAAATAGACCAAATCTTGCACTGAAGTTAAAAAAACTGAAGTAGCATAAAATGCATATAAAGATTACATTTTTGAAGCTATTGGGGAGCAAATGGGAATATTAATGATGTACTACAAATGAAACTTGGGAAAGGCACAATTTAAGTCACTTGGTTCCTTGTATTAGATTAAGGTTAGCCCTCATTCCATATACCTATAAGCTTCAAATATGAATTCTCTTTGAAGAAAAACAGCATCCTAACTAGCAAAGTACCTTTTTCTTTTCTTAAAATACAACTTTGAATTCATGATGAATGACAAATAAGGAGCCAAACAACAAAAACTCAGTCACATAGAGTCAAAGTCATCTGTATGAACAATAAAAGAAGCAACACCAGTAGAAAGGGAACAACTAGAATGTGACCAGCAATTAATCCATTTTACTAGTCTTTTCCAAAGAACAAGTGATTAATCTGTAATCAAAATCATTTTATTAAGAAAACTCCACTCCTGGGCTAGCAAATGGTGTAGTGGTTAAGACTCTAGACTCTCACGTGGCTGACCACAGTTTGAGTGCCATACCCAGAGGCCTGAAACCCATGCCAATGTCATGCACTTGTGTGCCCAAAATCATGAGAGTAGAATGGAGGAGAAAGGATTGCACTGTAGGCATGCCCCCTGGGAGTGAAGTTTCTTACTTTCCATCTCTCTGTCTCTCCAGTGAGTGCATCTGCCCTATAGCAAGAACCTCTGTCTCTCTCTCTCTCTCTCTAAAAAAAAGAAAACTCCACGACTACATTTCTGAACCAATGAATTCTATCAATAGGCAAGATACACAAATTCATCCATAGTAAATACAAAAACTGTATCTCTAAACTTATTCTTTGATCTAAGCAATAAGCATTACCTTGATACCAAAAATCAAACATGAATTTTAAGGCAATGGAGAAGTGTAGGTTCTTTGCACTTATCAACCTAGGTAAAAATCCCTAATGCTCAACAAAGTCAATCTGGAATGTATAAAAATAATGTTATAGACAAGCTGGACTTACTCCAGGAATTGACAGTAGATACTATGTTAAACACCAGATAAAGAAATCCGTATTAACATAATAAAGGAGAAAAAGTGTTTGATTCAGGAAAAAAGGTAAAATAAAATCAAACACCAATTTATAATTAAATATCGTTATGAACTTCTTCCTGTGATTTAGCAAATTTCCTGGGAAAGTTTTGAGGCAATTTTCTTCTATTCAAAATTAGAGCAAAGTTATCAAAAATTATAGCAAATTCATATTTATACCAAGATACTGAAAACTTTTTCTTTGAGAACAGAAAGTGGATAAGAATTTCTGTCATTACATCACCAATCGTATTGTTTTATAAGACATATTTTCACAAGCTATCCCACTAGCCTAAATTTGTGCTTTTTTTTTTTTTTTTTTGAGAGATTTTTACTGTAGGGCGCGTGCGCTCACCAGACAGACAGAGAGAGACATAGATACAGAAAGCGAGAAATCACCCCCCAGGGGGGATGGTCACGCCGCAATCCCTTCTCCTCCATTCTCCTCTCGGGATCTTGGGCACGCACGCACACGCACCCGGCGTGAGTTTTAAGCCACCGGGTCCAGGACACGAACCGCGGTCGACTACGCGGGAGTCCAGCGACATAGCCATTACGCTAACTGCTGGTTCCCAATTTGTGCTATTTTTATGGTTCATTAAAAAAAGTGTAAACAACTAATGCCAGAAAAGACTTTGTACACAATTAACTTTGTGAAAAAGGACATTATTTGCCCTTAGGTTAAGGAAAATTTATAAGCAGTTTCAAGTGTACTTACATTAGAGAGTTGTTGATTAATGTCTTATTATGCTGTCAATGTTTTTGTATCTTATTACATATTATAATAAATAATTAAAGGCACTATTGTGTAATAAAATATTTGAAATTATCAAGAAACTACAATTATTCTCCCTGTGTTGCATAAAATTATGTAACATAAAAGACATTAGATTGAAGTTTTGAATTCCATCTTTTTGCCACCTGCATATAGAACATTTCTATCCATGGGACCAGCAGTTAGTGTAATGGCTATGTCGCTGAACTCCCATGTAATCAACCACTGTTTGAGTCCCAGATCCAGTGGCTTAAACTCATGCCGGGCGCATGTGCGTGCGAGCCCAAGATCTTGAGAAGAGAATGGAGGAGAAGGGATGGCCATCCTCCCTGGGGGGTTATTTCCTGCTTTCTGTCTCTCTGTTTCTCTGTGTCTGTCTGTCTGGAAAGTGCACATGCCCTATAGCAAAAACCTCTCCAAAAAAGAAAAAAAAAAAAGAAAAGAAAAGAAAATTTCTATCCATAACATAATCAGGAGTTTCTTTAGATCCACACTTCTTGCTTAGACCTACGACTTGTGTTTATTCTATCAATAATACTAATTGAGTACATTCTATATATTATGGACCTTCCCCTTGAGAAGATTCTACTTACAGTAGTAAAAGTGAAACAAATTTAAAAATAACAGAAATATACAATAAAATATAAAGAGTACTGTTAGAAAGAAACAGAGAAAATAGAAAGCACATTTGGACAAATGAGGGATTTTCTCTGGTATAGGGATGAGTCAAGGCTGATTAAGGATGCTGTGTTTAATATCTGGTTAGTATATCCCCTATCATTCTTGCCTTGTTCAGTGGAAGTGGGACAAGACAGTCTTTGTCAGCTCTTTATATAAAATCATTTCTTCTTGATCTACTTTAATAAATTCCTGTCAAATAATTATAAATATGCTCCTGTAGGCATGATATATATGTTTCAGATCACTTTTAAAGAAAATACAATTTCATTACATTATAACTTAAATGCTTTTTAAAATATCCTCTGTTATTTTTCTGTATGTAAACACCCCTTAGGAACCATTTTCAACAATAAGAGAGAAGCACTATGTAGACAGGGCTCCTTCCAGATCTCTCTTTTCACATAATTAAATCACTTCACTAAATGTTCACCTCTTTTTACATATTCAATATTCTTCATAAGTTTTTATTTTTATTTTGGACATAAGTTTTCTGGCTAAAATGAAAGAAAAATGAAGAAATCAAAAGGAAAGGAAGAAAGAAAGAGAAAGAAAGAGAAAGATTTTAGGAAGCAAAGCAAAAGAAAGTCATGAAAGGCCCTTAATGTGCTATTTATAGAATATGTAAGAAGTACTTTTTGTTTGTTCGTTTCTTTTTTGCCAAAGGGCGTCAAAAAGAAAAACAGAGACAGTGAGAGTAAGAGTGAGAACTCACCCCCTAAAGGGCACTGCCATGTCATAATTCCTCCTGGGATTTTGATAACACACACATATGCAGGTCTGAGACTGGAACTGCGGTTGTCCATGTAGGAGCTCAGTGTCTTAACCACTATGCCACCTGCTGGTCTCAGTAATACCTTAGTTACAGAAAACATTTACGCCTTTAAATCAATCTTATGTTTTTGTTTCATACACAAGTCCCACTTTATTTCAATATTAGGAATCCTGCTTACCTTTAATATTATAGCAATCTTTGTCCATAGTCTTCTACCCTCAGAATGTGTGTATGCCATCATTCATTTATTCAACAGAAACTTGTTTATTATCTTTCATGTGGCAAACACATATAATACGTTGGTGGGGGATAAAAAGCCATACTCCCTGTATTTTGACTTTCCCTCTGGTTTCAAACACTTGTTTCACACGCTAAAAGTTTGTTCTTTGCCTCTAGCCATACCTGGCTGCTAGTCTGTACCTTATTTTTCTCACCTTATTGTTTTCATCTGCTTCAACCCTCTCACTTTGGCTTTTCTCATTGCCTCTGCTTAAGACCTTTCTGTGTGCCCTAGACACACAAGATCTTATTACTCACTCCTTTATGTGTTTTAACTGGACCTCACTTGCACTGTTCCTCGTATAGTGATCTATGATTTTGCTCCTCCTATCTCCTCTTACATTTTTTTAAATACTTAAGATTGGTTATACTTCTCCATTTTCCACTTTCCCAATCCACTCTAACCAGATTTCATTAAATAAATCATTTTGGTCAATTCTTCTATTCAGATCTTTCAATTCTAGCTCAATAGACTAAAAAGTTCTTAATAATTGCTGATATATTTTAAGTTCTCTGCAACATTTTCATTGCTATGAACTCATTTTTCTAAAGAACCTTTATAATTTTTTTCTTGAGGATGATACAGCATTCAAATGCTTTGTATCTGCTATCTACCTTTAGCACCCTTTCCTGGATGAATACTCCTTCTCAACATCTTGAGTATCTCCACACTTGGTCTATTCTTATTCCATTTTATATCTGCACAAAAACTTTTGGTGATGTCTCGTAGTCCCACTGATTTAAAATGATCTCCATGCTGACAATTAACAAATTTACATTCCCAGCTATGACATTTACACTGAGGAACAGACTGATATATGGAACTGTCTGTTCAACATCGCAATAAACTGGCTTCTAAAATTTAGTATGTTCAAATGCCATTTTTCATTCTCTCATTCACACACACACACACACACACACACACACACACACACGATCCTCAGACATTCTATATCAGAGTGACTTCATGCTTACCCAGTCCTCAAGCTAAGACTTAGCAGTTACTCTGGATAATCTTTTTCTTATAAAAGCCTCTTCAGAGTGTTGCCCTAAGCAGCCTCTCCATTTTTTGCCTCACTCTACTTATTTTGCTTTGTCATTACACATTCACTATTACTGGAAATGGTATTGTATATTTAAGATTTTACTTAACTTTTGTCTCCACTGCTAGACTACAATCACCACGAAGGCATGGACATTGTCCACATTTTGCGAAAGTGTCCTCAGAACCCAGTACTTCTGGTATATTTCAGGCACTAAGTAAATATTCATTGAATTAATGAAAGTACATGTAACAGAGATTTGGATATAGGCGTGTAAGTTTGTAGGTTCTAACCACCACTTCACTGGTAATGTTCTCCCCACCCATCATATTTTCTCCCAGTATTTGCAGGGTAAAATATTTCTTCATCCTTCTTCTGTACTAAAATTGCCTCTTCTGAGGCTTCTCTTGATTTCCCCAGGAAGCCATAAGTGCTTACCCTGCTAGACTTCTACGGCCCCTGTGCAAATCTCTACCACCGCTGTGTGTGCAAATCACTACTGCAGTAGTGACAGTATATGTTGTAATTTGGGGTTTTCATATCTTTTTGTCCCTAGCCTATATGTTCTTCCAGGGAGGCATGTTTTTCCCCATCTTTCTGGTACACAAAAGACACTAGAAATAAAAGTGCTGAAGCAGGAGAGATTTAAAATATTGTGCATTAAGATTTATTAGAGAGCCACAGATGAAATTTATTCCATATAGAGCTTATTTCTCAAAAAATTTAAATAATTTCCTCTCTAAAGGACATTTTTTATTTTGCTCTGAAACAAGAATTCAACATTGCAATAAAGTCTTGTCCTATATTCTGTAGAGAGAAAGATGTCTTCATAGTTTCTAAATGCTAATTTCTGTCTAGAGATGGTTTCTGAATAAGATAAAGTACTTTAGTACACTTTGGGGCATCACGCCTTGGCCTTTTGGCTAAGATCAAGTGTACTTTGGGGCAAAGCAGTATTCTAAGACTCAATATTTAAGTCTGAACGTAAGTACAGAGTTTTGACTGCATCCGTTTTTTTCTCCCAACACAGAGACTTAAGCTACTTGTGTAATGGTCACTGATAATTCATCTACACCTTCATAGTTACTTAATAATCAATAGGAGCCGTAGTAATCATATGGGATTATTTATAATTTATGTGAATGTACTTCTTTACTATAAAAGACAGACTGTAGAAGTTCATATCATGAAAACTTCAATTCTACAGTAATCAGGTAAATATCAAACAAAGTTTTAGGGGAAAGGTGAAAATCATTACCTTATTCCTTATATTTCTATTGAGGAATGAGTATTTTACATTATCCAATGAATGTCTTCATTCTCTTTCATGATCTTTCCTCTAAGAGAAGGAGTAAATTGTAAATTGTTAACACGAAGTATGAAACAAAACAAAACTGTTCATGGCCCCACTGCAGTGGTGCAGGCGGACGGTGCTGCTCTCCGGGGCTGGAACCTAGTGCAGGACCATGATTCAGTTTCCAGATGTTGTGAATCATTCTAGGTGCACTGATCCTGGCTGGCTCATTGGATAGGATAAGGAGCTGGGTGAGGATGAGGATGCTTATCTCCTTGTTCTCACACCTTTTCCTTTCTCTTTCTCTTTCTCTCTCTCAAAAATAAAGTAAATGGACTTGAAAAAGAAAAAGGAAAAAAACTCTTAAAATACAGCACAAATGATTGACTCAGTCTTATTTATTTTCTGCTACATTGGTGAATAGATGGTGAGCTCTTTTTAAAAATATGATAAGGGGACCTGCAGTTAGCATAATGGCTATGTCACTGGACTCCCACACAGTCGACCGCAGTTCACGTCCCAGACCCGGTGGCTTAAAACTCATGCCGGGCGCATGTGCGTGCGTGCCCAAGATCCCAAGAAGAGAATGGAGGAGAAGGGATTGCGGCTTGGCCATCCTCCCTGGGGGGTGATTTCTCACTTTCTGTCTCTCTTTCTCTCTCTGTCCGTCTGGCGAGCGCACGCACCCTATGGCAAAAACCTCTCAAAAAAAAATATATATATATATGATTAGTCATTTTATTTATTATTATTATTAAATTTACTGTAGGGCACCTACACATACCAGAGACAGAGAGAGAGGGAGAACAAAAGAGAAAGTGAGAAAGAAAGCCACCAGGTCTGGGACTAGAATCATTGTCAGCCATGTGAGAATCCACCTCCTCAAGCGCCATGCCACCTGCTGGCCCAGAAGTGAGCTCTTTATCTCATGATGGAAACAGTTATGTCTGAACCCAGGGACTGCCTTTCAGTAGTCTGAAACATTGCTTCCTTCTTGAAATTTTATGTTGGTAACTTGTAAATGTTGAGGCTGGCTGGCAATGAGTACACCACCTGTTTCCTTGGAATTTTTTAGTTCTAACTTTCTTTACATGGGAAACCAAGGCCTATTTTGTGTGAAAAGTCAACGATTGTTGAGACAGGAACAGAAAGTTCAAGTATTGTTTGTGATGTATGCTGATTTTTCTATTTCAACTTTACTACTAATAAATGTATTTTTAGTCCTCATAAGGCTTTTTTTTGTCTGTTTTTAGCTAATATGGTTCAAAGAAATGCATGTCAGAGTAATTATCTGAAGTCACAATTGGTTACCAAAATTCTAAATAAAAAAAAGACATATCCAGTTAGATATAGGCTATGACAATCATAGTCTTAGAGTAATTAAAATTAAAGACAAAACACGAGGTCCCATTGAGATAGGAAATGGACATAAGGTAGTTGGGACATAAGGCCCAAAGATGGAGTAGCAGTAGCCAAGTATTCACAAGAAACTATTTGCTCACAACAAATGGTTGGCAGATTGCAGCAATGATTCAATGATGAACCTAGGCAGCATGACCTAAAGCAATTCTGGTATTTTCTATGTCCCCCTCAGTAACGGTCTTTAGAGCCCAAGACTTGAGCCATCATCGACCACTTTATAATGGTCTCTGGGCTAAAGCTCTCAGACAAGGACTGAGGCAATTATTTACCAGAAGTTCTCTAAATGTAAGCTCCCTAAATCTACAGCATGGTATACCTAGCACATGTGCTCCATGGGGACAAAAGCGAACAAGATTGTCCTAGTTAATAATAGAATAAAACCGCAGACCAAAGCCCCACTTCTGCTACCCCCTTTTTATGACTTCTCTGTGCCTGGGAGCTTATTCTTTCCTGCTCAATAAACTTCACTTTCTCTATCCCTTCCACTTGCCTGCACCTCTAATTCTTTATGATCATGAGACACAAACTAGGCAACTCAGAAATCGTGAAACACCAGATACCACAAATATGCCAGTACCTAGGAGAAAGCTACTACTGAAGTGGACAGCTTCATTTCTCCAAAGGGACCATTTATGGAAACATACCTAGAACCAGAAACAAAATGCTAAAGCAATCTCTAAACTTCTTCCATTCTATTTCCTCTCCTAAGTGTTAACCATTTTTATGAATTTAACAGCAGAGATTAGTTTGTTTTTGTTTTGTTCAATCTTGTTTTGGCAAGACTGTTTCTTTTCTTCAGCATCTTAAATATGCTCTCTGGAAAGTGACAGCCTTCTTTTAATAAACTTAGTGTTTCATAGGTATGGATTAGTTATCTTGATATTTGGGTTTGCAAAGTTTTCTCAGGTTCAGTAGAAAAGCAAGAAGAAATTTTTAATAACATCAAAATGATGTCTTCAGAAATACTAGAAATACAAGACAGGGCATATTTGTTTAAATATAATAGCCATAGTAATCCAGGAAAAATGCTACCTAGATACTACAAAATGCTACCTAGATACTATACAAATACTGCAAGATGCTGATCAAATTGCTGCATCTCTGAACTTCAATTTCCCATCTATGAAGTCACAAAACATAGGATTATTGTAAGAATTAGGTGAGAAAACCTACATGAACTTTTCTTGATTACTTATTTAGGGAAACTGATTTGAAATTAAATGTGATTTGATTATTTTGATGACTTCCATAAATTTTGTGATATTTATTGGGAGCATTGTTGTAGAATAAGTTATGGTTTTATGCACAGATTTGGCTGAATTTAATCACTTTCCTAAAATGCAAAATATTTCTCACTAAAGAAAGATGTTTGATGTTACATTACATACCAGGCATTTCAAGTGTGGTTCTCTTGGTTTAAACAAAGTATAAATTTTGAAAGAATAAACAGTTCTCTGGGTTTTTCATTTAAAGCTTTGTCCTCTGAAGTCTTTTGATGAATATTGTATTTATCACCTCTGATGCCAGCTCATTTAAAATACAAGACTGCTCTAACCACCTCTTTCAACTGTTGCATTAGAGGTGTTCAGAGGACACCCAGCACAAAATAGCACGATTTGCATTCAGTGCAGAATCTGTACAGTTAAACTTTCAAGTCTTAATGAAAGGTCATAAAATAGTACAGCACTGACCAAATAGATTTCCTAGAACATTAAATCCCCCATGAATCCTCCTGTACCACTTTAAACACAAGTTAAAATTGCAAATCATAAATACTGAATGCTTTCTTCCTTAATG
This sequence comes from Tupaia belangeri chinensis, assembly GCF_000334495.1. Taxonomy (NCBI): domain Eukaryota; kingdom Metazoa; phylum Chordata; class Mammalia; order Scandentia; family Tupaiidae; genus Tupaia; species Tupaia belangeri. The sequence goes on along the minus strand of NW_006159481.1, from coordinate 1,915,088 downwards.
TAAGTTCACTATTGTAACCTTGTCTGGCGAAGAAGCCCCACTTAAAGGTCTGTAACATTTTCATTATCAGCTCTATCTCTAAGGAGTTGGTAATGCAGCTGTTTCTGTTTGTAGTGGGCTGAAAATGCTTATACTGATTTTTTTCCTTTAAGTCCGTTGCTTGTGCAGCTCTTCCTTGGTCCTGAATTAAAACAAATGCAGTTTCTCTAGCTTTGGATTGCCTTTTTTTCTTATTGTTAAAAATATAATTCTGTAATAACACATTTTTATTAATATATTATCTCTAGAGCTTTAGCCTTCAATATATTGGGTGCTAAAGTGTCCATATATGTGTATATACTTATAGATGCATGTATATATTTACACAGGTCTTTGAAAAGTCAAAGGGAAATGCATATTATGAAGAAATTATGCAGGAACTTCTAAAAAAAGTTGGCACCAAAATAAATTTGAACTTAATTTCCATTTTCGACAAACCTTTTGAAATACCTGTGTATATTTGTGTGTGTGTGTGTGTGTGTGTTCAAGTATGTATGAATAAATAGTATTTTCTCAAAGCTTAATTTTATTTGTGAGAGAGGAGATATAAATGGAAAAATAATTCCATTAAGATGCATGAAAATACCTCCACAAATTAAGTTCTCTACTTGAGAAGCAAGAGTAGGCTCCTACTAGTATGAAGTGTGCTTGAAGCATACAAAAGATTAAAATGTTCTGAACTATATTGCATTTTCACAAAAGCGATGGCTTCACTTTTCGATGAGAATATATAAAATAAGTTTCTGAATATATTAATGGGAAAGCAGTTTCACTTCTGTGCTATGTGCAGGTGTTTGCTAGAATGCATTCAGTCTTAGTACTGTTAAAGGATCTGAGACTTGGCTCTGTATCTAAAATCCTAAACCACCACGATTGCCAGGGTATGCTGGGGCATCACTACATATTGACAGATATAACAGGAGAGAGATGCAAATTTACTATAATAGAAGACAGCAAATAATCTAAGTCTCAGAAAATTAGAAAGGTTTAGTAACTACTTGACAGAGTCATAAGAGACAGGCAATGTTCTGTCCTAACAAATACAGGAAGTATTTACACTCGACATTATTCCAATACATTCTCTAGTCAGCTCCCAATCCCACTAACTGCTGCTGTATATCAGCATACAGTAATATGTTGAGATATAGGTAAGATGTTATTATCTATCTCATCTTGTCCAGATACTATCTCATCCTTTGACATTCTAAGACATAGAAGAGCTCAAAATAAGCAATAGTTGGGACCAGCAGTTAGCGTAATGGCTACGTCACTGGACTGCCATGTAGTCGCCTGCAGTTCAAGGCCCAGACCTGGTGGCTTGAAAATCACACTGGGCACATGTGTGTGCATGCCCAAGGTCCTGGAAGGAGAATAGAGGAGAAGGGATTGCGGTGTGGCTATCCTCCCTGGGGGGTGATTTCTTGCTCTCTGTCTCTGTCTGTCTGGAGAGCACACGCGCCCTATAGCAAAAACCTCTCCAAAAATAAAAATTAAAAAAATTAATAAATAAATAAGCCATAGTCAGAAGATGTAGGGCATCACACCATATGCCATTCATTTCAAGCTATGTGGATTTCATGTGTGACATAAGAAGCCTATAAGATATCTTTGCTTAATTAACACTAAGCAAGTATTTTGCTAGACCTAAGCAGACTTGTTTTGTTTTGTTTTTGTTACAGGACACATGTGTTTGTCAGAAAGAGAGAGGGAGCATAGAAAGCACTCCGTATGGGGAATGGATATGCACAATCCCACAATTCCTTCTCCTCCATCTCTCCCTCCTTTTGGAATATGGGCATGTACACACACATGCTTGGCCTGTTTTCTAAGCTGATGGATCTGGGACTCAAACCAAGGGGGAGGGTCATATGGGATCTGACTACATTAACCGCTAAACCACGAAGCCGGCTCTAATCAGACATATGGATTTTATATGCTGGAACTATATAGTATAATATTAAATATTATTTTAAAATTAGCGCCTATTTCAGACAGTTCCATTTTGAGCAGATGTCAGGTTTCTATCAGGGTTGAGCTAAATGAATCCAGGGCTTTCTGTTCAGGTGAATGAACTTCAATTTTGTTTCAGTATCTGACTAACTTATTACTTTTAGATCTCTACTATACATGCCTCCTTGATGTGTGTGTGTATACATGCATATAAATATATATATGTGCGTATGTGTGTGCATGTGTGTGTGTATATATAACTATATATATATATATATATATATATTTGAACTACCAACTAAAAATAATTAGCTCTTGAGCTTCCCTTAGAAGACATTCTCTAATTTGATGCCACCTGAAATCTTTCCATTCATTTATCAATTAACAATTTAATTATCCTTTTATTTATTTCTTTTCCTGAAATACTGGAAACTCTAGTAGATTGTCTTGTCATTTCAGAGAAAATAGTACCAGTGGTACTGAGTCAAAGAAGCAGCAGTTGGATTTACCAGAGGCTCTTTTAAGACCTTTATTTACATGCTAGGTAAGTGGGAAAGGTGCTCTGGGTCCCTTAGTCCTCTCTCTCCCCTACTTCTGTCACTATGATAGTAAGTCACTGACCCTGCAATCCACTTGACTCATTTTGCTCATTCTCTTTGTTGCCATGTTGCCCTTGGGCAGTGCTTAGTGATCTGGTCAAGGGCATGCCTAATTGACCTTTCCCATTTGAGTTAGAAGTGCTAAATGCTTTTGTCACTGCTGTCTTCATGTTGCGTGATTGGCATTTTGGCTATAGCTGTTCTGCTATTCCTGAGGGCCTGCCATGCCTAGTGTGGACAGAAGTTAGGGATCCTGGCTACTATTAATATGAAGAGCTGCACTTTCAGGAAGGAGCCTTGGTCACAAATACACATTTTTTCTAAGATAAACTTGAAATGTTTTTACCATTATAAAGGGTGTAGTAACATATAGCAATGAAAGAAGAGAGCTAAGGGGTAACAGAAAATCCATGTTTATTAATTAGAAAAACATCTTAGAAGAGAGAACAATAAACCAGTACTGCATAACATTTACAAAGTTGGAAGAATGTTTTAAGGTGATTATGGCTGATTGTTTTAAGCAATAAACATAAGTGGCATATTTCACTTCAACTTCCTTCCAGGCTCATCTATGTTGCCACAAGTGACAGGATTTCCTTCTTTCCAAAGTCTGAATAGAATAGTTTATTGTGTATAGGCACTAAATTTTCTTTATCCATTCATGTGTTGATAGACAATAGCTTGGATCCATATCTTGGCTACTGTGACTAATACTGCAAGGAACATGAGAGTGCAGATAGATATCTGTTGGACGTACTGGTTTCTTTAGAGGTATACCCAGTATCAGTGATGGATTATCTGGTTTTCAATTTTGGAGGAATATCTATACTATTTTCTAAATGATTGTTCTAATTTGCATTCTACTAACAGTGTATAAGGGTTCCCTTTTCCTGTATCCTTTCTAGTGCTCATTTCTTTTTTTTTTTCTTTCTTTTGATAATAGCCATGCTAGCAGGTATGAGATGACATCTTTGTGATTTTAACTTGCCTTTCTCTGATAGTGATTTTGAGCATTTATAAACTTGTCGATTATTTGTTTGTCTCCTTTTGAAAAATCAAATTTTTTGCCCATTTTTAATTGATTTTTTTTTTCTATTGATCATTTGAATTCTTTAAATGCTTTGAATATTAACCCCCATTGGATGTAGATATACATTGGCTAATGTAATTGCTATAGTTTGCCTCTATTCTTTTACTTGCTTTGTTCACCATAAAGATTTAGTTTAATGTAATCTCATTTGCCTATTTTTGATTTTATTACCTGTGCTTTGGGATTTATATAAAAAATTATTGCCTAAACCAAATGTCATGAACTCTTT
>NW_006159481.1:1864992-1911150 GCF_000334495.1 Tupaia belangeri chinensis | reverse complement strand
CTTTCCCCTAATTTTATTTTTAAAGTTTTATAGTTTTAGCTCTTACCTTAAGATATATGCTAAATGAACACTTACATTGCATGTTATTTTGCTAACATTATGTTAAATAAAACTAAGCCAGGTAGAAAAACAAAAAGTCATATGATTCCCCCTAACACATGAAATCTAAAAAAGTTGAATTCATAGAAGTATAAAATAGTGGAGGCAGCACAACTGGTATGGTAGTTAAGGTGATGGACTCCTATACGGCTGACAGCAGTTTGAATCCTGGCCCCAATAGCTTGAAAATCATATCAGGTGCATGTGTGTGCCCAAAATCCTGGGAGAAGAATGGAGAAGAAGTGATTGTGGCATGGTCATGCCCTCTCAGAGAGTGGTTTCTCACTTTCTCTCTGTGTTTCTCTCTCTCTCTCTGGTGAGGATACATGCCTAATGCCAAAAAGCTTAAAAATCTGAAACTAAAACAAACAAACAAAAAGAACTAGGAAATAGAATGGTGGCTACCAGAAAATGGGTAGGCGAGCGAGGAAGCAGGTTACATTTTAGTGAAACGGGAAACATAAATTCAAGAGATCTATTGTATAATATGATGACTATTGTTAATAACAATGTATTGTGTTCTTGAAAATTCCTAGGTAGATCATAAATGTTCTTACCACAAAAAATAATATGTAAAGTGATGAATGTGTTAATTAGCCTGATTTAGCCATTCCACAAGGTCTACATATATCAGAACATGTCGTACATGACAAACGTATATAATATTTATTTGTTTGTAAATGAAATAAATGAATACATGGGTGAATAAATTTTTAAAGACAATATTTCATAGTGTTTATTATCACGGGCATTGGCACCAAACTAATAGCATAGACATGTAAAGGAGTGTGAGACTGAAGAGATAAGACACTGGATTTGGGAACTGATTGATCATTGGCCACCTTCCAGAGTCTAGAGTGAAGGGGAATAATGTCCAAGTGGACTCAGTTAAAATAGATAGAGTAATAATATAGCACCTCACTAATAGTGCAAGAGGAGGATAATGGCAGTTTAGATCACTATCACTTTACAAAATATCTGCATTTTCAAAGATAAAGTTTCAAACATCTGCAAAATGTGTGTTTGATTAATGGAATCTAACAATTGTTTGGGTTCAAATCACATCTTATAGACAACCTCCAAGGTAGCATGGTGTTTGTTGTTATCACTTTTTATCAACATGCAAGTAAACCACATGGAGGACTTGTTGAAACAGATGACTATGATATGCCCAGAAAGTATATTATTCTGGAATTCGTTTGTTTTTTTAGCTAGTCCTAAATGATGCCCCTGCTGTTACATGGACCACAGCATTTTTGTGTAGTTAAAAATGCTGTTATAAAAGGGTTCCATTTTTTTCTCACTGCATGAAAGCTAGAGATTATCTAAATTCAGTTCACCTGAGATACAAAAAAACAAACAAACAAAAAAAAAAAACATAAAAATAAAAAAAATAAAGAAGGAAGTAAAGAATCATTCAAATTATGGTGAGATGCCAGCGCGTGTGTGTGTGTGCCCACGATCCCCAAAGGAGAATGGAGGAGAAAGGGTTGCAACATGGCCATCTCCCTGAGAGGTGATTTCTCGCTTTCTGTCCATCTGTCTCTCTCTGTCTTTCTGGTAAGTGCATGTGCCCTACAGCAAAAATTTCTCAAAATGAACCCACAAACAAAAACCCCTCCAAAAAAAAAAAAAAAAAAAAAAAAAAAAAAGATTACGGTGATGCAATGAACTGGAAATAAGTACCATCTCACCTAATACTGAAATCTAACCAACCATACTGAGAGAGTTACTGTATAATCACTCACTTTTATGTGAAAAACTGTTGACCTGGACCATATTCTTTTGCCAAATCCCCATGCTGAGATTTTCTTTTGTAGATATATAGACTTTGCTGCTTCTTGCTTTTATTTTTTTCTTTGCATTTATGTATACATGTATGTATGTACGTATTTTTATAAAGTTGTATATAACAAAAATACTGATAATATTTATAGCAATAACTTATACACACTAGTGATAAACCACAATTTTACAAAAGATTATGAACATTGTACACACTTGCCAATTCTTTCTTTTAGGCAAGGAGCTCTTTTGATTTTAGATAAATGAACAGATACACACTATGAGGAACTACTTCCAGACAACACAAAAAAAGTTTTGATTTGTTTTTCTCTTGCAAACATAGGTTAATCATTTATAGTCTTCAAACATTATTGCACTTAAACTTTCACAATGTAATAAAGCATTCATAAAAATATCTGCAGACTAGTTTAACAGACAAATAACACATAAGCAGACATGACTATCCAAAAAAAAAAAAAATTGGTTTTCTCACAGCCACCATCTACCACCCACTCTCTACCAACCACTTTCCCTGCTTACAGTCTAGCATCCACTGCTCGGGAAGCTTCCGATTGCTCATCATTTTCTCTCTTTATAGTTATTTAGGAGGATGGTAACTGATTTTTAACGAATAGCAATTTGAATATATAAATATATATATAAATACGTTTTTAGCAATTTTCTGAAACTTAGGAACGTAGTGCATGGTTCAATTACAGATTTTTTAAATATGTTACAGTACAGATTAACTATGCCTATTGTTTATATCAGAGTACTCTGTTATATTTGCCTTGTCTTCTTTACATGTAACATGTTTTTAACATTTGATGACCTAAGAACTTGCTATTTAGAAAATTAAAGGATCAGATTTATTTTGTAATTAATTTGGTATTTTTTGTGGTCAGTTTAAAATGATTAAATTTCATAAAATAATAATTTCTTAGATATTAAAAAGTGAATTATAGTGTTTTGGGGAAAATACCATCATTAAATATTCTCATATATTTAAGCTGTTTGGACCATTTGTTAGTTAATTGCTCTTAAGATGAATGAGGAGAATAAAAACAAAATTGCATGACTAATACACTTCAAGAAGTCTTCTGTAAACTTAGTGATGGGTAAAAGAATATTCATTTTATTGACTCTCCATGTACATTATATGCGTGGTATGTATTCAATATGTGGAAAAACTAAGAAAAAATTCATAAGGCTTCTACTTCCTTAAATGTCAGAAAATAAGTCAAGGGATCTCTTATTTTTATATATAAAGGATGTAAAGACTCAAATACTGTCTCAATGTCCTCGAAATTATACATCATAAATTCTTTTTTTTTTTTTTTTTGAATTCTCTGGGTGACCCTGGATATCTTGTTTGCTCAATAGATACCTCTTTTTATTTGTCTGTAAAAATGAAGCTTTGAACTGTGGGCCTTTGCCTTTCTGGTTTATTTGATCCTGAACGAGGGTGGTTGTCTAAATGAGTAACTAAACAATTGGACAACAGCATTATACAAATCTTTTTGCATGTTTCTGGCTATTATTAAGACAAATCCTTGCTTTTCTTTCTTTAGTTCCAACCCCTGGAGTTCCAGGCACTGTATTTTTTCCTGTGACATGTCTGTTTCTATGCTCATATAGTAAACTCTTCCAAAACATAACACTTTTTTGAAAAGCAGATAGAAAACCAACCCAATCAAGAAACAGAACATTACATCAAATTGCCTGACTGTTCCTTTTTCAAATTGCCCTCTAAACAATTCATGGTTAATAATAAATTACATGTTTGAGATAAAAGAAATATTTTAGGAAAGATATTCATGGAAATAAATGTAAACAGGAGAAGATGAAAGAGAAACAATATTTATCATAAATCTATGATACTGTGGAAATTTTATGAGTTTTTTTTTTATTTTTTTAAACATGAATGATACAATGATAACAAAATATAAAATTCTTTTCCTGAAGACAATTATTTTATGTTGGTACTTAAAACCTGTAAAAACCACAATTGGAAATTAATTTAATGGACAAATCACTGTTTTAATTCTCAGAGAAGCATACATAGTAAATGTGTATGTATCATATTAATGCTATGATTAGCATTAACATAATTAATCTACATTAACAATGGTTGAGAGAGCCTTCATTCAGTAGTCTCAGCTGATCTACACAGAAAGCTTTTCTTTTTAAGAATTATTTATTTAATTTTATTTATTATTATTATTATTATTATACAATTGACCAGAGGGAGAGAGAGAGAGAGGGAAGGTGAGAAAGCAAGCCACCAAGTTTGGGACTCGAACCAGAGTGGGACATGTGGGAGTCCAGTACCTTAACCACCACACCACCTGCCAGCCCCCACACAGAGAGGTTTAAATATAGTAAAAGCACTTACCCAGTGCTTCAAGGTGGAAGAGTTTAAATTTTACTATTAATAGCTTAGATAATTCCTTTCCCATTAGTTTACACTGGGGCTTCCATGGATGTGTTTAAGAGAGCAGTATCTTTTAATTAGACAGGAAACTTCCTGGAACATATGTGCTTAACTGTATTGTGTGCTTTTGTTTACGTGTTTGACTTATTCTGGAAAAGTGACTTCGATGTAAGGACAGGAGATAAGCAGGTAACAATAAGGCTTAGTAGAGTGTTTCTACCATCTCCCCTTGCTGAGCTTGTCTTTCTCCTAATTGTGTTGTTCTACCTTTACCAATGATACAAATAAATTAACAATGTTCAACATCTCAAACTTGATTTCACACTTCTTAGTGAGTTCTGTGAAATTTCCATGCTTCATCATTTACAACTACTCACAAAAAGTATGTGTGAAATAACTGTGAAGGCAGAGAAGCAAAACATGAAGACGTAATAATTCATCTGTAAAAAAAAGAAATCTGAATATGGTATATGAGCACTGATGTGTTTTTTTTTTCTTTTCTTTCTTTTCCTTTTTTTTAATGTTCAATTCCGACACTATAGAATTCTACATCTGTCTAAGAAACAAAAAAATGAATATTACAGGGCTGCCAAAATGAGGTGATGCTATAATTATCAGGCTTTTAAAACTTCCCCATATTTTTCCATACACTGACAATGCCTTAAGCATAGTATAATCATGTCCTTTGCAGATGAATTATATGTTTCCTTTCCCCTGTAGCCAAGTTTTTTAGCAATCCTTTATTAAGCTTCAACTTCAAAATAATTTAAAAATCTTATAATTTGTCACTTCCCACATTTTATACATAACTTATTGACAAATATTACATAGGCAACTGTTGACACTGTTTTCAAAAAAGCATAATTAGCATTGTTATTTATGAGTTTTCTATTTATAAAATTCACACTCCCTTAATGGAAAAAATACAACGGAGTATAATTCTACTTTTCTATATGCTGCTTTTCATGTATCTGTAAGACTATTATTAAACTTCAGGTATATTTATTTAATACTACTCTTGAAGACCAAGAAAAGCTTTATTCTAACTATTAATACAAATGATCTCCGTTCAATATTTATTAAAGGAATTTCAATTCACCAGGAACTAATCACAATTCATTTTCTGTTTAATAATCAACATATACAAAAATAGTTGTGGTGTGTGATAATCAAAGAATTGTTCACTGTTGAATAAATTGAATACTTTGCTTTATCAGTACAGCATATTAAAAAGTCCCTTGGCCTATTCAGCTTGATTTCTTACAACATTACATGGGATTTCTGATAGTACAAATTTTAAATACAGTATGGGTAGAGGAATTGCTTTTCTCCATCTCTTATATGACATGAAAATTGAATGGAAATAATTCTATTTTGAAAAGCAAATGTAAATAAATTAAGAAAGCTAAAACCCAATTTTTACCATGCTAGTGGAAAAATTAATAAATATTCATTTTATTTTTATACAGATAAACTATCACAAATATCTTAGGTATATATGATACTACAAAAATAATACAGTAGTGTAATACAAGAAAAAATACTAGTAGATACCAGTTTTCTTAACAATCTAACATTTAAACAAGTACCTAGAATATTCTCAATGTTAAATGGGCTATTAAGGTCGTCGAATTTAATTGTATTTAACAGTACATTATCCACCTCTATATGTCTCTATAATTATAAAAATTGATGTTATATTTGCTTTTATTTCCTACTCCTTCCCCTCCAAAATATTTGCGCTCTTTCAACTTTCATTGCTAATGCACACACGGCTATATTTTAAGAGTATTTTTATTGTCTTGTTGGAATTAAGAAAACCAAAGATAAAATAACACAAACAGAAAATACTTATTCTCAGAGTCAGCAGATGGCATAAATGATTATGTTGCTGGACTCCCATGTAGTCTACTGTGGTTCAAGTCCTGGTGCTGGTGGCTTAAAACTCATGCTGAGTGTGTATGCATGTGTGCCCAAAATCCCAAGAAGAGAATGGAAGAGACAAGGTTGTGGCATGGTTATCTCCTGTGGGGGCTGATTTCTAGCTTTCTGTCTCTCTGACAAGTGTATGCACTATATATCAAAAATCTCTCAAAAAAAAAAAAAAAAAAGAAGAAAATACTTATTCTCCATATCTAAAGTTCTTTCAACTTTAATTCATGCAATGTACATTATTCTTATTTTTTTTCTGGATTAAATTTCCCTTGGAAAATGAAACCAGGTGTTTTAATGATCTAATTCCCAGGGTTTAATATAATGAGAAGCATGGCACATAGAAACACAAGAGATCATTTTCCTTTTCTTTTCTTTTATTTATCCTGAGAGCACATGTGCACACAGGAGAGAGAGAAAGAGAGAGTGAGGAGGAAGAGAGAGGCAGAGAGACAGCACAACCCCAACTGGATCTAGTCATGCCACAGTCCTTTGTCCTCAAATTCTCCATCCAATCTGCTCCTGGGCATGCTCTCATGTGCCTAGTGTAGAAACTGCAAGGACAAGGACTCAAATTTGATTGGCCATATGAGATTCAGCTTCCTCTGCCCAGAACTCAACCACTGTGCTGTGAGGCTATTCCTCTTTTTAAAAATTATATTTAGAAAGAAGTATTTTGTTCTCTCTACACACCCCTTTTCTCTTTTATTCTGTCTTCTTCTGCCCTGCTCTTCATTGTTTCACTAAGGTAGAATGAAATATAGAAAATAATTTATGTAATTGTGTTTTCAGATTAGGATTAATGAACTGGCATTTGATGTCACTTGAGTGAAAGAAATATGCGACAATCTAATCATATTGATCAAACTATACATATAAGTAAATTTCAAGAGTAGACCATGACCTTCAGTAAAAAGTATTGGGTATACTCTGTGGTAATATAATGTAAAAATAATGAATATCGGGTCATCAGAAAATATCTGTATGTGTTTTTGCAGAAAAAAACAGAAACAAGACGTTATGACTTTTCCAATGACACACTATAATGCCAAAATAAATAATAGTTATAATTAATTAATTAAAAAAGAAGATAGGTCAGAAATTTTCTAGATTGTCTAAACATAGTAGCCTACTATAAATATTAAATTATAAAATGTATTAAAAACAAATACACCCACATAAGTGTCCAGGAGAGAATTAATACAATGTTCATAAAAATCTTAAGGTAGCAGTACACTTGATGTTTAAGAAACGTGAGGAGAAAGAGTAAGTTAAGGAAAGTGAGCATAGATTCTAAATTTCTTAAGGTTTTTAGTGGAATGATATTAGCATTTTAAATATACATTATAATCACACTCATTTTAGGGATCCACGTGGTAAAGCCATTTCCCTCCTGCATCTACAGGTTTATCTAGCTGACTGACTTCGCATTCCTTAGGTAAATAAAAAGGTATTAAATAGCTTTTGAAATGTTAGCCACCAAGTGGTATTAAACTACTATATTTAAATATGATATTTAATACCTTAATCTTAAAAAGACAATCAGTGAAAATGAAGTTTAATAATGTATAATCTGAGCAGCTAATTACACAGAGAATTTAGAAGTGCAGGCTTAAATGTGTGTGTGATATTGATCTGTCACCTCAGGAATAGCTAATGAGATCACTCATACTTCCCTGGGAAATAAGCAAAGGGCACAGAAGAATGGCTATAGCATTGGTTCAAACCTGATTTTATTACAGTCTGGACATTTAGAAGTAGTTAAAATGATGTAGAAAGGCAACTGGAAATCATTTGACTCTTCCTCTCTAATTAAACCTGCCTGATATGGATTGGTGATCCATGAAATAGGGACAAGCTTAGTCCTTCCAATATTATGAATCTTGACCATTTAATTGGTCCCCAGCATCTTGTTAATGATGCTGTTTTCCAAAAGATCACACATTTCTTCCAAGTGACCAAGTTTTTTTTTTTTTAATTTTATTTTGACCGATCCTCTGTGTATTAGTTTTTAAATCAAGACTGATTCTCCTATAGCTTAAAAATCTTTAAGATAAACCCATCTTTGTGCTTTCTGTCCACAAAAATGCCACTGGCCACTGGTCACATTGCACAATAATAGAATGACCTTATAAAACTCCCAGTGTTCCCAGACTAAGTCATGCAGTGGAGAAGGCACAGGAGAGTGAATTGTGAAAACTTTAGAATCAGGCTGCAAGCTCCAAGCCAGAACTAGAAGCTTATGAACTACAGCTCTTTAGACAAATCACTGACTTATCTTGCTTAGTCTTAGTTTTCTCATTGAGCAAATGCAGATAATAGCTACCTCAAATGGTTGTTGCATTTATTTGATAATATAGATGCCATATTTGGCCCAGGACTCTATAGCTGGAAGATACTATTATTATTATTATCAAATTAATGTGCCATTTATTTTCTTGCTAATTATAGAAATAATAACAAATCTCTTAAAGATCCACATTGTAATCTATTAGACTGTGATTTGACTGCTATAATTTTAATTGCACTTGTTCTGCTAATGGCTAATTCCCAAGTTCCACTTTCCCCCACCCCCATTTTAAAAATAATTTGTTATTTACATTTAATTGTTGAATATCTTTGCAGGGCACAACAAGGATTTTTCAAAGCTTGCATTCAGAGTGCAACAATCAAGTCAAGGATAATACCAAGTTCTACTTTTTCATTCTGACATGCATCTGACCAGAGGAGAAACAGTATCTCCCATGAGTGTTCCTAAAACTCATTTTCTTTTATTTAATAAACATTTACATGATAGTTCATGTGTACTAGGTATTCTAACAGGCACTTAAAATAGTGCCCCCCTTATTTCTCATAGAACCTATCAGGTAGATCCTCTGTTTGTCCCCTATTACAACAGGACATCTGTGGCACAGTGAGGTTACAGAACTCACTGGAGGACAGTTAGGAGCAGAAAGTGGCAGAGCAGAGATTTTTAACCCAGGCAGCACTTGGTTTTAAAAGCTGTATTATCCGTTTCCCTCCTACCTGAATCTATAGCACCAGGTTTTAATGAGGCTGCTGCGGGCTCCACATCCTTCCAGAGTGCCTGATGGTGTTGCCAGCGCCCGACCTGCTGTCACCGTGACGTTTGCTCCCTTTCACTGCCCCTGCTGCTGACAACCCAGTGGTCCTCTTTTCTGCTGCTGCCAGCAGCCAGCTGCTCCAAAAAAAGACAGCTCTTTTCACCTTGAAAGAAAAAAAAATTTTCATCTCATGAGTGTGAGCAAAGATAAACACTTATGTATAAATGCTAACACTTTTTGGCTTTCATTTCTACTGGCCAGAGTTCTATAGTTTCACTGGGTCGATTAAAAAAAAAAAAAAAATTTAATTCTTTCTTTTTTTTTTTTTTTTTTTTAGAGAGTTTTTCACTATAGGGCGCGTGCCACATCAAGACTGATTCTCCTATAGCTTAAAAATCTTTAAGATAAACCCATCTTTGTGCTTTCTGTCCACAAAAATGCCACTGGCCACTGGTCACATTGCACAATAATAGAATGACCTTATAAAACTCCCAGTGTTCCCAGACTAAGTCATGCAGTGGAGAAGGCACAGGAGAGTGAATTGTGAAAACTTTAGAATCAGGCTGCAAGCTCCAAGCCAGAACTAGAAGCTTATGAACTACAGCTCTTTAGACAAATCACTGACTTATCTTGCTTAGTCTTAGTTTTCTCATTGAGCAAATGCAGATAATAGCTACCTCAAATGGTTGTTGCATTTATTTGATAATATAGATGCCATATTTGGCCCAGGACTCTATAGCTGGAAGATACTATTATTATTATTATCAAATTAATGTGCCATTTATTTTCTTGCTAATTATAGAAATAATAACAAATCTCTTAAAGATCCACATTGTAATCTATTAGACTGTGATTTGACTGCTATAATTTTAATTGCACTTGTTCTGCTAATGGCTAATTCCCAAGTTCCACTTTCCCCCACCCCCATTTTAAAAATAATTTGTTATTTACATTTAATTGTTGAATATCTTTGCAGGGCACAACAAGGATTTTTCAAAGCTTGCATTCAGAGTGCAACAATCAAGTCAAGGATAATACCAAGTTCTACTTTTTCATTCTGACATGCATCTGACCAGAGGAGAAACAGTATCTCCCATGAGTGTTCCTAAAACTCATTTTCTTTTATTTAATAAACATTTACATGATAGTTCATGTGTACTAGGTATTCTAACAGGCACTTAAAATAGTGCCCCCCTTATTTCTCATAGAACCTATCAGGTAGATCCTCTGTTTGTCCCCTATTACAACAGGACATCTGTGGCACAGTGAGGTTACAGAACTCACTGGAGGACAGTTAGGAGCAGAAAGTGGCAGAGCAGAGATTTTTAACCCAGGCAGCACTTGGTTTTAAAAGCTGTATTATCCGTTTCCCTCCTACCTGAATCTATAGCACCAGGTTTTAATGAGGCTGCTGCGGGCTCCACATCCTTCCAGAGTGCCTGATGGTGTTGCCAGCGCCCGACCTGCTGTCACCGTGACGTTTGCTCCCTTTCACTGCCCCTGCTGCTGACAACCCAGTGGTCCTCTTTTCTGCTGCTGCCAGCAGCCAGCTGCTCCAAAAAAAGACAGCTCTTTTCACCTTGAAAGAAAAAAAAATTTTCATCTCATGAGTGTGAGCAAAGATAAACACTTATGTATAAATGCTAACACTTTTTGGCTTTCATTTCTACTGGCCAGAGTTCTATAGTTTCACTGGGTCGATTAAAAAAAAAAAAAAAAATTTAATTCTTTCTTTTTTTTTTTTTTTTTTTTAGAGAGATTTTCACTATAGGGCGCGTGCACTCGCCAGACAGAGAGAGACATAGAGACAGAAAGTGAGAAATCACCCCCCAAGGGGGATGGTCACACCACAATTGCTTCTTCTCCATTCTCCTCTCGGGATCTTGGGCACGCACGCACACGCGCCCGGCATGAGTTTTAAGCCACCTAGTCCGGGACGCGATGCGGTCGACTACATGGGAGTCCAGCGACATAGCCATTATGCTAACTGCTGGTTCCCAGCATTTTAATTATTAATGAATGTTACCACTACTACTAATAATAAATGAAAATGCACATTTCACCATAAACTGATAAAAAATTGGATGTTATCAGTGTTTTAAAATATTTTCATCAGTTATATAGGTCTGAAATTGCTTTATTGTACTTTGAGATGTGGTTGAGAAGTGTAAGTGTGTTGGACATTTTCTTTAATCAAAATTAATACATATAGTCAACCAATATGAACTACATTACAGAATGGTTGACATGTGTGTTCCTTTGCTAATAAGTTTTCCTGCAGATTATTTTACTAAGTTCTCAGAAAAATTCCTGCAGCATATGTAGGGTGTCTATCCCATTGTACTGATGCTTTATAGAAAGCTTAGGTCATACCCTCCCAATCACATAGCCTGTAAAAGTTGATGCTGATTCAAGCCTGTATTTATAACTGAGCTATGTAAATGATTCCACTTCCAAAACTCTAAGCACCTTTACATGTTACCCATTTCTTATGAACCTTTTTATTCCTTATGTACTGAAATGTGAAAAAAATATTTTTTTTAATTTAGTAGAGAAAGCTAGAAAAAGATACTTTATATATTTATTTATTCATTCATTTATTCATTTGTTTCTAATTTACAAGAGGCATGTGTGCGTCTGGGGGTGGGTAGGGGAGTGAGAAAGCATCTCCCATTGGGAGGGTGGTTATGCCACAATCCATTCTTCTCCATTTCCCTCTCTTTTTAGCACATGTGCCTAATGTGTCTCTCAAGCTGCTAAGTCCCGGACTCGAACCACACAGTTGGTCATGGACATTCATCTTCCCCAGCATTCATTAAGTTCACTGACTTGAACCAACAATAACCACATGCATTAGGAATAAAATTACCTCTTCTCCTATGTGAGTTTACAGGAAACCAGAGCGTAAGAATTAAGGTGACACTTCTTCCAGGCTGTTCTTCCTATTCTTTAGGAATAAAGGGGCCGCTTCGGAAAACTCCACTAACCTGAACCCCAGTACTCATAGTCCAGTCATGACAATGCCCTTTGTATCCCCCAGGACTACACAAATGATGCCATTTATTATTTCTCAAATCTGCTACAATAAGAACCCCACATTCCTAGGTCACTGTTTCCAAATCTCTGTTCTTTCCTATCTTTCCAAAACTCAAGAAGTTCCACTCCATGTTTTCAAATTCATGCTTTATTTTCAATAGATAACTGCTGTCCTTAAACTATTTCTAAAATGTTCATCACTGTATGGCTTTTGAGAAAAACTGACTCTGTGGTAAGAACAAACCATTTCTTGCACCTTGTCAAGTGTAACTTTTTACTCCTACGCTTTACCCTCGAGCCAGAAGAAGTGTTAAGTTATCTATGGTCCTTGTTTCTGCTTTCATACTGTTTTCCTTCCTGCATAGCCTCTAGCGCTTCATGTCACTATCACCCACTACCTTTTTTTAAAATTTCACTTATTTTTAATATTTTTAGTTTTTGCCATAGGGCATGTGTGTTCACCAGAGAGACAGAGCCACAGAGAGAGAAAGTTAGAAATCACTCTCCACGTGGGATGGCCATGCTGCAATCCCTTCTCCTCTTGGTATTTTGTCCCCTATTACAACGGGACATCTGCGGCACAGTGAGGTTATAGAATTCACCTGAGGACACACACACGTGCATGGGATGGATTTTGAAGCTATTGAGTCTGAGATTTTTTTTTCTTTTTTTCTTTTTCTTTTTTTTTTTTTGAGAGATTTTTGCTATAGGGCGCGTGCGCTTGCCAGACAGACAGAGAGAGACAAAGAGACAGAAAGCGAGAAATCACCCCCCAGGGGGGATGGTCACGCCACAATACCTTCTCCTCCATTCTCTTCTCGGGATCTTGGGCACGCACGCACACACTCCTGGCGTGAGTTTTAAGCCACCGGGTCCGGGACGTGAACCACAGTAGACTACGTGGGAGTCCAGCGACATAGCCATTGCTAACTGCTGGTTCCCGAGTCTGAGATTTGAACTAAAGTTGGCCATGTGGGAGTCTAGTGCCTTAACCAATACACTACTTGCTGGCCTCAATTACTCCTCATTTTAGATATCATCTATCAACTCCAGGTTAATGGCCCCTCTGTTCTCAATATGTTCTCTGCTTACTCATAATCACTTTTTGTAATATAATATGTATCTGAATTTTCAGAAATTTCAATGGATCTTCAAGATCTCAGTCTAAGGCTGAGCACTTGATATACCTCCCATCAGATCTCTTGTTATCCAATTATTCAGATGGAACTGCAATATTTCCATAATCTTAACTCGTGCATTCCTTTATTCCTTTTCAGAGGACCACAGCCTTCACACCAGCTCACTTACACCTAGCCACGACCCATGTGCTAAGCCTCCAATGCATTAACTGCAATATTTATAAAAAAATTCATGCCCTTAATGTCCCCACTCCCTTCCTTACTCAGATTAAATTCTATAGTTAATCATTGTACTCACTTGCTGTTTACTCTTAGTTTTTCAGCACCCTTCTCCCACTTTGTTATCTTCGCTTAACAATAAAAGTTCATCAACTTGGGCCAGCCCCAATGTCACTGGACTCCCACATGGCCAACTGTGGTTTGAGTCCAAGACCCAGTGACTTGAAACTCACGCTGGATGTATGTGCATTTGTGCCCAAGATCCTTGGAGGAAAATGGAGAAGAGATTGTGGCATGGCCATCCTCCCTGGGGGTGATTTCTCACTTTCCCTCTCACTGCCTCTGTCTCTCTCTGGCAAGTACACATGCCCTAAGGCAAAAAGTTGTCAAAAAAATCATAAACTTTGTTATATTCAACTCTTTGCCTCCTTCCTCTTGGTCTTTTTTTAACTGATGACTTTAGTTGTTTTTGTTGCAACACGTGAATTCATTAAACTGTCATTCTCACATAAAACCTACTGCCATCCTCTGTACACACACAATCCACCTCCTCTTCTCTTATCATATTTTATTTCTCCATCCTGGCATTGTTGACATTCTGGATTGGGTAATACTTCGGTGTGGACGCCTTAGATGTTTAACACAATTCCTGAGCTCTACTCGCTAACAGCCCGAAGAAAGCCCCTTCCAGGAGTGGCCATTGGACATGTCCTAGGCATTGCCAGATATTCCCTTGCAGGGATGGGTGGATGTTTTCACTTGTTAAGTACTATCATCGTTTTCTGTTTTCTGTGGTCCTAATTCTCCTTTTGTTCTCTAGTTGATTTTTATTTAGTTAAGCACCTGGCTTCATTAATTTAATTCTTTCTGTACTCTTCTATATCATCTGTTTTCATTCTAATTGCTATAAACATACAAGTATTATTATTTCTTCCATTTTTAAAATGGAAAAATAAAAGAAAGAGAAAAAGGACTTTCTTAATCTCAGTTTCCTATTTCCCTAAATTGTTTTTGATCTAACATAAAGCTGTTAAAAAAAGAGAGAAATTCAAGATAATTATGCAAAACTAATGTAAGACAGTTAACATTTTTAAAAGAATTGACTGACAGAAAAAACGTTAAGTTTTTTTTGCAATAGAGCGTGTATGTTCCCTAGAGAAAAACAGATAGAGACAGTGAGAGGGAAAGTGTGAAATCACCCCATGAGTGGATGGCCACACCACAATTCCTTCTTCTCCATCCTCCTTCTGGTATTTTGGGCATGTACATGCACTCAGGATGATTTTCAAGCTGCCAGGTCAGGAACTAAGACCGTGATTAGCCATGTGGGAGTCCAGTATCGTAACAATTAAGCCACCTACTGGCCCCCACAGAAAAAGATTTAAAAGCAAGAGTTAGTGTTCAAAATTGGTAACAAACCATTTCATTGGGATAATATTTGTTTCAGTTTCATAAAAAAATAGACTTTTGGGTCAATAGATGTCGTGGTGGCTAAGGCAGTTGGATCCCGTATCACCAACTGCACAGTCAAGTCCCAGATCTGGCTTGAAAACAAACACACCACTGTGTGTTCATGCCCAAAATCCTGAAAGGAGAAGTGGAGGATGAGGGACTACAGAGTGGTTATGCCCCCTGGAGGGAGCTTTCTTACTTTCTGTTTTTCTCTCTCTGTCTCTCTCCAGTGAACACATGTACACTACAGCAAAGTACAAAATTATAATAATAAAATTAAAAATTCTTTTGAAAGATAGATTCTTTTGTTTTCAATTTAAAAAAATCATATTATTTCTCTTTTCCATAGCTTATCCTAGTATAAAATATTTTAAATGCTCTTGTTTTATCATGGCTATCTTGGACTATAAAGCTTCCAGGAATGGAAAACTTTTCTATATAAGGGAGAGATGCCAGATTTGTTTTTAATACAGCAATTCTTGAAAGTTCTCTGTATATATTGTGTCTAATTCTTCCTTTGTAGACTTATTGCAGTCTGGCTTTTACTCCTACCAATCCACTCATCCAGTGGTCACAGAGGATAGCCACATGACCAAGGTCAATGGTCAGTTCTCATTCCTTTCATTCCTACACCAGTTAGCAGCAGTGGGCATACTTGGTCCTCTGCGATGAATTTTCTTTCCATGTTTCTGTTATACAGACTCACTAGATTTTTATACTCCTACTTTATTGGTTTCTCTTTGGCAGTTTCCTTTGCTGGCTGTTCTTGTTTTCCTGACTCTTAAATATTAGAATACTCTGGGGCTTATCACTTGCTCTTTTTCTATTTTCTATCTATACCCACTGTTTTGGTGCTCTCACTCAGCCTTGGAAATTTAAATTTCAGCAGTAGGCCATTGACATCAAAATGCATTTCTCTAGCACAGGTTTTTCTCACAAACTCCAAACGTGCATATCCCTCTCTTTTCTTGACATCTCCACTTGAATATCTGATACATTTCTTGAAGTTATCATGTCTAAAACCAAATTCTTGTTTTATAACCACTATGTCACCTGTTGGCATAAACTTTTGATTTTTAAACATTCCATGAATTATCTTTCCCACCTCAGTTATTAGTATATCTCTTCACCTAGTTATTCATGAAAAATGAGGATTTAACTATATATATATATATATATATATATACACACACACATATTTATATATGTATATAGCTTGCTATATACATATATAAATGTGTATCTGTATATATATATATATATGTATATAGCAAGCTATATACATATATAATAGATAGGTATTTTTGTATATTTTTTAAGTTTGCCTAATTATTTACTCTATGAGTGAGCAAGAGAAAGGGAGAGACCAAGAGATAACTCCCCAACAGGGTCTTGATATTAATCCACCCCTAGCCTCATTCAACCACCAATCATGGGCCTCTATGTGCCTGGGATGCACAGGGAGGTCTCCAGATGCTTACCTGGAAATTTCCCATGTGGCTCAGCCTGGCAGAGTACTGCATTTCACCAATGGGCTCCTGACCAGCCCCTGGAGTCAACTTTAACATCTCTCTTTTCAATATATCCCACATTACTCCAAAAATGTTTCTAGAAACAAACCACATACTTTCACCTCCATTGCTATCACCTGGTTTAGCTACCATTGCCATTTACCTGGATGGCATCGGTAGCCTTCTATTAACTGGCAGTAGATGATATAATTATTACTAATCTCCATATATTCACTAAAATGTCCTTTGTGAGTATTATTCAGACCTGTCTATTTCCAAGTGACTTGTTGTCGAGGCCAGCCAGCTTCAGGAGTCTATGGCCTTCACTTAATTTAATACTCCACTGTTGCCATCTTTAAATAAGCATGCAGTTTAGGTAGTTTGAAATTTTGACATGAGCTAGTGAAAGCTGCCTAATAAAATCTTTCCCTGCTTCACCCTTGCCACCCTGGAGATTATTCTCAACACAATAGTCAATGTCATCTATTTAACCGTGAGGTTAAATTACAAAATTTCTCTGCTCAAATCTATGTAAGGAATGTTCATTTAACTCAAAGGAAAACCTATGTCCTTGCAATGGCAAGCAAACTTTTATTCTTCCAAGCCTCTTTCTAGAACTTATCCTTGCCACATTCCCACATTCTCATCATACCCCAGATGTACTATCCTCTCTTTGCTGTTCATTGAATATGTCAGATATGTTTCAGATTTTGGATCTTTGCTCTAGTGGTGACATTTTTAGAATGCCCTGCCTCCAGATACTACCTTGCTAACTTCATCTCTTTCAAGGTGTTGCTCCAATGTTACTTTCACAATGAAGTAAATCCTCCTCACTCTGTGTAATACTGCATTAATCAACTCTAATAGCATATCTATTAGATATATCTAGTAGATATATTTTATTCTTCTACTCTACTTTTCTTAATAGCACTTCTTACCTATTAACAGGGTTTATGATTTGTTATATATTTTCATTCATATTCTGTCTCCCTCCATTAGAATATGAGTTTCATTAAGCATAGGCATATTTGTTTCCTAAGTGTCTGAAATACTGTCTCATACATAACAGATGTTCTGTGGCCATTTATTAAATATTTGGAGATTCAAAAAGATCCAAGGAACATAATATTATGAGCACAGTACTCCTGTCCATCTGCTTTTAAGCCTCTTACTCCTGTCTTATCTTCTTATAGTCTGTGGGCTCTAACCCTAACTGTGGTTAAAGCTGAGCACAGTGACTGTAACATGACAAGTAGCTGAATATTGGAGGAATAAAACCCAATCATGTTGAGTTGTCTCATCTTAAGTATAGAATTATCAACCTCTATTAGGTCCTAAACTCAACATAAAAGTAATGGGTGAACATATTCTTTATCTGGAGAGTAATATCAGCAGGATAGAGAACTATGAAGTTCCAGTCTCTTGTTCTCCCACATAATATTAATAGAACAACTAAAGTTTAACTAAAATAACCTTTATTGGACCCTAAATTCTGCCTAGCAGCTACAATACATTTTGCTTTTTCATTTAGTATCTCTTTCACAGATAAAAATTTCTTGCTTTTCACTTTCTTCTTTTTTTATTTAAAAAAAAGAATTATTCATTTATTAATTCATTTACTTTCATTTGACCAGAGAAAGACAGACATACAGAGAGAAGGAAAATGAGAAAGCGAGCCACCAGGTCTAGGACTCGAACCATGTTCAACCATGTGGGAGTGCCCAGCGCCTTAACCACGATGCCATCTGCTGGCTCACTTTTTGCTTTCTTCTTAAACATCAAACCTCTTATCTTTTATTCCCATTCTCACTGAAATTCCTGGATTTCAATTCCATTTAAAAAGTTGAACATCTCATAAGAAAACCTCCACAAGTTCCAACATTAAGTACACAAGCACAGCTATATTTTTGCTCACTTAATGTACCTTTCATCCTGTTATATTGGATAAACTGCACTCATATTAACACTTCCAATTTTCTAGTGAATAATGTCTCTCTTGGCTTCTTCATAAATGTCTTTGGTATCCTCCTTCACTCGATCTCCAATATAATCAATTTTTTTTTTCTTTTCCTTCTTTTTATTTCTCTCCTCTCCTTCTCTACTCTACATTCCTCTCCTCTCCTCTTTCTTCTTCTTCCTTTCTTTATATTTGCAGAGGGCATGTACACTCGCCAGAGTGAAACAGAAGGAATGCCTACTCACCAGGCATGGTTCTCAAGTCTCCAGGTTCAGTATTCAAACTACAGCTGCCCATGTGGGAATCCAGTGTCTTAGCCACCATGCCACCTTCTGGTTCTGAGAAGCTGATTATATATATATATATAAATATATATATAGAGAGAGATAGATATAGATATAGATATAGATATAGATATAGATATTTTTTGAGAGGTTTTTGCCATATGGCGTGCGCTCACCAGAAAGACAGAGAGAGACAGAGAAACAGAAAGTGAGAAATCACCCCCAGGGGGGATGGCCACATCATAATCTTCTCTCCTCCATTCTCCTCTCAGGATCTGGAACACACATGCACATCTGCCAGGCATGAGTTTTAAGCCACCAGGTCCAGGACTCAAACTGCTGGTCCCCTGAGAAGCTGACTTTTAAATGTCTAATTTTCAACAAAAATTCACAAGGCTACAAAACCTTTTTTTAAAGGATGGCCATTCAAAGAAATCATTAAATCTCTAAAGACTATTCCTGATGAAAAGCAAGTATTGGACTTACTACACAAAGACGTTTAAAACATCTCTCTTAAAGAAGACTTTGCAATGACCAGTAAGCACATGAAAAGATGTTCAACCTTACTACTTATTAGGCTAATGCAAGTCAAAATCATGAGCTAGCATGTGGTATCCACTAGCATACTTAATTTAAATGTTGAATGAATAAATATTGGGTTGTTGGGAAAGTCATAGTTTTTAAAATATTTTTCTGTGCAAAAATGCATCATAGTTTTCAACAACCCAATGAATAATTAAGAATATGGAGGAAAAAATGTTCATGAGGATGTGGAGAAATTTTTAATCCTTATGTATTTTGCTGGGAATGCAAATAATTTCAGCCTCTTTGTAAAACAGTTCTTCAAGGACCAGCAGATGGTGTGGAGTTCAAGGTGCAATATCCCACATGGCTGACTCCACAGTTCTTCTCAGACCAGGTGGCTTGAAAAACATGCCAGGTATGTGTGCATCTATGCCCAAAATCCTAAGAGAAGAATGGAAGCAAAGGGTTTGTGGTGGGGACATCCCCCTAGAGGGTGATTTCTCATCTTCCCTCTCTCTCTGTCTTTCCCTGGTGAGTACACACACCCCATGCCAAAAATCTAACAATGAAAAAATTCATCAAAAAATAAAAATAGAATTACTATGTAATCCAGTGATCCCACTTTATAGTATATATTGAAAATAATCAAGAGCATGGACTTGAGAGATTTTGTGCATCTGTGTTAATAGCAATATTAGGCATGTAGAAGCAACTCAAGTGTCAATGGAGAGATGAATGAATTGAACAAAATATAGCATACACAAGAGGATTTCATAAAGCTCATAGAAATATGTAATTTAAGTACAAGTCTATTTCAGTGCAAAAAAATTCAAGATCTATGCATAGATATTTTCGAGAATGTGGATTTTCCACAAACTTTTTAAAGATGCACATTACTCACAATGGACTTTCAAAGGAAATAATTGTAATACATGCTAAAACAGGGATGAACAGCGTGGACATTATGCTAAGTTAAACAAGTCCGTTGCAAAATGAAAAGCTCTGTATTATGCCACTTTCATGAGATACATAGTCAAATTCCTGTACATTTTTGAAACTTTGCAGATTAGAGGCGATAATCAATTTGTTCAAGGACATTCAACCTGTGTGTAGTAGAATCAGTCTCCCATTTCAGATTAAACTTTGTTTTCTGAGGAGTGTTATCCTGACTCTCTAACTGAGTTGAAGACCTCTTCCACATTACTTGATACTTAACATTATTATTTCCCTTGCTATGTTCTCTGATTTTGTTAAAAGTTCTGTATACACCATCATGGTCATGCCTCCCATTTCTTCAGTTATACCTCCATTATTTTTAACAACTTCCCTTAATTTAGCATTCATCATTTTCCCGGCAACCATGCTAGGCTTTCTTTTGTATTAACTCTTTTTCACTCTCCAGCATGTCATGTGCAATAAATGGTGCCGTCCTCCTTTTACAGTGAGGCCATAGGTTCATCCTTTATTGATTCATTGCCTAATGTAGTTCTTAATGTTTACCAGAAAATTCTAGTTTTGCATGCTAAAAAAATTACTATGGGGCCAGCATATGGAGAAGTAGTTAAGACACTGGACTCCCACATGGTAGACTATGGTTCAAATCCTGAACCCAGAGGCTTGAAACAAACTGGGCACACGTGTGTACATGCCCAAAATTCTGAGAACAGAATGGAAGAGAAGGGATCGTGGCATGGCCATCCCCTCTGGGTGGATTATTTCTCACTTTCTCTCTCTCTCTTTTTCTGGTGGGCACATGAGCCCTATAGCAAAAATCTCTCTTAAAAAAAAATGACTATGTATCTGTTCTCTCTCTATCAGATTTCAGTGACTTCTCCATCAGACCACAAGGGCCACATACATGTTTTTAGGGACAGCAGAATCCAGGAAGTTTCCAAAACCTTCCTCCAGAAGAAATTCAAAATACTGTAGAATCTACGATTCCTCCTCCAGAAGAATTGACACATAATTAAATTTTTCCATTTTCCTTTAAGAAACAAATTTACTTCTTCCATTTTCCTTCATTCTCTCCCTCCCTCTCTCTCTCTCCCTCTCTCTCTCTCTCTCTCTCTCCTCTCTTTTTCCCTCAAAGTTACTTGCTTCTGAAAAGAATATATAGAAGAGTATATAAAACATATTAATGGGGCCAGCAGATGGCGAAGTGGTTATGTCACTGGATTACCATATGGCTGACCATGGTTCAAGTTCCTAACCCAGTGGCTTGAAACTCACATCAGGTGCATGTACATGTGTGCCTAAGATCCCAGGAGGAGAATAGAGGAGAAAGGATTGTGGCATAGCCATCCCTCAGAGGGGTGATTTCTCACTTTCTCTCTCATTGTCTCTGACTCTCTCTCCGGTAAGTGCATGTGTCCTAAGGCAAAACCTCTAAAAAACATATTCATAAAAGGAACATAAATTTTAGCCTTTTTTATTTTTATATATAAGATAGATAAAAGGAGAGAGATGAGTTAAGTTTTCCTAAAACTTGAAGAAAATATAAAAGTATTAATATTCATTGATAATTATATGATTCTAGGAAGAAATAGCAGCATATACTGAATCTGATTTTTAATGTATGAAACACATAGGCTTTTTCTTTCTTTCGTACTTCTGTAGAAATTTTGCCTTCTCATTTTATAATTCTACATAAAAATTTGAGTTTTAAATGCAAGCTTTAAAATATCTCTATGTATTTGGAAAATTTATAAAATATTAATATAATATGAGAAGGAAAAGAGACCTTAATATTTGCAATATCCTGCTTGTCTCATCCTTTTCTTCCAAGAAACAGTGATCCAAAATATTAAACAAATATATCTGAATATGGTACTATGCATATATATTATACAGACACACACGTATGCATATCTCATTTTATGTGAACAGTTTACATATGTGAACAGTATGTGTATGAGTTTCATTTTTTCTTCTAATGGAGAAGAAAACACAAAAGCACCTCCAAATAGCAAAATTTTTTTTTCTAAATTCTTTAACATAGTCTCCGAGATTCTTGTTCAGTCAGCTGTTCACTGGCATTTGGATGCTCATGCTTAGAATTCTATGGACTTCAGCAGCTTATTTGATTTTGCAACCGCTGCTGCTGACCCAGAAATGTTTACTTATGTGACTTCTTGTGAAGTGTTCAAATTGCACTGTGTAGACCCGGGCAATATATTACTTTGGAGTACACTGCTCTGTAGTTGAATACAGAACTTTACATAAATCATAGTTTTTAATGGAAGGGAAACAGCGAATTAGATCTTACGAGGTTACTTCAGATTATGACAGCATAATATAAGACTTTAGAATTGAGGGGGCCTAGAGGATGATTCAGCCAACTTTATTATTTTATAGATATGGATCCTGAAAATTAGTGAGGAAAAGTGATTTTCCCACAATTAGTTCAAGCTCAGTCTATGAATCTGTGAAATCATGCCTGGTCTAGGCATGTTGCCTTGTCATGAAGCAGCACTGGCTAAGTAACAACATGGGCACTGTGTGAAGGTGAGTTGGGGGTAACCTTCTGACTCTGACACCTACCAGACTTCTGGTAATCAGAAACTTAACTCCTAAGCCTCAGTTTATTCATCCATAAAATGTGAATTAAAACCATCCTGACTGATTGTGAGACATGGACAAGATAATGTATATAAATACTCAGCAGAGTGCCAGACACACAGTAAACACAGGAAATGTTTGTTAGGTTGGTGAACCTCATGTGCTTTTGTGGCTCAATTAATCTTTCATCTTTACCTTTCTTGTTGTCAGTGTCAAGACTCAGAAATATTAAGGGCAGACAACTATATTTTTCTTTAAGGAGATAAAAGAGCATGATTCTTTATTGGTTTAATTATAAAATATAAACAGTATTACAGTTTTAGGTATATTTGCTTGGGAATTAAAAGAACAGTTTGTATTTCCTTTGGACAACACCTAATTTATGTTACCCCTATGTCACTTGCTATTATTTTTTTTAAAAACTCTATTCTATGAATATATAAAAATGAATGCCTTAAATATTGGATCATACATATTAAAAGACTTAAGTGTAGCTTTTAAAAACTGAAGGTGATCTTGTTTAAAGTAGGCGATTAAAGAGTGGAAAAATTAATAAAGTTCAAGCATGCCTTTTTTGTACTTGTAGGTTATTAGAAGGAAGAAAATTTGTAATGAACTCTTTACAGTTTTTGACTCTGATACTGATATTGAACTGACAATTGCAAAAGGCTGCTTGAGGGGGATGGAGTGATGCATTGGCATTGAAACTAGGGCATCTGCTCTGCTACTAGCACCAGTACTGTCTAAGCAAATATCAAGGGTCTAACAGCTTGATATGCATTCATGGCCCAGAACCCTCCAATTATAGCATGTGTCATGACATTGATGCAAATGCTATCCTCAACCATTTGAGAGGAAAAAAGTTAAAAAATATACCATTGTGTCAGTGCATTAACCTGCTCCCAGCTGCTTAGCAAGAGACAGTGTAAGTGTGTGTCAGTTAAGGATGACAAACACCTTTGCCTTTGAGCTAAAAGGGCTATTAAGTTAAACACAGTACTTATGAAATGGTATTTATTGTTGGTTTGAAGACTATTACTATGTCATTTATATTCAGTTAATGAATTTTGTTATTGTAATAATGATTCAGGGAGCATAAAATTCAATCTTGCAGGTTCTAAACCTTAGAACGCCAACTTGGAGTTCCCTCTGTGCATCCTGGTCCCTCTAAGTTTATACTCCATCGTAACATAATACCTCCTTTTGGTTGATTTGCAAATGAAGGATTTGTGCAAAGGTCATAACCAGAAGGAAAAAGTTGTTTTTGTTCTTTTATGAATGCCAGCTTGCTTAAATATGCTTTCCTCTCAACTTCTAGCTCACCATTATGTTTAATAATAACTCGTTAAAACATAATCTCTTGAAAATCAAAGAAACATTTCAAAAAAACAGCTGTGCCCTAATAGTAGACTGATTAATTTCTGATTCTCTTTAACATAACTAACTAGGACAACTTGGCTCATTTTCAGCTGAAAATGCATTTCTTCTAACACTAAGATGGCATTTATCTAATGACTGTAATGAAGGCAAATGTTACATGTTAATGTTTTTGTAAAACTGGAAGGAGCGTAAGAAAATCAAAGGCATTTTTGTTTGATTTTGAAGGAATGAAATTGTTCTGAAGGCTTCCACAGAGTTTTTAAGATGATTTAAACCTATTGTTTCTTATTTACCATCATTGTGACTTATGTAAGAATAACTACCCTTTTAATAGAATGAAGGTAGAGGGATGTTGTCATATCGTAAGAACCATTGTCCCATCTGGTCTGCTTTTTTGCCTGTAGCCAACTAATTTTCTTTTACATAAGCCTCCATTATAGTCACATGACTTTTGCAGGTTTACAGTCCCAAAGACACAATTTTCACACACCGGTGGTAGGATGAATTGGAAATTCACCAGTGGAAAAAAAATAAAAATTTGTTTTCTGCCACCCACAATAAAAATTTTTGTTTAGTAATCCTGGCATGTAACAAAAGTGTATAGCTTTAGATTGAACACAGAATCAGATTTCTTCTTATACAGTTACTTTTGTAAATATGTTATATTATTCACATAATTTAGAGTCCTGAGAATATGTAAAATGACATTAAAGAAACTGACTTTTATTTTTTAAAATCACATTCAGTATCATGACAGTTTTCAAGATCGGTTGCGCTAGCCTAACTTTTATGAACACTGAATCTTTGCATTGACGTCGACGTAGAATCCTCCTAGGCATGGAAGTGGGTTGGCACTTCAGTTTCTAGGGAATTGATTATCATTAATATGGTATGCCGGTTTAAAAATCCACACAAATTTACCTGGATCAACTCATATAACTTTACACAAAAACTATAGTGATCTACATGAAAACTATAGTGATCCAAATTTAGCTTGGTATATTGAAGATTGTTCTGTGTTTTGTTTCTGGTTTATTTATTTATTTAATTTTTAGTCTGAACTTTCCTATAATGGGTGCTTTCCTAAATCATTTCTAGTGATTTTTATGCAAGGACCATATAGTTCGAATACATTTTTACAAGAGACCACAATGACATTTGTCTATGATTCTCCAGTCTTTAATTTCCTCTTCTATGCTTTAGCAAAGTGGAGTAGATGGTCTTTAAGTGACCTTATACACAGTGTTCCTAGGCTACACCTTCTGTGATTGCTATGCCTTTGATTTCTCTCATCCCCAAAATATTTAGTTTTCCTATGTCAGAGGATAAAATATATTTATTTTTACCAACACATCAGATTATTGTTTTAATATTAATTAATTGATAAATGAATTTCTGAGGAGCTCCTCTATAACTGAAGATCCATTTGTTAATGGTGTAGTGGTGTCAAGGTTAAGAAATATATACTGGGGACCAGCAGTTAGCATAATGACTATATCACTGGACTCCCATGTAGTTGACCGCAGTTTGAGTCTCAGACCCAGTGGCTTAAACTCATGCCAAGGGCCTGTGCATGTGTGCCCAAGATGCTGAGAGGAGAATGGAGGAGAAAAGATTATTGCGTGGCCCTCCCACCCCGGGGGCATGATTTCTCCCTTTCTGTCTCTCTGTCTCTCTCTGTTTTCTTTCTGTTAAGCACATGCGCCCTATAGCAAAAACCTCTCATATATATACACACACACACACACACACACACATATATGCACAAGTATCTAGTCTCGTATTTAGGCACGTGTATCAGAAATACTTGATGTTAACATTTTACTTTTTCATACATTATTGTCCTATATCCTTTGGGGCAAGGTTCTTTTATAGGTTTGCCTTTCATGATGCCTTGTTGGTTGATATTTTTACACATCTTTTCTGTTTTTACTTAAGCACAGCCCATGGTACTACGTGACTAGCACAGAGTTCTTTTATCCAGAAGTTCAGTCACCTAAGGATGCTTCCTCATCATCTCATCCTGTGCCAGTGTACAGGTCAGATCATCCAACTGAAAACAGCACTTAATAAACCTAAGTTACAGGTCTGGCACTTCTATTCCTAACTTCCTGTCCTTGGACAAGTTATTTAACCCCTCTTAGCCTCATTTTTCTCTTGTAAAAATGAGGTAAATGCATATAACATGTAGTTACATATGATATATATGCACATATTGTGAAATGTGAAATAAGTCAGAAATGTGATAATACATGTCAGGTGTCAGGTAGTGCCCAAAGTATATTTGTTGCTCAACATATGAACAGTAATACCTGAGCTTTTTACTAGCATACAGTCTTCCAGTCTGTGTTTCCAAATATAAATTTCCCGTTTAAAGAAAATATTATGAATAAGTAATTTAATTTTATTTATTATTGTTATTATTTTTAAGTTGCTATAGAGCACATGCACTTACCAAAGATAGAGAGAGAGAGGGAGAGAGAGAGAGACAGAGGGAGAGAGAGGAAGCAAGGCGACAGGTCCGAAACTCTAACCACTGTGGGCCATGTGGGAATCCAGCACCTTAACCACCACGCCACTTGTGCTGGCCCCCAAAGATAATGTTAAATGCCAAAATGATTATTATATTATTTACTGAGTTTAGGAACTGGTTTTTCATGTACCCAAGTCTATATTTGTGTCCTATTATTCAAGCTTCATGTAGTTTTATGGTTAATTTAATGTTGAATATCTTAATTTACTTGACTTGGTATTTTAATAAATATGTTCTTTAGTGAGTTAATTTATTTTTCATTTCTGTTCTTGGAAAAATACTGTCTGTTGCATGCATGGGTATAAGTGTTATATGTGCATGCAGATGCGTGCACACTTGATATTGCTATTCGTTGATAATATACCTAACAGATATAATGTTCTGGACTCTGAAACATAAATTTTATTCAGCATTTATATGTCTCATCTAGCAGGATTGCTATACTTGAAGAAAAAAAAACCTATCTATCAATGCATTACTTTTCATTTCTCCAGATTCTTGAGGAATAAAGCTAATATCTTTGACATCCATGGATTCTCCACACTTTATTTTCACTATTTCTTGCCTCTTCATCAACTCAGTTCTAATGTGATCTTTCAGAAGTCTTACTTATGTAGTAAAACTCACAGGTGATTCCATTTTTCTTTAACCATCCCATACCCATAAAATATAGTTTAGTCTTCACATTCTTTGAATTATTATTGATCTCTTCTATGGTTACTGAAGTTTTCAAATGTGTATATTTTATTCTATTTAAAATTTAAAGTCCTTAAAATTACAGGCTATAGGACCAGCAGTTAGCGTAATGACTGTGTCTCTGGACTCCCATGTAGTTGACTATGGTTTGAGTCCCGGACCCAGTGGCTTAAACTCACACCAGGTGCATGTGCGTGCATGCCCAAGATCCCAAGAGGAGAATAAAGGAGAAGGGATTGCGGTGTGGCCATCCCCCCTGGGCGGTGATTTCTCACTTTCTGTCTCTCTGTCTCTCTCTGTACTTCTGGTGAGTGCACATGCCCTATAGCAAAAAAAAAACCTCTCCAAAAAAAAAAAAATAATTACAGGGTATGACTTACATTTCTTTACATTCTTTTACTTATAATTATTGACTAGTTTATTCTATAGCTTTTAAACCTTTGCCTGAGGGCATGTGAGCTCTCAGGTGAGAGACTAGAGGTGGATAGAAAAGGACCTTCCCCAGGGAATGGTCATGTCACAGTCTCTTCTCCGTTTCACCCTCCTTTTAGGATTTTGGATATGGATGCCCACACACTCAGGACATTTGTTAAGCTGCTGGATCTAGTACTTAAACCTTTCAGTCATTTTTGTGGAAGGTCCAGCTATCTTAATCACCTCACTATAGGTTAGTTTGACTTCTAAAAGCAAAGGTTCCATATATAGACAAGTCCATTAGTGTCACAGCTGAAAGCTCTGGACTCCCATGTAGTTGACTATGGTTTGAGTCCCGGACCCAGTGGCTTAAACTCACACCAGGTGCATGTGCGTGCATGCCCAAGATCCCAAGAGGAGAATAAAGGAGAAGGGATTGCGGTGTGGCCATCCCCCCTGGGCGGTGATTTCTCACTTTCTGTCTCTCTGTCTCTCTCTGTACTTCTGGTGAGTGCACATGCCCTATAGCAAAAAAAAAACCTCTCCAAAAAAAAAAAAATAATTACAGGGTATGACTTACATTTCTTTACATTCTTTTACTTATAATTATTGACTAGTTTATTCTATAGCTTTTAAACCTTTGCCTGAGGGCATGTGAGCTCTCAGGTGAGAGACTAGAGGTGGATAGAAAAGGACCTTCCCCAGGGAATGGTCATGTCACAGTCTCTTCTCCGTTTCACCCTCCTTTTAGGATTTTGGATATGGATGCCCACACACTCAGGACATTTGTTAAGCTGCTGGATCTAGTACTTAAACCTTTCAGTCATTTTTGTGGAAGGTCCAGCTATCTTAATCACCTCACTATAGGTTAGTTTGACTTCTAAAAGCAAAGGTTCCATATATAGACAAGTCCATTAGTGTCACAGCTGAAAGCATTAATACTACTAAATAAAGATTCACTAGAAATAGGGGCCTAATGCTTTCCTCCAGCATAGATGCTTTTCTAGGTTAGCCAGTGAATGCAAGTTCTACCTTCTTGTTAGTAGAGCAGGAACAAAAGGAAATGTCTGGTCTAAGCATGACTTCGCAAAGCACAATTGATCATTTCTAGAAGATTTAGTTTGTTTATCTGAATAAAAAATACTCAGGAGACAGTTTAAATTTCTATTCAAGTACTAATAGCTACTCTTAAAATATATTCTGGACCAAAAACATTCTTTTAGTCTAAATTTGATTTTGCAGGCTGTACCTCATTTCTCTCCACCTATGTTTTTCTGTAGCTATGGAACTATCTAGGGAATATCTCTCCACGGAGACAGAGCAAGACAGCCTGAGTCTCTTCTCTGTTCTTGAGTTCCTGTTTTCAAGTAATGATTCAGAGAAACTAGAGACCCAGTTTCGTTTTCT
The DNA here is from genome assembly GCF_000334495.1 of Tupaia belangeri chinensis. Taxonomy (NCBI): domain Eukaryota; kingdom Metazoa; phylum Chordata; class Mammalia; order Scandentia; family Tupaiidae; genus Tupaia; species Tupaia belangeri. The sequence goes on along the minus strand of NW_006159481.1, from coordinate 1,881,724 downwards.
GCAACTCTGGCAGCTGAAATTAATTCTCCAAAGACCCCTCTTTGGAGGCAAGCAGATGGTACACATGCACGTGTTTTAGTTTTGATTGTACCGGTTTTGAATAATTTAAAGTTCCAAATCTCTATAAAACTACTGTATTCCCATTTCCCAATACAATTTTTTTTTTCCCTTTCTGCCTCAGAAATTCCTTCGTTATATTTTGACATTTGGCTGAAACTTCGTTCATTTTGTACTGGCTTCATTGTCACATACCTCCTGCTGTTCTTTGTTACAATTTTAGATAAGTATAGCTTTAGAAAAAACTAAGATGCTTTTAGAAACTATTCTGCTGGTGATTTTCCCTTTACCATTTGCAAAGCATTTTGTATACATAAACAGCACATTAGCCAAATGATGTTGTTATCACAGTTCCTGTTGGTCTGCACTTGGCTCTCGCTTTAGAATTACCCCAAATAGGTTTGCAGAGTTTTACGGTTACATTATGAGACACTCAATAATATATATGAACTTAGGCATGTATTATTTTCCTTGTCATTCTCTTTAAGAAGCAGCCATTCCTCTATCTGTTAAAGATTCACTGTTGCTCCGGGTAGAACATGATAAGTAGGTAATGTTCATAACAACCTTCAAGAAGATTTGAGGTTTCCCCATCTTTGAATGGAGAGGATTGGTCAATCATGATTCAAAATTTCCTGCAGCTCTAATCATTTGTGAACATGTATTTGAATGCTCACACGCACATGCACGTATTTCTACAGCTACTCAACTCAATTAGAAAGTTCGGCTCTTGGAGGTCCTAAAGCTGTGATTCAATTCCAGATGAGATTCAATGTGTCTTATTGCCACTACATTCTTCCTTAGTGATAGCTATGACACGGGAATAATTGTGTGAAAGGGTGTGTTGTATTAGCGTTAACTCATTGTGTCTACAAGAAAAAAGTAATCGAAATGTAAAATCAATTCAGAATGAACTAGTAATCTCATCTGTGAAGATTAAAACAGTGCTATCTACTATATGTAATTAGTGTTTACCAAATGATGTTTGTATAAGTTTATGATTCTTCTAACCCTTATAAAAGTGGTATCGCTTTTGAGAACCATATTATGAATGCAAAAACTAAGCCTAAGAGAGACTAAGTAGCTTGAATTTATACAATAATGCATGGAAGCAAGAACTTAAACTCTAAGTACTATGATATCAAATTCCATTTTCCCCCCAAATAAAGAGAATAGCATTTATAGAAAACCTAAATGCCTTTGTCCAAGATCACATTCTGTTATTTTCAAAATAAAACTTTATAGGAAATAGTATATAAAGCACATTGTTTTTTAGTTATTTGTACATAAAGTTTGGAAAACAGTAATACAGAAAAACTGAAGAGAGCCTCGGAAATCTCATCTATTTGATAGAACACTTCCCTTAGGGACCTTAAAAACTGTTATGCAGAATCAACAAATAAATAACTTCCAGTGGTGTTTTGTCTCTCTTGATTTCAACCATTCCAAGTGATGTGACAACCCCTTCCCTTGAGGGATAATTCCACAATCCAACAGTTTTCACTGGCAGGAAGTTTTTCATATATTCCATTCAAATTGTCTTTTCTCTAACGTCATTCCATTTCTCAGAGTTATACCAAATCTGTGCACATCACTAAATGAGTTCTCTTTCCTAGTGAGGGTTGCACCTTTTAAACGTCTGGCCTATTGGTATTTTCTTCTTTTATTTCTCACTTCCCCTAGAATTGCATATGTACCTCCACACACTTCTTCCTTAACTCAGTCCCCCTAATCATCACCAATTTCAAGTCTTTTCTTGAACAGTCTCTGAATTTATTTCCTAAATTGTTAGAAGTCAGGCATAGGAAGATTATGGCTCTCTCTCATATATACACACACACACACACACACACACACATATATATATATATATATATATATAAATATGTACACTTTTCTGACAACCATATAAATATATACACACACATATGTAGACATATATATGTGTGTGTGTGTGTATATACATAATTAAAAACATTACATATATTTATGACTTTTAATTCAGAACAATAAATAAATTAGAGAGCAGATCCCAAACAATTAAACTGAGTGGAGTAGTATTTCAACCTTAGGAACTGTTTTGAGAACTACCAGATCACTGCTTGAGATTCTGATGCAGAAGCAGTGAAATAAAAATAGAACTTCAAAATTCCTACAATATTAAGGTAAGTTATGTTCTAAAGGATCTGTTCTTTCATGGTGAGAGATTACTCTGTGGCTTCATCAGTGAAGGTTCCTGCTATGAGATAAGCTTGTGAGTTGGTAATGGCACAAAGGGATTTTTATTCTAATGATAAATAAAAATTATTGTTACTTAACTTTTAAATGCTCTACCTGAAACTCTGAGAATGCCATAGTTTGGTGATTATTTTTTCCTGTTTTCACCCCCTTTCTTAAACTCTAATTCTATCTGTGTTTTATTTTTTCAATTTTGTCTTATTGAAGATTCCCAAATTGTGTTTCATTGTAATGTCTCCATTATTTCTGTCTTTTAAATTCCACTTTGATTATCCTAAACCTCAGATGCTTCTATTGTGATGAATCATGACGTCTTTGTATTATTTTCAGGATATAGGTTACACAGTACCCTATTTATATCAATATAGGGCTACATATTACAAACGTCAATAGAGCCTATCTTGGAAGGAAATTGTTTTCACATTAGATTGGACTAACATTTACTTTGTCCAAAAAGTAATAATTAGATGTCTACGATGTTCAGGCAAGATGTTCTGGTGCGTTATATTTCTTTGTAACATCTCGCATAAGAGGATATATAAGTATCAATAGATTCCCGTTACGTATTTAAAACTGGATAATAGCAATCCACGCAGATTGTGCCGAGACATAGCAGAGGGAGGGCATGGGAGAGAGAGAAGGATGGGAGAGGCTTTTATGTGATGCTTCATCTGAGTGTTCAGTTGAATCTGTTTTCACTGAACACCTGGAAGCCATTACCAGGTTGATGGAGTAGTGCCGGAAGGTCACAAAGCATGTATCAACCTGGTCTGTTCAAAGAACTACTAACAGTTTTGTATTCCCGGAGTACAGGATATAGTGGAGCTTGGGAAAGAAAAATATTCGAGACATAGCTGGACAATTCAAAAGGGTCAAATGTATATCATAGAAAAATACTTTGATTGTAACTTTAGGGTTGTATTAAACTCTGACCCTTGAGACAATTCTAGCTCCCAAGTTCTGTAAAGAAGGTTTATTGGAATACAGCTACACTATTTATTTACATATGATCTACAACAGATGATAATGTGACAATTGCAAAGTTTCATAGTTGTGGCAGTGACTGCAGAGCTCACAAAGCTTCCCATATCACCATCTAGGTTTCCACAGGAAACATTTTCTGACCTCTGCTGTAGATGATGTGGAGTTGCTGAAAGATTTAAACCAAGAGATAGCATGACTGGCTTTCCTTTTCAGGAAATTGGGTTTGGTGTTCATAGGACACTAGGTTGGAGGTATTAGAAAATTTAATAGCCCAGCATACAATAGGTGTCTTAGTTTGTTCTTTCTAGTTCCTTTCCTTTTTCTTAAACTCGATTGTATACAGATACTACCTGATATTTTGTCTTTTCACTCAATATATTTATTACTAAAATTTTTACATATTTAAGGAGAAAAGCAGTATTTATTTTGTTTGTTTGTTTTTAGAGAGTTTTTTGCTATAGGGTGAGTGCGCTAGACAGAGATACATAGACAGAGAGATAGAAAGCGAGAAATCAATCCCTTCTCCCCCTTTCTTCTCTCAGGATCTTGTGCCTGACATGAGTTTGAAGCCACCAGATCCAGGACTAAAACTGTAATAGACTATATGAAAGTTCAATGATATAACCGATTTCCCCCTCTGATGGTCTCTGAAGAAAGCATTAGTTTTACAAGAGCCATTTCAAAAAGTGATTCATGATCTATGGTTTGTAGTTTCTAAATGTTCATTTTTGATTATTCATTTTATATATTTATTTTAAAAGCTAGTATTAGTAGCAATTGACATATATTATGCACCAACTTTATGTAAATGACTTGGTTGGTATAAATTTAATAATATGAAAGTTCTTCATGTTGAAATTGGAAACGTAATTGATAAAAATATTCTTTTTGAGGGAGCAGATTTTTGTTATTGGGCATGTGCACTTTCTGGAGAAACAAAGTGAGACAGAGAGACAGAAAGTAAGAAATTACCACCCAGGGGAAATAGCCATGCCATAATCCTTCTCTTCCAGTCTCCTTGTGTAATTTTGAGCATGAACATACGCATGTCTGGCGTTAGTTGAACAGCCAGGTCTGGGACTCAAACCACAGTCACCCATGTGGGAGTCCAACAACATAACCGCTGTGCCATCTGCTGGTGTGATAAAAATAGTCTTAAACTTCATATACACTATTCTAGCTCTAGGTTTTTGTCTTGCAACACTATTGGTACTTGAGCCAGATAAGTCTTTGTTGAGGGACTGTCCTGTACACTAAAAGATGTTTAGTGGCATCCCTGGCCACTCTCCACTAGATGTGAGAAGCAAACCCCTGCTCCAAGCGGCAAAGATCAGAAATATCTCCAGACATTACCAGGTGCCCAGCATTACTTGGGGGAGCAGAATAAATGCTGGCTGAGAACCACTGACTACTTTTCCTTTGTTCTCACACAATATGGTTCGTTAAAATATAGCAAATACAAAAAAGAGAGAGAGAGAGAGGTATTTCTTTTTATAATCCAGGCAGTTTTTTAATCACAAAGTTGAGGGTACACGCTAATGGTATGGCGATGATGGATTCAGTCTATGCTGTGCCCAGTCTTTTCCTGAAAATTGACTTTATGTTGTGACATTTTCAATTCTTGCAAAAATCTAGTCATATAAATGAGGTATCCAATTTCAATTGTCTCATTTTTTACATTCCTCCACTGTAGTTTGTTGACCTTTTCAGTATTCTAAGCAAGATTTTGAAAGAGCTGACCATTCCCTTCTCTTCCTATTAAAAAGTATAGTAACCTGTTGCAGGGACTGAAATGACTGGCCAACTGAAATGAAGAATTTTAAAAAGGTCAAAATGCTTTGGCACACTATATATTTCACAGTGTTTATAAAGCATTTTGTATGTGTGCTGTAACTTTTTTTTTTTAAATCTAAACCAATGATTAAAGGGGGAAAAAAAAAGATAAGGCATGGTCTGATTTACTCTTTGTAAAGTAAGCCTAGCTTGTTTTTATAGCCTTTGCCATGTGGTCAACTCAAAGCGCTGGAATTTATAGAACCCCATGTCAGAATAATAACTTTTGATACTGTTCGGCCACTATTTATAGTTTTCCTAAGCCCTGCAAGGCTTATATCTCTGTGAGTCTACTCAGCTATATAGTATTTCCAGACAAAAAAGGTAAAACTCATTCAAATAAGAGACATTAAATTTTTTGCTTCTTCAGCAACACTGCAAGAATTTTCATTTACCGAAGTGTCAGCATCAGCAATACCATTATCAATGGACATCTGGTTTTCATTCTCATATACATAGGCAGCAAATTTAAGGCCCAGCTTAGCATATTCTGGCAAGTAAATGTGTTCAGGAGGGTATTGAAGGAGGTAGATGAGCTTCCACACTCTTTTTGAATCAGAACCGAATTTTTAAATTACTTAGATATCAAAAAGCCAAGTGCATTAGAACACAAGAATTGTGCTAGGGTAGGGATTTTAAAATACACTGCTTGTGACATATGTAAATGACAGGAATCTTTGAATACAACAATCATGTGAAATTGTATCTATTCTATTTGTATTTAGTACCGGGAAGTGCCAAGGGACACAGCTGCTGCCTGAACTGTACAAATCCGAAATTGAAACAAAGAGTCGGACTTGAATAGTAAGATGTATTTTCCACTTGTACTCTGTGAAATCAATGTACAGGTATCAAGGGAACTGGGGGAGGGGAGTGGCAAGAATAATGTAAACGTACAAAAATTGTCTTGGTACATGTTTCGTTTTCTGTGGCAGGAAAATGACTTTACCTTCAGATATGACACTTAAAATTTTAATCATAAAGTAAGTTTGACTGGTGATTCAACATTTTGCATCTGTTAAGACTGAAAGTTCAGAGAAACAAATGCGGACAGTGCATATTTCTTATGGGGGTGTGTCCAGAGTTCCAACCATGAAACAATTCAAGATGGTAGTCAGGAAACCTGCCTGCAAAGTTAACGTGAATGTTTTCATCTCATCACTTTGTGTGTGAAAATCTTTTAGCAGATTTGGTTCAGGAAAAGTGCTGTTAATAATAACAATGTTACTTAAAAGAGAATTGTCAAAAAGATATATGGAGTTAATAGGCCTTTTTTTTTTATTAAGAACTTGGAATACTTGGAGTTATCTGAGGACATAAGGGCTAGGAGTTACACACACACACACACACACACACACACACACACATACAAACTCATTTAAAAAAATCATAATTTAAACAATATCAACCTCTGGGCCAGTCTGTAGTATGATGGGTAAGGTAGCTTATCCAGGACTGACCATGCAGTTGGAGTCTCAGATCCAGCAGTTTCTTTATGGGGGTATTTTCTCATTTTTCTCCCTGTCTTTTTCTGTCTCTGATAAGTGCACATGCTCTCTGGCAATATATATATATATTTAAATATCTACTACCAAGTCCATGTGCTAAGTTGAAAAGAGAATGAAAAGTTCTATAATGCATTGTATCTGCCTTAAAAGTGGTCTTAAAAAGTGGTTAGAAAAAAATGCAAATGCTTTGTATGAGTAAGTGCTTCATACTTTCTAACACAATATTCAGATGTTGATAACTGGTTAATTAATATCTGATTCTAATTATAGGGCAGAGACTATGATTATCCAGGTAACGTACACACATCCCTGATTCTGAGGAAAGTACTGTCTACTGTCTAATTGCTGTACTGTCTCTTGCAAAGTGGTATAGACATGATAGTAGTAAAGATGTGACAAACTGCAGAAAGGACATACTGAGATTAGTGTAAATAACTTCAGGTAGGAAAAGTTAAGTTTAAGATCGTTACATTGGGGCTGGCAGGTGGCATGGTGGCTAAGGGGGCTGGACTCCCACATGGCTGACAAAGGTTCAAGTTCCGGTTCTGGCAGCTTGCTTTCTCACTTTCATTCTCTCTCTCTCTCACCTCTTTCTCTCCTCTCTCTCTCCTCCCCCCGATCAAATTAAAATAAATAAATAAATAAAGCTAAATAAAATAATGCTTTTGTTTTTCTCTTTGGAATGGTTTTTGCTATAGGGTGCGTGCGCTTGCCAGACAGACAGAGAGAGACAGAGAGACAGAAAGTGAGAAATCACCCCCCAGGGGGATGGCCACGCCGCAATCCCTTCTCCTCCACTCTCCTCCCAGTATCTTGGGCACTCACGCACACGCGCCTGGCGTGAGTTCAAGCCACCAGGTCTGGGACTCAAACCGTGATCGACTATGTGGGAGTCCAGCAACATAGCCATTGTGCTAACTGCTGGTCCCTAAAATAATTATTTTTTTAAAAAAAGATGGTTACATTATTACTTGTGATTAAAAATTCAGTGATAGAAAAAAAATCTGTCCTCTAATCTACAACTTTTCCCTTGAAAACCATGATTATTTTTAATTAAACTTATTATTAAGAGCAATTTAGAGACACAGTAAAATTGAGTGGGAAATAGAGAATTTCCACATACCCCTGTTCCTACATGTGCATAATCTCCCCCAACATCAGCCTCCTGCACCAGAGTGGTCCATTGGTTCCAATCAACAAACCTACACAGCACGTACATATAGACACATCATTATCACTGGAAGTAAGTACATAATTTACCGTAGGATTCACTCTTCGTGTTATACATCCTACGGGTTTTTCTTTTTTTTTTTTTTTTTTTGACAGGTTTTTGCTATAGGCTGGGTGCTCTCGCCAGACAGACAGAGAGAGACAGAGACAGAAAGCAGGAAATCACCCCCCAGGGGGGATGGTCATGCTGCAATCCCTTCTCCTCCGTTCTCCTCTCGGGATCTTGGGCACATACGCACATGCGCCCGGCATGAGTTTTTAAGCCACCAGGTCCGGGACGCGAACCGCGGTCGACTACGTGGGAGTCCAGCGACTTAGCCATTACGCTAACTGCTGGTTCCCAATTCAAGTAATCTTTAAAATTATATTCAAAATGTCCAAGATTGTTGGTTACATCATATGGGAACAGTTAATCTTTAAAGTTACTTGGAAAGAAATTATTTCTTGTCTTTTAGAGGGGAAAAGTGCAGATTTTCTATCTACCTATCTATCATTTCCTTTCAGTCTCTCTACGAAACAAAGATATAATTACTTTTCATTTCCTCTAACAAATTGCTTACTTTTCCTTTGGTATATATAGAATTCCTTCTTTCAATACATTCTCTACTCAACTACACTCTTTATTATTATATAATATTTCTTGTACTTTTCTATACTTACATGACTTGAAGAAACCTTTGCAAATTGTGAATATATAGTGTAAAGGTATATCAGGTTAATCAATTAAATATGGCCTTTTTTATTCTACCTAAAATATTAGACACTGAACACTTTGTCAAAAAGTTGATCTTCTACTATAAATTAGAAGATTTGTTTCAACTTACAATGCTATTTCCAGTAATATATCTTAATGAGGACAGAATGTGTTATATTGAAATAAAATTTAGAAATGATTTAGTATTTTTCAATTAGGATAATATCATTATAATCTGATATTAATCCAAATTTTCATGAATTCCAGAATTCTCCTTTAGGAAAGCTGATTAGTCACTATTGATTTACTATCCTAATTAACTATACAATAAATAATTTAAAGGGCCTTAAAGTAATTATCATGCAAAGAGTTTGCATAATTGATTACAAATTTATAGATAATAATTACTGTGATTTTTATTAATAACTTGATCTAATCAGTAGAAGAAACTGGAAAAAAAGTGAGTCTTATAATATAATCCCACTAGACCCAGGAAATAGCCTATGAAGTTTAGGATAAATACTCTTCCTTTCAGACCACAGGGGTATTGTTTAATAAACTGTCACTTCAATGTGCGAAATGATGCCTCAATGGACTGAAAGAAGATTCACTTCTAAAACTCTAATATGCACTGTGGGAGCAGTTTACTCACCTGACAAGTGCTGACCTGATGCATCATATTCTGAAATGCCAGCAGATTTACAGAAATATAATTGATAGCAAATGAAAGCTGAAAAAGATTATTTGTTCCCCACCACTTTCAAATATTAGACCTCCAATTCAATGGCGTATGATTTTTACCAAGCAGACACCTATTTGGATACAGGGACTTCTTATGACAATATAACTAAACACCTCTTTTCAGAATTTATTATGTGATATGACTCAGAGTTGTGTGAGTGTTTGTGTGTGTGTGTGTGTGTATTTAATCAGTTCAAGTGTTGTCATTTAAGACAGATTAACTTTCCGATAAGCCATTCTGTTTTTTTCTACATGGCCTTGATATTATAGAATTCTTATTTTTATACAACTTTTGCATGGTGAATATTTTACAAAGTAGAGAAAATATTACTTACATTAAAAAAAGCAATGCAGGGTCTTGTGAAAATTTCTAAGAATATATTTTGTTTTAAGAAAGACCTTTAGAAATGATTTTAGACTTCACCAAAACGTTGACAAGTGCTGGACCATTAACACGGTTCCAGCTCTCTGGAGAAGAAGTGCCATTAGTATCAATTTCCTAATGTGCCTGATAAGGCATTTTAGTGTAATATTAAATATACTCTCTGACACATTCTTTCGGGGCCATTTTAGAAAATGTAAATGAGAGCAACCAATGAAAGATATAATAAGTAACTCCGGTCAAGGCTGTTCAAAAGTTTGGTCGGGTCCAAGGGGACTATTGAAAAGGAAGTGTGCTATTTGGAAGGCAGTGAAAAGAAGGGTTGAAAAGGTAGATGGAAAATTCCCTTTGCTTTCATTTAAACTTGGCCTAAGCCCTATTTTTCGTTTTTTTCTTTTTAAATGTAGCTCCCTAAAACTTCTCTATATACAGCACACTATGCACTTCCTGGTGATCAGGTGAATCATAGTATTTTAAAGATATAAAGAAAATTCTAACCCATCTATGTTTAATCCTGTCTAATTAAGGGTGAAGAAAATGATCCAAAGAGAAGGAACCAGGTAACGTATTATGCAGTTAGGTAATAACAGACAGATTTGCACCAGAAATGTATTTTTTCTTCTTAAGCCACTATCTTTTTTTAAAGTTTATTTATTTGCCTTAGTAAGAAAGAGAGCCACACCACAGATTGGTCTTGACACTGTGAGCACTCTCTCTAACCCTGTAGTCAGTCAGGATTGCAAGTGGGCCTGGCATGTGCAGAGAGACCTGTGGGGGAAACTCAGAGCCTGTCCAAGTGACTCCAGTATTCCAAAGCAGTGCCCCTCCGGCCTGCACCACAGCAGCTCGGTGCAAACTATCTTTTAATATAATCAAAGTAGTTTAAACAATTAACATATTTCAAAAGATGAGGAAACACTGAAGACATAAATTTTTGTGTTTTAATTGCAACATCCTGCAATTTTTATTTGATAAATCTGGAGACTCTCTTCAAAGGGCACAAGAAAAGGCATTGTTACCATGTTTCCCCTACTTTCTTTAGTAATGCTGTTGGAAAAGATGAACTTTTGAAATCTTGGACTTTCACAAAACACTTTTAAAAATTACTTTTATCTAATGAAAACATATTTTGTAATTAAAAATGAACATTTCTATTTTGGAAAACATTCAGTGCCTAAATGCCCCATGGTTAAATCAAAGATGGATAACTTCACTAACTGATGACCAAAAAAAAAAAAAAAATCACCTATAGAAATAACTCCACATATCATGTAGAGAAAGTGAAGTCTGCATGGAGTGGAGGGAGTCCTTCCCTTGGTTCTCTGTGAGCTGCAGGGTGAGAATGAACTGGATGCCAGATATCGAGAGCTTTCTATGCATGCCGTAAATTCCATTCTTTGGCCCGTTGAAAAAAAAAAGGTGGATATCTTCAATAACTGATCAAAAAAAAAAAAAAAATCACCTATAGAAATAACTCCACATATCATGTAGAGAAAGTGAAGTCTGCATGGAGTGGAGGGAGTCCTTCCCTTGGTTCTCTGTGAGCTGCAGGGTGAGAATGAACTGGATGCCAGATATCGAGAGCTTTCTATGCATGCCGTAAATTCCATTCTTTGGGTCCCAGAATTGGAAAGCATGCTAATTAGTTGAAGAAAAATCTGAAAGCAGGAAATATTCATTCATTGTCTCTCTTACTCCCTATCTGTACCATATTTGGATTTTGGACAGAAGAGACTTTAATAGAGATTACATGGTACTGTGAGTGCAAATAACAGCAAGATCCCTTATGCATGGTCTATTCAAAGCATTTTGTATATTTATGTCTAGGTGAAGGAATAGGTAGGTAATTAAAGGGGAAATGGGCCAGCAAAGGACTGTAGTCACATTCCTAAGATTCCAAATACAGAAATTACCAAAGACAAAATGAAATAATTACACAATAAAGAAGGGAATAAAATAAGAAACTTGGTCTTTAAAATAAAGTTTCTAGTAGACTCGAGAAATAACTAAGTAAGACTTCTAAAACTATAAACATAATGACTTATTTAATGATTTAAATATCTCAGTATACATAGATGCTTCATATATTTCCAGTACATGAAGACAACCATGTACAAAATAGACAAAACTCCCCATGGAGCGAAGCAAAAATAAGCAAAACAAAACAAACAACACAAAACAAAAATATATATACGTGCATAATGGGTTGTCGGAAAAGTCGTGATTCATTGATTCATTTTTGCATAAAAAAAGAAAAAATATGTCATGACTTTTCTGACAACCTACTATATATATATATGTGTGTATATATATATATATACACACACACACATATGTGTATAAGTTAATATGTTCCATGGTGAATAATAGACAAGAGAGGAACAAGAGGAAGCATTTAGGAATAGAAGAAATGCATCTATATATATTGGGTTGTCAGAAAAGTAATAATCATTTTTGTATAGAAAAACATTGAATATATTATGACTTTTTTTATGACCCAACAGATTGCTCAGAAAAAAAAAATTATGGCAACATTTGTCCAAGGACTTGAAAAAAGCCGAAGGTGACTGTACAAGATAAAAAGACGTATGACTATAGATATGAAAGTTAAATTGGGCTTGTATCATTCTTTTGTACAGCCTGAGAACTAAATTTGTTTTTGTTTGTTTGTTTGTTTTACTTTTTAATATAAGAGTTGCAAAAATTTAAGAATAATTTGTGACAGAGAACATAGGTGGCCTGAAAAAAATCAAATATATTTATTATCAGGTTCTTTCAAGAAAAGATTTTTTTGAGCCCTAACTAAAGGCAAACTATTCTGATAGAAGGAAGGACACATGAAGAAAGAATTATTTATAAATGTTACCAGGAATATTAATCACCTTATGAGATAGCAATAAAATCATTTTAATAGGTTAAATAATAAAATGTGAAAGGTATTACCTTAAGACTTTCAGAAGAGAATGTAGGGAAGTTTATTTATTACTTCAGGGTAGAAAAGGATTTCTTAATTAAAAGTAAAGAGTGCTATCCATAAAAGAAAATGTTTATAGAACAGACTATTAAAATAAAGAACTCAGTTCATCAAACTATGGGAAAAAGACAAGTCAGAGAAATAAGAAAAGAAGAAGATATTTGTAACACATTTAAAACATAGCATAATAAATATATTATGAATTTATAATACCCATAAGAAAAACACAAGCAGCTAGCATAAATGAGGCAAAAGTCACAAAGAGTGTGTTCTGATAAGGAAACAGGATTAGCATTTAATTACATGGGAAGATGTTTCTCCACATCAATAACACAAGAATGCAATATAATTCCATAATGAGATACTACTTTTCACAAAGTAGGTTGACAGAAATTAAGAAATGTTGGTGGGTCAGCAGGTGGTAGGGTGATTAAGGGCACTGCATTCCCACATGGCCGATCACAGTTCGAGTCCCATACCCTGCAGCTTGCTTTCTTACTTTCTAACTCTATTTCTGTCCCTCTGTCCCTCTCTGCTCAAATGATAAATAAATAAATAAAGTTCAATAAAATAATTCTTAAGAAAAAAGGGAAATTTTGGTTGAGCCCATGAATTAATGGAAACATTGAATATTGATATCATAAGCTAATACAAATATTTTCAAAAGTGACATGGCTCTGGGACCACCAGCAGTTAGCATAATGGTTATGTCACTGGACTCTCACGTAGTCGACCACAGTTTGAGTCCCGGATCCAGCGGCTTAAACTCACTCCGGGCACGTGTGCATGTGTGCCCAAGATCCCAAGAGGAGAATGGAGGAGAAGGGATTGAGGCATGGCTATCCCCCCTGGGTGGGGATTTCTCTCTTTCAGTCTTTCTGTCTCTATCTTTCTGGCAAGTGCATGCGCCCTATAGCAAAAAAACCTCTCCAAAAAAAGAAAAAAAAAAAGTGATATGTCTCTTGCTTGTAAAATGGAACATTTATAGAATCTACAACATTGATCTTAGATTCCTGAATATCCCTTTATTTAATTTCCTATAGAAGCAGATTCTCAGTCCAGGATAAAAGTGGAAGTAAGTTATTTGAGAACTGATTTCACAAAACATCATGAGGTAATAGGAAACAGACAGAGAAGAAAAGAAAACCAGTAAAAATGTAGCATATAAAGCAAGTTACCATTGTAGTCAACAGACACATGTTCATACTGGTAACCTCTGAGAGGCAGAACACCACTTAAATGCTCTGAGGTGGAGAGAAGTGTGAAACACAGTCACTCATTTTATTTTTTTTAATTAATTATTTTTTTTTTAATTTTTGCTATAGGGTGTGTGAGCTCACCAAAGAGACAGAGAGACAGAAAATAAGAAATCACCCCCCACCAGGTGGGATGACCACACTGGAATCCCTTTTCCTCCATTCTCCTCTCAGGATTTTGGGCACATATGTACACACATCTGACATGGGTTTCAAGCCACAGGTCCTGGACTCCAGTTGTGGTCACCACGTGGGTGTCCGCACCACCTACTGGCCCCACACAGGCACTATTTACATACCAGCCTCCATCAGTCACTGAGGTCTACTCTTCAGTAAGACTAATTACCCGCAGCCTTTGAGCTTCTGAGAAGCAGAGCATGCTTTAGAAGTTAGAGAACATCCTCAGACAAAGGTGGAGATCAGCTTGTTTGTGGTACGTTCCCCACAGCTAGAAAAAATCTTTATCTACATAAAGAGAACAGCTTGTACATGTATGAGAGTGTAGCAGAATCCTGGTAGAAGAATTTCTCATAGTAGTTGACTAACACAGAGAACTGACTTTGCAAAGCAAACCCAGGTGAAATAGAGAGATTACCCAATATCCAATTTTACTAGTAATTTCATTGATATACTAACTCAAGAGAGTAGGATAAAGTGACTTGTTAACTAATGAAGGAAAAAAGAGCAAGTATCAGATAAAAATATCAAGTCTCATGCTCAATAATCTATATGAAATAATAAAATTATCAATTTATATAAAAACAATCAAACAATTGGAGTTTTGATAAAACAGATCTTTGTTCCAACTTTTAAAAGATAAGTTAAATAGGCAATCGGGGCAATCTCTGTCGAAGTCCCAGACCTGGTGGCTTAAGAATGAGGCTGGGCCTATGTATGAGTGTGCCCCTAACTCCAGGAGGACCACAGCGGAGAAGCAACTGTGGCATGGATATCTCCGCTGGGAGGTGACTTCTCACGTTCCCTCTCATTGTTTCTTTCTTCAGCGAGTGCATGCTCCCTATGGCAAAAACCTAAAAAGAAGCAAAACAAAGATAAGTTAAAAGCAATACAAAATCATTTTTATATTTCAATTTTGATTTTTAGTTGCTTCAAAAATTAAATATCACACTTTGCGTAATTGATATTGCAAGTATTCCAAGGAGATTACACTTATATAATGCTGCTAAGTTTGTTCCCATAATAAAATGTGAAAAAATATGTATTCTCTATTAATCCCCTCATAGCTTCACAGGAAACTACTGCTTTTCTCCATCTAGAATAAAGATAAATTGAACAAAACTAATTATGAAGGTATTATTTTGCAAAACCTTTCTTTCCACCAGCCTTGAAGCAATTCAATACCAGTCATTCTATTAAGAACATGAAATAACCAGTGTTGTAGAAAGTATAGTCATGAGTTTGACCAACGTTCTAGGGCAATATATTCTGAAATCATTTCAGTATAAACTGGTGAGCAAATGTGCCTGTATTGTTCTTCCTACATGGCAAAGTATGACACCAATATATGTGAACGAAGAGCCTGTGATTAAAAAGACGAAGACTAGACAAAGTAAAGTCTTAAGTTTTTATTTTTTCATTTACGTTTGAGTTTTAAAATGTGAGAGAGAAGTTCTTTTCTTCTCTACCTCATTGCAAGTTATGTTTTAGTTCCTGTTCTCATCATACCTGTTTCAGTTTCTTCTATGACTTCTGACATTAAAACATTAGAATAATTGGTACCTGGTGAAGGCCCTTCAGAGAAAAGCCATTTCTGTTGAATGAGCCACCACATAAAGAAAAATGACTCTGAAGCGAAACAGAAAGTTTGAGGGAGGAAATGACAGGAACTCTCCATGAAAACAAGTCTCCATCTCAGCAACTCTGGAAATCACTTTGAGGATGACTTGCCTGGAGAAAGTTGATCTCCTCCTTAGACACCTGATCTGAAAGTTGATGCTTTTTTGTCCTCTTGCTCTCTTGGTGGTATTCTTTTCTTTGAGATTATTCTGTGAACTGAGGAGGTTTGCAGCCACTCATTCTCCTTTCTGCATGTACATGGCAAATGTCTGTCTTTTGCTTTAGAAATGGTATTTTGCTCTTCTCAATCATAATGGGACACTGAAAATCAATTTTCCAAATTTAGACTTTATCCCGGTGCAGCAAGTGTCTTTATGTAAGTGGAGCATAATTTTCTTCTACTATCATTATTTTTTTTTTAATGAGTACATTTAGTTAAGGAAAATCATGTACTTCTAGCCTTGTAAGAGAGTTATTCCCACTCCTTACCTATTTCTGTTGTTTCCTAAATAGCTGAAGATTTTCATTTACTGTTTTAGTTGCTATTCCTCATATTTTATTACTAGAATATTTATGTTATGGGTTCTGTTTGGATAGTTCCATATCTAAAAATGTCTTAAAAATCTAGCACAACTAGAAACATATAGTCTCAGAGACCCTTTATATTTTGTGAAGAATTTTAAAACATAAAATAATGTTATTCCTAAACTACCTCTTCTGTACTTTGAGGTACAATAATGTTCTCAAATGAATATAATGTTACAGTATATTTTTTATTTTCTTTGTAGTTATATTCCTTAGCATACTACATATTCAATACTTAGCAATGCATAAAACAGAATAACCTGTTTTCTTCAATATGATTTCCAATTTTAACTCAGAATATTCTTTGGAATCATTATATTCTATAATCCTGCCAATTTGCATTATTTACAGTTTTACTTTCCCTTTGGAAGACACAATTCTTTACAAATTCACACTTCATTTTTTGTTTGTAGAAAACAACCATACTGCCAGTAGTATTTTCTGAATTCCTGC
>NW_006159481.1:1858915-1864668 GCF_000334495.1 Tupaia belangeri chinensis | reverse complement strand
CCTGCTGTAAACTGCTACCTAAATATTGGCGTGGCCAAATGTGGCTTTGGGCAAAGTCAAGAAGCACAATATATAGCCTAGTATAAAGTTACATTAAAATTTTTGTATTTATTTTTATTTATATGCAAGTAAGTTGCTGAATTGACTCTCAGGAAAACAGAATTCTGATTATTAGATTTAAATGTACATAAATTAAATATAACAATGGTATTTCAATGTGACTAGAGATAATAGAAATATTGGACTTAATTTATCAAGACACTTCAATTAATAAAATATCTCAATTCTAATTATCATTTATATCATATGATATCATAGTCTAATACATTTCTGAACATTGCATATGTTAAAATGAATCTTTTTCATTGCAAAATAGTTATAACCCAGTCACATTGATTTAATGCGTACTAAACAACATTATTAATTTAGTACTTGCATATATCAAGTCTTCCAGTTTAAATTAAAATTTAATTAACATTGTAATATATTGGAAAGAAAAATTTAAATCCATTGACAAACAATATATTTTAATGTCATTTTCAAATTATAATCATAAACCTTTCTGCTTTTGTATAGTAAATATTATGTCTTCAAACATAAAAATAGAGATAAAGCCTTAATAAGTTTATTTAAATTAAATTTATATAAAACCTGGAATGAAAAGGATAGTTTATAAATTAGGGTAAGTGGTATTTTCTTTCATGTATTTAAAGGCTAATGTCATTGTTTGTATTTGTAATCTTATTAATATGCATATATAATTGTCCTTAATAAAATGGCTTTAAAGAATTATTTGGAAAATTTCATTTTAAAAGTAAAGGACTACATTAAAGCACATTGTCTTTCATAGAAATAGGGAAACATTTCCAGGGTATTCTATTAGGTGGAACCTATCACCCAGAAATTTTGCAGTTTTCACTGTGCCCAAAATATAAATATTTTCTTTCTTTCTCCTTTCTCTTTTCCTCTTCTTCCTCATTTTTTCTTCCCTTGGTTCTACATAAGAATCTCTTTTTCTTCTCTTTGTCTTTCTCCAATGTCATATGTGTGAGCATTTGCACATGTTCACACAGGCACCCACATGATATTGTCCAACGCAGGTATTAAAACAACAGTGTTTGCCTTTGAACATGAGCTATGGTTATTGCTAGATGTGAGACACTTGGGAAATTACTCAATAACTCTATTACTTTTTTCCTCTTTAACAACAGAAAGATGATCATAAAACCTACTTTACATAGTTTAAATGAGATACGTAAAAAACATTTATGTAGTTGCCCGAGGCACAAATGTCAAGTCCATAAAATGTTTTTCGTTTTTCTATAAACAATACATATTAACATATGAAAAAATTAAAACTGGATAATATTGACACATATGCTTGAAAAGAGAATGCCTTCCTTGGGCAGAAATTGAAGTTTGAGTGTGAAATATACTCAATGGTGAGACATTTATGACCTGACTTGAAAGCCAACTTAACATAGGCTAGACTGCATGGCTTGCGGAGTACAACCCAGCCTGGTGAATTTTTGGATATGGTATATATGTGTGTTTGCAGATGCAGATACATAGATAGATATTTTAGCCCTTTAATTTAAATAATCAGAAATTAAAAAATGATACATTTTAACATGAAGACTATACTAAGAACAACATAATAATTTAAGATTATATTATTTTAGGATCAGCTCCTTGGTGCAATGATAATGTGCTGCTCCACAGAAGCCTGATCCGGCATGGTGACTGAGACTCGAACCCAAGGCTCAGTCAGTTTGAAACATACTGTGCACATGAACATGTGTCCAAGACAGAACGGACTGAAAGACTGAAGGACTGGAGGAGGAGCATCACAGCCTGACCAGACTCTCCTCACTCTCTGTCATGACATGTTTCAACATGAATAATGAAAAAGATTATGTTATCTTAAAATAGAGAGGGCACATCACCATGATTAACAAACAAACAGAAAAACAAAAACAAAATGAAACAAAAAAACAACAAGACTGCTTCACCACCAAGCTACATTTATAGACAAGGATGGGTATTAATTCAATTACGTTTACAATTGTGATTTTCTTTCTCTTTCTTTCTTTTTTTCTATTTAAAGGTTTTTGTCATGGGGCACATGTGATCATCAGACAGAGACAGAGAGACAGTGAGAAGGAAAGTGAAAGATCACTTCCTGTGGGGGAGAGGGGATGACTGTGTCACAATCCCTTCTCCTCCATTTTCCTCTTGGGATTTTGACATGCACACACCATGCTCCTGGAGTGATTTTCAAGTCCCCCAGGTCTGGAACTCAAGTTGCAGTTGGCCCTATGAAACTTCCACTGGTAGTTGAGGCCTACCTCACTTGGCCCCTTGATTTTCTAAAACAGCATGAATTATCACCAGCACAATTGTTTAATGAATTATTTTATGGCATTACAAACTGAAACATTATGATACATGAAGAATTTTCAAAAAGTTCATGGAAATAAGTATTAGTAAAAAACTACATCCATTTCAAAAATATTTCTTGTACCAAAATAAACTTCTACTCAAATTCCATTGTATTACAAATGTTTTAATGTCTCCTCATGTTTTTAAAGCTTAAGAGGCAAGGTGGTACCCATTGTGGTTGATAATATTTTGATTTCCTTCTAGACAATGATGACTGCTATTTTGAGAATCTCTTTGATGATTTGTAATTTCCATTCCCAAATTTTGGTCAAATATCTGACTCAAGTTTGGGCTACTAAATTATTTTTTATAGGAATTTTGAATCTGGAGCAAGTCACAGTCTCCTTTGGTAGCTGGAAATAAACTGATATCAGAAAGTGCAAGCATATATGTGGGGAAGATGCTGGAGGAGGCCAGTTTGTAGTGAGAAAGAATAAAACTGGTAAGCACAGAAAGTAAAAAGGAGAGATAATGTTACAGACTTGAAGTAGGAAAATGATAAGAGAATAATTTTAAAATTCCTGTAGCTTATTCCCTACTCCAAAAATTAATGGGTGCTG
Organism: Tupaia belangeri chinensis; assembly: GCF_000334495.1. Taxonomy (NCBI): domain Eukaryota; kingdom Metazoa; phylum Chordata; class Mammalia; order Scandentia; family Tupaiidae; genus Tupaia; species Tupaia belangeri. Next base: position 1,861,666 of record NW_006159481.1, on the reverse strand, counting down.
GTTGTTTAGCTTTTCTTAGGATACTGTAAGATACCAGTAACCTTCAAGTATAACTCATAGTTTTGTTTAAACTAGTAACTACCAGTATAGTAATGACTACTTCTCTGGTAAACTGAACTTATTGGAAGAAAATCTACAAGTTTGTTTATTTTCTCTTTGTCATTTGAAATGACAGAAATGAAAATTCCATAAGTATTATGTGATCATTAAAGGAAGTGAATATTTGTCATATATAATAGATTTGGGCAAAATTATGACTATAAGTAAAATAATAGCTGATATTTATTTGATAATTACTAAGTCTTTAAAAAAATTACTATGCATCAGACTCTTTCTTAGCACATTTAATGTGTTAAATGTTTAACTCTATCAGCATATTTAATTCCTAAATAACTCTATAAGGTTGATATAACTATTATTATTATAAGCATGAAGAAATTATGGTGATTTGTTCAAAGCCAACCATATAAGAATAGGCGGAACTTGAGTTTGAACCCTAAATGTCACATTCCAGAGCCCATGGTCTTAACCATTCTTTGTTGGGCTCAGTTCCTGTATTTGTCTACTGGTTTAAAATTGTTTATTTTACAAAAATTTTGAGCATTTGATCTAAAATCTAAGTGGCTGTTTGTCATGTAAATATAGAGAGATTTGTCAATTTGTCCTTATAATTGTGTTAATTTAATATCCCCATTAATATTACCTAATTAGGTATTTATACATTAGGTTCAGGATAATGACAGGTATAGTAAATTAGGAAATGCTAACAATGAAATCTATCAATATTCTATCTGAGTTCCTTTTTCATCATTGTATCTTGTATCTCATGCTTTCCTTTAAATTTATTTTCCTTCATACTAAAGCATTTTGATTGATTCTTTTAATTAGGATCTGTGAATTACAAAGTCATTCAGTATTTTAAGAATATTTTCATTTTACTTTTGTTCTTGATTGATAATTGAGATAAGTATAGCTGATAATTGAGATAAGTATAGCTATCAAGATTGTCGTTTTATCCATTTGATGTGTTTGTTCATCTATTGCTGCTAATTAGATGAATATTGCTAATGATGCCAATTTTACATTTAATCCTTTTAGACTATATATGTATATGTATACATATACAAAAATATGCATGTATATTCATATCTCTGTTTTTTGTAATACAGGCCTTCTCCATAATATCTTTTCTTTTTTAAGTTAACAATGTTTTCTAAATCTGAAGATTCAGATCTTTAATTAGTTATGGGAATGTCTCAATAATTCTTGTTTGAAGTATTATCACCCTATTATTTTATCCCTTACTCCTTATTAGAATGACTTTAGAAATTCTTATATTATTTCCTATATCTCCCGAACACTCTGTAATATATATCTTTATCTCTTTGTGATATATCCTGTATTATCCCTTATATGTTTTCCACATTACTTATTTAATCTTTATTGTGTCTAATATACTACCTTCATTGCAAGAAGTTCTTTTTATTTATTTATTTGCTTTTATGAGAGATTTTTGTTATAGGGCATATGTGCTCACCAGAAATACAGAGATAAAGAGACAGAAAGCAATAAATCATCCCCAAAGGGGAGATGGCCATGCAGCAATCCCTTCTCCAGTCTCCTCTTGAGATCTTGGGCATGCGCATACACATGCCCAGCATGAGTTTTAAACACCAGTTCTGGGACTCAGACCACAATCAACTACGTGAGAGTCCAGCAACGTAACAATTACACCATGTGCTGATCCCTGCAAGAAGTCCTATTTGTATCTTTCCAAAATTTCCTTTAATATCAAAATATTCTTTGTTTTATTAGGTCCCTTATTTTTTTTTTCCTTTAAGGGAGTATATTTAAGGTTCAGATGGTGGCTCAGTGGTAACATAACACTTTGTGACACTGGACCCAGATGGGAAAGTCCTGGGTTCATGTCCTGAGGCCTCTTTGCATATGCCAGGTGCAGACACACCTGCCCATGATCCAGGACAGCTGAGGACGGGGTAGATCAGAGCATGATGACTCTGTGGGGGGTGCCCTTCTCTCTCTCATTCATGAGGAGATAAACAAATAAGTAAACCAACAAACAAAACAAAAAAAGAGTGTCTTTCATAATGTGTTACTATTTTATGATTTGAGGCCCTAAATATTCTATTTGTTTTATTGACTCTTAATGCTTATTTGATCAATACATGTTTTCATGTGTTTATTTTTCTCTAATTGTGAGTGGAGATGGGTTAATCTTTTAAAAAGTTCTTTCATATTACTTCAACTGACCCTAGGTTTTTAATAGTCCTAAGTTACTTTTTTATAAAATTTTACATCTTATGGATTTTATGCCATGCAGTGTGAATATTTTTCTGTGATTTGTTTTCATTGTGTGAACAAGTTTTTTATTTGTTTTATCATTTTTTGTGTGTGTTCTCTACTCAAAAGCCATTATAAAGTTAAAGGGTCTTTGTCGCTTTGCAAATATTGTGCATGAAATTTATTTGTTTTGGGAACAAGCAGTTAGCGTAATGGCTATGTCGCTGGACTCCCACGTAGTCGACCGCGGTTCGTGTCCTGGACCCGGTGGCTTAAAACTCACTCCGGGCGCGTGTGCGTGCGTGCCCAAGATCCCAAGAGGAGAATGGAGGAGAAGGGATTGCGGTGTGACCATCCCCCCTGGGGGGTGATTTCTCGCTTTCTGTCTCTATGTCTCTGTCTGTCTGGCGAGCGCACGCGCCCTACAGTGAAAATCTCTCCAAAAAAAAA
>NW_006159481.1:1847925-1858752 GCF_000334495.1 Tupaia belangeri chinensis | reverse complement strand
TTCCCCCTGGGGGGCGATTTCTCACTTTCTATATCTCTGTCTCTCTCTGTCTGTGTGGCAAGCGAATGTGCCCTATAGCAAAAAAAGAGCGCGCCCTCAGTGAAAAGCTCCCCAAAAAAAAAAAAAAAAAAGAGAGAAATTTATTTGTTTTAAGCTGTGAAAGGGGTAAAGATGTCTAATGTCCCTGTCTTTTCTTGTCATGCCTAGGGCTTAAACATCTCAGCTCACAGTCCTCTGGGCTAATCTGAATCTAGTTTGGGACAGCAATTCGTTAGATTACCCTTTATCATTTTAATTTTTATTTCTGAATTTCTAGTATGCAGTGGTTTCTTTTTTCTTTACATTTTTACCAGTTTACAATGACATAGTTCCCATATATTTTATCTAGAATTTCTAAAACTTAAAAAGAGGTACCAATCTGTACTTTTAACTTAATCCATCCTCTCCTAGAAATCTATTTCACATAGTTTTCCTCTAAATCATTACTGATTTTAATACATTATAACTGATCTTTGAATTTTCTAATTAAGTAGAAAGTGTTATGTTTCTTTTGAATTTTTGAAGAAATCAATAAAATCTTTACTGCTGATAAATTATTTTCCTTTCTGTGATACCATCCATTTCTTTTATTATCATATTGGTTTCAATTCAAAGAAGAATATAAGTTAAAAATTATGACTACAGCAGCCATCCTTTTTTAAAAACATTGACTTAACTGAATTATTTTGCCATTAAAATATGTAAAGAGCTAACAGATGGCATGATGGTTAAGGGTAGTGGATCCTACATGGCTCAAGTCCTGGACCAAGCAGCTTGAAAAACATGCTAAGCATGTGTATGTGCATGACCAAAATCCCAAAGGAGAGTGGAAAAGCGGGACTGTGGCATGGCTATTCCTCTAAGGGGGGCTCTTTTTTGCTTGACCTCTCTGTCTCTTTCTCCAGTGAAAGCAGGATAAATAAAAAATATAAGAAAGAAAATAAAGAAGTAAAAAATAATTTTATATTTGCCCTATAGCAAAAAATAAAAACAAAAAAAACAATGAAAGAACTTTGTGACATGCTTTTATATTACATTAGAGAGTACCTTGTATGATACACATTTCTTTTTTTTAAGAGATTTTTTGCCTTAGGGCACGTGTGCTGGCCAAAGAGAGACAGAACGGTGAGAGGGAAAGTGAGAAATTACCCCCCAATGGGATGGCCACACTGCAATCCCTTTTCCTCTTTTCTCTTCCCAGTATCTTGGGCACGCATGTGCCCAGCATGATTTTCAAGCTACCAGGTCCAATACTCAAAACGTGATTGGCATTTGGGAGTCCAGTGCCATAACCTCTATGTCATATGCTGTCCCTTCTTTCTATTTTTAAAAAAGTTTTGCTAGAGGGCACATATACTCTCTCCTTTGGGGATTTTTGGTCATGCATGTTCATGTACTCAATGTGTTTTGCAAGCCACCAGGTCCAGGATTCAAACCTCACAGTTGGTCCAGTCATCTAACCATCATACCATGGCTGGTCCTATCACATGTATTTCTAGAGTTTTTTTTTTTTCCTTGTTATTCTCATGTTTTAAAATCCATTTACACAATGATGTAACACTATGGTACTTCTTACCCTTTAGCTATACATTTTGAAATATGGTAATATATTTTACATTGTCATATTTATGAAATTAACTCTTCTTAGTCAAAGCATAGTCATTATTTAAAACTAGAAGCACCCACTTATTAGAATTAAAGTTGACATCTGGGACCATCAGTTGGCATAATGGCTATGTCGCTGGACTCCCATGTAGTCGACAGCAGTTTGAGTCCCAGACCCAGTGTCTTAAACTCACACCGGTGCATGTTCATGCGTGCCCAAGATCCCAAGAGGAGAATGGAGAAGAAGGGATTGCGGTGTGGCCACCCCACACTGGGGGGTGATTCCTCACTTTCCATCTCTCTGTCTCTCTCTCTTTCTGGCAAGCCCAAGTGCCCTATAGCAAAAATCTCTCAAAAAAAAAAAAAGAATTAAAGTTGACATTTAACATTGTTTATGTTGTGATTAATCATGTGTATGTTTGCATATATATATATATACATATATATATAATTATATATTTGTTTAAGATTCACACATTTTAGTATAAGAGGTATAGCCTCAAATATTGATATATTAATATCAATGTGTCTGTTGTTATTCTTTTAGTATCTTATGGAAAAGTTGAAGGAGTTTGGAGAAGGCATTTTCAGTATTAGTAAAAGTATGTATTCACAACCAACAGAAACTAACTTATTAATTAAATATTTATTCTACAACAAAGTATATTTAATGAAGATCACTGGGTAGTTCAATAATCTCTAGGAGAGTTTAAAAAGCTGAATTTGTATCAAAAAGTCAGGAACAATTTTTGAAATCAGGCAGCAGACTTGTTTGTTAGGATGTATTTGTTACTACCTGAAAACACCGAGTTTTGTTTAAGATTCACACATTTTAAAATAAGAGGTATAGCCTCAAATATTGATATATTAATATCAATGTGTCTGTTGTTATTCTTTTAGTATCTTATGGAAAAGTTGAAGGAGTTTGGAGAAGGCATTTTCAGTAATAGTAAAAGTATGTATTCACAACCAACAGAAACTAACTTATTAATTAAATATTTATTCTACAACAAAGTATATTTAATGAAGATCACTGGGTAGTTCAATAATCTCTAGGAGAGTTTAAAAAGCTGAATTTGTATCAAAAAGTCAGGAACAATTTTTGAAATCAGGCAGCAGACTTGTTTGTTAGGATGTATTTGTTACTACCTGAAAACACCGAGTGTTTATATTTTCCACTACTACCTATATTTTTAGTGCTCTTATATACCTTTAAGATGTATAAAGTACAGAGAAGACTTAATTACAAGGAAGCAACGAGGAATGAAGGAAAGACTTCTTGGATGTCTTAAATAAATTACCTATAAATATTATTCGGTCATTGGACTTACTACTATGACTGATTGCATTTTATTTTTTGATGAGAAAACTCACTTTCTTCTGAGCACAAGAATCAGCATCAGTGTAGACTGGGAAGACCTTGTAACCCATCCCCCCAGTTCCTGGTATTGCTTTAGAGATGCTCATTTTACCGAATGTTATGTAAGACAGGTAATTTTCTAAATGGAAAAAGGAATTATTGGGAAGATGGCCTTTCTTTCATAATGATGCTGTAAAGAAATGGGTCTACAGGGAAACCGTGGTCCCCAGCCATGGAAGCAAGCAGGAGAGAATGTAGCTTATAGGCAGAGAGGAGTTGAGGCAAGAAGTAGAAAATCTTCGGGCTCACATTGTTGACTTTATTTATGTAAAGTTGATGCTGCCTGGCTATACTGATCTCAGTTACTGAGGAAAAAAAAAATATTTGTTTTTGTCAATTTCTTAAAACTTTATGTACGTGTATTATAATTTTCTTTTAATTTGGCTATGTAGGACTCATGACTAACTTGCTCTTTTCTTGTTTCTCCTCGGATTATCATCCATTTCAATGTCTTCTTGAATTGATTTTGAAAATGTATAGACACTTTCTCTATTACTGAGATTTTCAAATGTCTTGCATTGAATGTTTTAAAAAATTCATACTTTAAATATAGATATTTTGGGTCAACTAGTGGCATGGTAATTAAGGTGGCTGGATATTAGATGGCTGACTGTGTGGTTCAAGTCCCGAACCCACCAGCTTGAAAAACATGCTGAGTGTGTGTGTATGTGTGCACAAAATCCCGAATGGAGGGGGAATGGAGGAGAAAGGAAGAAAGGATCCCCTATAGGAGGACTTTCTCTCTCTTTCTTTTTGTCCCTCTCTCTGTCTCTCCTGGGTAAGTATATGATTTTTTTTCTTCCTTTTTTTTTTTTTTTTTTTAAGAGAGGTTTTTGCTATAGGGTGCATGCACTCACCAGAGAGACAGAGAGACAGAAAAAGATAAATCACCTTCCAGAGGGATAGCCACACCACAGTCCCTTCTTCTCTGTTCTCCTTTTGGGTTTGGGGCACACTTGCATGTGCACCCAGCCTGAGTTTCAAGTCTCCAGGTCTGGGAATTTAACAGAGGTTGACCATGTGGAAATCCAGCAACTTAACCATTATAGCATCTGTTGGTCCCATAAATACATTTTTCTAAATGGTAGATAATAAGATTTTGGTTTATTTATTTATTGGATTCATTTATTTACTGAATAATGTATATCCAATTATTCCAGCACCATTTGTTGTAAAATTCTTTCTCTCAATGAGTTGTTGTACCTAACTCAAAATCAAGTGGCCATATGTATATAGGTTTACTTCTAGATTCTCTATTCTATCCTGTGTATCTGTCAGTAGCCCATGCCATAATGTCCTACTTTAGGCATATGGTAAGCCTTAGAACCTATTACCATTTTATTTATTTCTAATAGCCCATTCTTGGTTGATATACACATTACTTTTTTCAAGTGACTGGAATATATTAATTCCTCTCTTTATCATTATTTTTATCCCTCATAGTTTCCCTGGAAAGTTTTTGCACTTTCCTTGCTTCTTAAGTTCAATGATTTTGTTTTCTCTCTCTCTCTCACTCTCTTTTATTTTTTTTGCTAATTTTAAATAATTTAAGGCATTACATTTAAAAATTCTTTCAGTCAGAATCTTATCTTCTCAAAAAGAGGTCATATATTGTCTTTATATTTTAGCTATTTTCCAAATGATAACAATCTCTGCACGCATTTTGTATATTTATTCTATATTTGATTGATTTATGTTTGTGGTCATAATTATATAGATGTCTGATTAACTGTTCAGATTTTGTTTGTTACATCTCACATGTGAGAAATTAAATTTGCTATGCTCTGCACATGTTTTGAATGATCCATTTTTATTAATATCTTTATAAAGAACTTTGTTATTTTTCCAAAAATGATAATAAAAAAACATACATAGTTTAAAAAAATGTAATTGGTCCAGAGAAATATTAACCTCTACCCATCCCCAGAGATAAAAAATGACATGTAGTCATCAAAGGAAATCTAACATTTTCAGTTTAGATAAATGACACTAGAATTGTCTATAACGGCCCATAAAATAGAAAGGCAAGTGCTCTGCGATAGCTCATCAATTTTAAATATAAAAGTACATCTGCAGAAATTAAAAACAACTGTCTTGTATATATCACATAGCTTGCGTAGTTTCAAATGTGCCCAAGGACTCTAATATGCAGTAATAAATCAATCAGAGAGAAGACATCTAAATTTTGATTTGTGCAAGAGATTTATGATCTTTTTCCGCTTTGTAAGGAGAACAAACTGTCATCTAAAAGTACATTTTTGCATATGACTGATGAATATCCATGCATGCCTACAGCCAAGGAAATTTAATTAGAAAAGATTCTAATTTTAATTGAAGAACAAGGTTGTTGGCTTTTGATTAGAACCTCCTTCTGCAAAGCATTATATCTTTATTTTTTTTTTTTCCTGAAACTGGATTTAAGTATCTTTAATGCAATTCAGAGTAGCACAGCTTTAGGACAGGTGTAGATACACCTGCAGGTACAAAATAGCAAGACGAAGTTGCTGTGCTGCAGCTTTGCTGCACTTACTTCACGTGCATTTCAGCTTCCTGACTTTTGCTTGCACTCAAAGTACTAGGTTTTGCCTTGAGTTCAAAAATCTATCTTCTCATCGATCAATAGTTTTCTCCTAAGTAGATTGCTCTAGCATTTTTATCAACTATCTAAATGTGGACATTCTCTCAAGACCTCTCATATGCACTGGTGTCCGGTGTTCTGCCTAGGCACTTCTCACTTTTACAGTCTTCACTATTTTCTCATTCTTTCTTTTAGTACAAAGATTTTACTCTTCTCAGATGCGAAATGTCTTACATCACTTGTTTTCCTGGGGCAAGGAGATTGGCTTAACTGGAACTTGAGAGAACCTTCTAGGCTTATGGAATTGTTCAGTTCTTATTGCAAATGGCTATTAAATGTGCAACTGTGATTGTCAAAGTTCAGCAAACTCTCTGCTTTCAAAAGGAGCATTGTATTTTACACAAACTAGAACTAAATTTATAAAAGTACTAGGAGAAGTGAAATGTAAATCAATGAATGCAGGCTACATTTTTGAGGACATTTCTCTTTTAGGAGAACAGATAATCACTAAGTGATGAGCTTTATGATGTTATAAGAGGTTTTATTATTTTTTATGATTAGAAAAATAACAGCGATTTAGTGAGTTATTAAATAATTAACATAGAAAAAAATAAAGATGCAGGAAAGGGGCAAAGGATCCAATAACAGTATTCACGAGTAAGGAAGAGAAGATGGGATTTAGAACAATTGATACCGGATGGCCTCAGATAGAGAAAGTGGTCATTCTTCAATGACAGTGAGAGAAAAAGCATAGACAGATGCCGATTGGTAAATTGGGTAGTCATGGGAACTTGCCAGAGGGTTTTTTTTTTTTTAATTTCATTTATTATTAGTTTTTACATTCAATCATTACAGCACACCAAATGCACTTTACCATCCTGAACACACAGTATATCGGTTCAATCAGATATTGCCATACATGTTACCATCAACAGAGAAGTTTCCATCCCTGTGTCCCTCAAATATTTTGCTTCTTTCTTTTTCCTCCTGACTCCCTGCCTCTCACTCTCCCTGACTTCTTAGGCTTCTCCCACAAAGTCTCTGGAATCCACAGTCGTTCTCCATGCCTTTATACGGACTAGTCTTTCAGTTTCTACCAGAGTGCAGACATTCAGTGTATGCTGAGCGGGGACCCCCCACCCCTGTTTCACAGTCTTAGCTGCTTTGCTTAGCAGTAAATCCTCCATATAGGTCCACCTTCCATCAAATGCCAGGGTCTCATTATTTTTTATAGCTGAGTTGCATTCCATTCTAATTGGTTTTGTTTTACCATTCAGACAGAGAATTCAGTATTATAATTTTGAGGAGAAAGAAAAATAGAAGCTGAAGTTGTATTTCCAGAGTAACGTAGACTGCATGTAGTACTGGGTGACAGAAAATTCAACTGTTAACTTACCTTAGTATTTTTAATAGACTTTGTGGTTTACCTGCCTGTTAATGACACTGCATAAGGTAGATTATACCCTCCCAGAATAGTACTGAAATTTTACAGTTGTTTCTCTGTGTACACATTTTCCCTAAAATCAAAATAATTTAAAGATTATTTTTCATGGAATGTTTTTTCTGCTTTTTGTGAAATACAAATAAGAATAGGGAAGGTTTTATAGTAATAAAAATTTGCAATGAAGGGGCAGCAGATGGTGTAGTGGTTAAGGTGCTGGTCTTGCATGTGGCTGACTGCAATTCAAAGCCCATGTCCAATGGCTTGAAACTCATTCCAGGCACGTGTGCATGCATGCTCAGAATCCCAAGGGGATAATGGAGGAGAAGGGATTGCAGTGTGGCCAGCCCCCAGAGGGGTGATTTCTCACTTTCTCTCTTTCTGTCTCTTTCTGTCTCTCCAGGGAATGCATGCACCCTATAGGAAAAATCTCTTTAAAGAAATTATAATGTATAAAAGTTACATAGCCCAAGAGGCCAGCAGGTGGTGTGGTGGTTAAAGCACTGGACTCCCACATGGCTGACCATGATTTGAGTCCCAGACATAGAGGCTTGCTTTCCTACTTTCCCTTTTTCTCTCTCTGTCTTTCTCTGGTCAAATTAAACTAAGAATAATGATGATGATAAGTGTAATAAAATAATTCTTTTAAAAAAAGTTACATATTCTTGGGACCAGCTGTTAGTGTAATGGCTATGTTGCTGGACTCCCACGTAGTCGACCGTGGACGGTGGCTTAAACTCACGCCGGCGCGTGTGTGTGCATGCCCAAGATCCCGAGAGGAGAATGGAGGAGAAGGGATTGCGGCGTGGCCATCCCCACTGGGGGGTGATTTCTCGCTTTCTGTCTCTCTGTCTCTCTCTGTCTGTCTGGCGAGCGCACGTGCCCTATAGCAAAAACCTCTCAAAAAAAAAAAAAGTTACATATTCCTGTGAAAGTTAATAGACAAGAAATCAACATTGTTCTAATGTAAAAAGAGGTTTTTTTCTGTGAATAGCTTTACTCATTCTAAACTGGGCTGGGATGTTGCTTTTCTTTGCAGACTTTTTTTTTTTTTTTTCCCTACCAGGAATAAGAATTTCCATCATCTATTTTCCACTACTACTTTCAGCATATCTCTATCAGAACACTCATAATATTATATTATTATTCATTTTCCATGTTGCTTTATTTCTAATCCATTTATGAAGAAATGACAATATCTACAGTTCCTTTCTATATCCACGATGTTTAGAGTATGAGCATGGAACCAAATCCAGAAATTAAAGTTTATTACAATTAATTGAATCCTCTCTCTCTACTACAAATAAGCTTTATTTTAGCATGACTAATGGGCATAGATCTATCCCTTTCGAACATATGTTCTTTCAAAGACAAAGTAGTTATTCAGCAGAACAGCCAAGAACAACAGCAAAAACATTTGGTGTCCAAATTCTAGTATACTTCTACTGTGTACAAATCCAGGACATTTAAAAAAATTAATTAAACCATGAAAGTAAATCATAGTTTTTTTCAGAGTAAATTATTAAAACTGCTGATATTAAAGTGCTATTTTAATATTTAAATGTTAAAAAAGTATAACATTATATATGAATTTAGAGTATAATAAAACGTTGGGGTCCCAAATATTTTTTACACTATGAAATATATTTTCATTACACCTTGTGACCCGGTGGTTAAAGCAGCTGGATCCCACACGACTGACGGTGCACTTTGAGTTCCAGACCAGGGGACCTAAAACATGCCAGGTATGTATGCTTCTGTGTGTGCACATGTGTGCATTCCCCAAATCCTAAAAGAAGGTGAGGAATAAAAGAGAAGGGGTTGAGGTGTGACCGTGCAGCACAGAGGGGTTTATATATTTTCACGGTTTTGAAAATTTCAGGACAAGTATGTTCCATTTCTGGTGGCACTATCCAAATCATAGTATTTCTTATTCAAAACACTATCTTTTTGGCAAAAATTACCATAGATTATTATTTTCAACAACAATCCTTTTACTTTCTTTCTAATCGTTTTGAAATTCTTACAAATGGACTTCAGTTAGGAAAAAAGTCACAGAAATGAGATTAGTAGTTAGTGTTACACTATACCACAAGGGAAAAAGCTACAAGTGTGAGTGAGTCCATGGTACACAAGGGGAGACCAATACTGTTATTTTTAAGATTCCTGTCCATGATGATTCTTAGTTGGGGACAAATTAATAGCCATGACAAAACTAAACTAGTACAATTTTAAAAACATAATGATTTTAACAAGAAAATATCATAGAAAACTTAAAATGTTATTTTTTAGATGTTTGAGTATTACAGAAAAGGAAGTTTTTATGTATTAACAGTGTTTTTATAATGTAACTGATTCCTATGAAAAGTGCTAAGATTTTAGTTTCCCCCCAAATTACCATCTCCTTTGACCCCATGAATCAGTTAAGTCCTTGGTGAGATGTTTTTGTTGAGTATAACTCATGGTCTTCTCTCTTAGGTTTAATATAGAGAATCCTATTTTAAAGGGAAAATTAGATCATATCTGTACTCTTCCTTTTGGGTAAAACATGTTTCAAAAAATGGGTTGTAATCCTAACTGATTCTGAAAGAATTTCACACTCGTAATCTATTTAAATAAGACTATTTTGTATGTATGTGTGTGTAAGTCCTATTTAAAACAAAACAAAACAAAACAACCTGAGCATCAAGCTCTACATTACCTGCAACAGATTTCAGTGTAATTTTTTGTGAAATATGCAGCTGTTGCTATGGTGAGTTTGACTGACTCACAAGTTGCTCTTAGGTGTAGTATTTCAAAATCCCAACTCAGTCTCTGTGTGACTAGGGTGGCTGACTATCTTCCAAGCACTCTATGTATGTGATTAGCAACATACATATACATTCTCTGCTTAGAATAACTGTACAGTATTTAATAGATAATTTAGTATTTGGGAGAAATCTATTAAACTTTTATCTTCTGTATATTATTACAACTCCTTTGGATGGATACAAAATAACAAAACACCCAAGGAATAGATATTCAAGTTGGTTCCATAGCATACAATCATTAACATTTAAATCGAGAATTAAATAAAAACATGATATATGAGTACTTCAAGAGAAGCAACGAAAATAAGTGTTATTCAAGGCATGATAAAGATGATTAGGACTAAGTGCTAAGGAAAAAAATATTTTAAAGTAGAGGAGGTAGAAAAATGGCTTTTAGAAGGTGGATGTTGAAGCAGATCTTAAAGAAGAAGCAAATTCAGATGAACTAATAAATGAAATACAGAATATATTATCTTTTGACAATGAAGGCAGGGGATCCTATAAACCAAGGACCTGCAGATCACAAAGATCAGAAAGCGTGCATGGAGCAGCACGATAGTGACCCCAAGAATGGAACTTGAAACAAGGCAGGAATGACTTACCAGGCTAAGCAGAGGATGGTTTCATTGTTAAAACTTTAGCACAAGCTGTGAGCAAAAATAAGGAACATTATTAAAGTTATAAGGCAGGTGTATATATCTTTGACATTCTCATTCAGAGGCCCTATTTAACCTGCAAACATTGATCCTATTGTGACTCCAGTTACTAACTGTGCTGCTGAAAAGGGACAAAAGAACCTCATCTAAGCAATCTTTTCTCAGGCACAATACTAAGTATTTTAACATGTATTTTCTCCATAAATGTCAAAATGCAGCCTCGTAATTGTTACAGAGAGCCATCTGCGGTTCAGTATCACCCAGGTCGGGCATCCATC
>NW_006159481.1:1838630-1847894 GCF_000334495.1 Tupaia belangeri chinensis | reverse complement strand
CTGCCGCCTGTCCTCTGCTAACCACAGTCCCACTTCACAAGAGGCTGGCAAGGTGATTACTGTGGCAACTACTCTCCTCTACATTGCTCTGGATGTGTCATGTTCTTTATTAGATTGAACCTCAAATTTCTTCTACTCCATTCTGTTTGATCTATCCAGAAAACTTCAAACTGTTAGTACCAGGACTACGTTCGCTCCTTTTTTTTTTTTTTTCCCCAGAGGTTTTTGCTCTAGGGAGCTTGCGCTCGCCAGCCAGACAGAGAGAGACAGAGAGACAGAAAGCGAGAAATCACCCCCCAGGGGGGATTGCGATGCCACAATCCCTTCTCCTCCATTCTCCTCTCAGGATCCTGGGCACGCACGCACACGCACCCAGTGTGAGTTTAAGCCACCGGGTCTGGGGCTCAAACCGCGTTCGACTACGTGGGAGTCCAGCGACATAGCCATTACGCTAACTGCTGGTCCCTGTGTTCGCTCCTTTAACTACCATTCACTTCTGCAAAATTTGAAATTTCACTTATTTGGGTCAACAATAACTTCTGGGGACCAGCAAGTGGCGTGGTGGTTAAGGCGCTGGACACTCCCACCTGGCCAACCAGGGATCAAGTCCTGAATCTGGTGGCTTGCTTTCTCACTTCCTCTCTCTCTAATTCTCACCCTCTGTCTCTCTCTGCTCCAACTACAACATAAATGAATGAATGAATAAAATAAATAATTATTAAAAAAAAAAAAAACAATAACTTCTTATCCACCTCAACGTTCATTTTTCAATTTAGAATCTTGCTAGGCATCAATTTAATATTGCTAGTCAGGCCTCTGGTTTAGGAAAGCTTCTATGTTTTGCTTGCCACAGTTTTGCTACTTCTCAACTAGTATGGCCATTCATCTTGTGTGTCTTACTTCTTCATCTCACCCATTAATATCTGGAATTCTGGGTTAGCAGGTATTGCGGTTAAAGCACTGGATTCCCACATGGCCTACCACGGTTTAAGTCCCAGACCCGGCAACTTGAAAATCACACTGGGAACATATGCATGCATGCTTAAAACCCCAGGAAGAGAATGAAGGAGAAGGCATTGGTGCATGGCCACTTCTCCCCTACCTCTGGGGGTGAAAGAGAGGGATGTCTCACTTCCCTCTCTCTGTCTCTCTCTTTCCAGTGAGAAACACATCCTATGGCTAAAACCTTTAAAATTAGACTTCCTCTTATTTTTCTTCTTAAATTCTGACTTATATGCATTCCTTAGATAACCTCCTCCAGAGAAATGTTCTTACTTCCAACCTACATGCCAATGACTTAAAATGTTATATTCCGTAGTATAAATCACACCAGTGGCTTCTCACTAACATATTTGTGTACTACAGATAATGGAAAATGATGACAAACCTTTTTTTTTTTTAAATGGTTTATTCTGTTTGTTCTTTCAAGCACTATCTTTATTGTTACCTATTTTAAGCTTCTGCATTTCCCCATGTACACCAGGCAGTTCCCCCTTCTTAGGGAAGTTGCTGCTTCTGCCTGAGATAAACCTTCCTTTCCACTCACCCTCATACACTTGACTTGCTCAGCTAACTCAAAGAAGTGTTTGAAATTCTTTTAATCTCGAAAAAGTCTCTATTGATTTTCTGCACAATCCCTCAATGCACCTAGTTACCCAAAAGACAAAGCTCCCCATTTTCATGCTTGACTAATAATTCAAGATCCTGATAGGAGAATGGAGAAGAAGAGACTGCACAGTGGCTATCACCACTGGGAGGTGATTTCTTGCTTTCTGTCTCTCTGTTTCTCTCTGTCTTTCTGGTGAGTGCACATGCCCTATAGAAAAAAGACCTCTCCAATAAAAAGAAAAAGAACAATTCACACTGCACATGTGTGCATGCCCAAGATCCTGAAAGAGAATGGAGGAGAAAGGATTGTGGCGTGGACTTCTGCCCTGGGGGGTGATTTCTCATTTTCTGTCTCTCTGCCTCTCCGACAAGTGCACGCATCCTGTAGCAGAAGTCTCTCTCAAAAAAAAAAAAGGAAAAAGGGGGAACCAGCAGTTAGCATAATGGCTATGTCGCTGGACTCCCACGTAGTCGACCGCGGTTCGTGTCCCGGACCCGGTGGCTTAAAACTCACGCCGGGCGCGTGTGCGTGTGTGCCCAAGATCCCGAGAGGAGAATGGAGGAGAAGGGATTGCGGCATGACCATCCCCCCTGGGGGGTGATTTCTCGCTTTCTGTCTCTATGTCTCTCTCTGTCTGTCTGGCGAGCGCACGCGCCCTACAGTGAAAATCTCTCCAAAAAAAAGAAAAAGGAAAAAGGAAAATTGTGTAGCAATTTTGTAATTAAATGTATAGAAAAGGTGTACTCTGAAAAAACAGTAATGCTCCTTTTCTCCCCCTCCCTAGAAACACAGAAATTGGGTATATTCTCTCTAATATGAGAGAGAATAGACTTTAAGTTAGAAATAGTTCAAATGATATAGAGGACATTGTTATTACTTAAATGAAATATCTAACGATGACAAATCTGTATGCGTGTAAAAATATGGCTTTAGACTATGTGAAGCAAACATTCACAATCAAAAGGAAAGAGAGATGTACCCATGCTCACAGTGGGGTCTTTAACATACTTCCTAATAACTGACAAAAATATCAGGCAACAGATCATCAAACTTACAGAAGAACTGAACAACAAATATAATAAAACTGACCTACTTAATATCTATAGCATATAAAATCCAATATACAATTTTGAAGAATATATGAAACACTGAACCTAATCATTTTCTGGGTCATAAGGCAAGGCTAACCACACTTAAAAAATGTAGGCCTTAGATAAAATCCAACCACACTCATAACTCTGATCAAAATCTCCAAAGATTATTTCACTGCTGAAATCTTGTCCTTCAATGAAAGATAGGCTCCATACCTCTCTAAAAGGAGTAATAGAAATATCCTTTCTAGGGACCAGCATTTGGTGTAATGGTTATGTTGCTGGACTCCCATGTAGTTGACTGCAGTTCGAGATCCAGACCAGTGGTTTAAATACATGCCAGGCATGTGTGCGTGCATGCCCAAGATCCCGAAAGGAGAATGGAGGAGAAGGGATTGCTGTGTGGCCATTCCCCGTTTGGGGGAGGATGATTTTTCGCTTTCTGTCTCTTTGTCTCTCTCTGTTTGGGTTCTAGAAAAAGAAAGGAAAATTTATTTAGTAGTTGACAACAAGATAATATAGGAGATAGGGCAAGTCATCATGTATTTCAATTTCTATTGCTGCTTATCTACTTATCATTTCTGTCCTATAATTTTGGCTTTGGTAAAGTGCTCAGAACTAAGGGACTCTTACACAGATTTTTTTTTTAGCTTTCCTCAAATATATTACCCTTGAGGAAGGAAATGTAATTTAACACCAGAGACATTTCAGGTGTTTATATGACGTTAGGGCAGAGAAAATGAACTTGTATGTATTAGTTAAGGAAAGAAAATGTAAAGGTTTTGTTAAATGTCTGTTCAAAAGATCTTGATAATGAATTGAATCAATTATAAACACTTGAATTGAGGGTATTCTCATTAGTTTCTGAGTATCTGTTATCATTTGAAGAAAATATTTAGTTTATCAGTCATATTCACAGAAATATCTGTATTCTCCAATATTAGAATGTTATTCTAACCTTATGTAATCACTGTGCAATATAATATGTTAAATATTAAAAATATAATTTCTTTGATTACAGTCACTGTTTTTTATTGTTTTTTACCTTAATACTTACATGGTTTTTAGGATATAATAGGTCATAAGACAATCTGTTAACTTATTGAGTCAAACACATGCCATGAAGACAAAACAGTGAATATGTAGAATGAAGAAGCTTTATTTGCTCTCTTATATTACAGATTTTTATCTATGGATATGGATTTAATATCAAATATTCACATAGCATAATCAAGTTTTTAGCATACATATTTGCACACAATGACTTTCTACAACAATTATTAGCTTTTAAAGAGGTTATAGGTGTCTGGAAGTGTAAAGTTTGGGGAACAGAAGGAGCAGATACCAAATGACACTCTAAACATGTCCTTTTACTTTCTGGACCTTAATACTTCAAATACACAGTGAAGCGATAGGTTTTAAGGTGGTGTGGTGGTTAAGGCACTGGATTTGCACAAGATTGACTGTGTTTTGAGTCCTGGACCCAGTGCCCTGAAATTTATATGTGTGTGTGTCCAAAATTCCACGAGGAGAATACAGGAGAAGAAATAGTGGTGTGGTCATCTCCTGGGAGGTAATTTCTTACTTTCTCTCCCACTGTTTCTCTCCAGAGAGCAAAATCTATGGCAAAACCCTACGCAAACCCCCAAAAACAAAACACAAAACAAAACAAAACAAAACCCTTGAAAATTATTTGTAAAGTAAATGGATATTAGACCAAGACAAATGATTAATCAGTATTACGCCTTTGTGTGTATTTATACTATATTAAGTGTTGATAACAGAAATAGAGTAAATACTTACTAGCTTCTGAATTAAAGTTATGCCTCTAACACACACATACACGTCACATACATATTGTCCCTTGGTCACTTGCCTTTGCTAAACTAAATTGCTATTCAGCATTTTCTTTTTAACTCTTAAAATAACTAACACTAAATATTTCTTTTACTGGGGATAAAATAAAAGTACAAGTATAGTAACCTCATCTCTCATAGATTTTATAGAATTTAATACATATATTTTTGAATATAATGTAGTTAAATTTTTAAAGGTTTCCAGGGCGTAATAACTAAATGATCTCATTTTCTCACAAATTAAGACCAACCATACAGATTTTTTCTTTATTATTCTTGCGTATATAGTTAATCCTCACTGAGCTCTCATAAAGACTTCTTTAAGCCTCCCAGATGAGGGAGAAGCAGCCCTAATGAGCAAGAATCAGTGGCATTTGATCCTCACCATAGTAAAATGCCGACACAGATATAATCTTTTGCTCTTCCAAAGGCTTTTAACTCTGAGAATAAAGAACTCAGAATCTCCAACATCAGCAAGCCTTTAAACTAGTTCTAGCTTCTATCTAACAGCTTACCTCCATTATTTTGCAAAAATAAACCTACAAGTGTTTTATGGGTTTCATTTGTAGAGAGTGTGGAAACTGGTAGAAAAGGGACCTATATTCTGTCTATTATAGTTCCTTGTTTCTTGCTACCGTTTGATCAAGAAAACTTTCTTCCACAGATTATTGAGCCAAATTGGCAAATAGAAAGAAATGAGTTTATACCATGTGTCAGGGAAGTTACCATATAACTGTGGATTTATATGTGAAATATTTTAGATGAATTAAGTGTTCCATGGGGAAATATCTGGAAAGCACACACAAACACAGATGAGCCAAATGGAAACGGTGACCATAAATTGAGGACATTCTCATTACCTTTTCACACCCCCTGACTAGAAACAATAACCTCTTCCCCAATAAGCACATGGTCTTGGAAAAAAAGATTAGTGTACCCAAAGGGCAAAGCAAACAGATATATCTTGTGATATGTTCCAACAATCGTAAAACTGCACCTCTGGCAGCTGATGGGTGGGAGTGAATTAGAGAGGTCTAGGTGAATTATAGAGGTGGGAATCTTCCATCAAGGAGGCCCAGCTGTCTGCCTCAAGGTGCTTGACCCTGGCAACAGACAACAGGAGCAGTCAGGCATAAGACGGTTGTCATAGAGGAAAAAAAGGAAATAAGTGAGACTCGCATAACTGGGTCCAGCCAGTAGGAAATATGTTCTACCATCAGAACTTTTAAGCTTGAGTTAAAATCTAAGCTTCATGCTATTATTATTAGACTGAATATGTAATTGTGTGTATTCATACAATTGCTCAATGTATGAACACAAAGGTGTTCATAAATTGTGTTGATATAGGGTCGTCACAAGAAAGTCTGTTTCCCTTTTTTCTTTAAAAAAAAAAAGAAAAGTTGGTATTTAAGAGAAAGCACACTAATTACAAAGAGCATATCAACAAACTTAAGAACTCTCTGATACATACTCAGTTCCTGATGTTTTCCATGATGGTTTTCATTAAATTTCATATAACAGAAAACCTACACAAAAAACTGTGTAATGTTACAAAACGATGATTCACTTTTGCAAGGAAAAGGAGATTTACGGATAAAATCTCTTGTATCTGACAGTCACTGACATCAGTCCTTAGTTCATGAAAAGTGACTGGTGCCTGATAGATCTTTCTCTGTTCACCATAAAACTACTGTTTTTCTTGTCTCGGCAATGAGTGGGACATGAATGATGATCACACTGATGTAGGAGAGGGAATTTCATTTTGTAACAGAAGAAAAATTTTACAAATTTAATGTTGACTCATTAAAAAGTGCAGGTTAGACACTCAAATGTGTTCCATGGAATAACATCCATCCTTTGTTTTCTTTTTTAAAGAAAATGTTTATTTAAAAATAGATCTGATGTATACATTTATTTAGAAATAAAGTTATCTACCTAAATATTCCAAAGTAGTAGAAGGAAAAAATGTGACTTCTTGGAAAAAATAGGTCACTGATAAAGTTAGTACTTAAAGCAAAGTTACAATATTTAACAACTCAATTTCTCATTGCTAGAAAATTGTTTTTGAATATAAGCAGACACTGTCCTGCTCATTGAAGTACATTATTAATAACAAACTTTGGTAGGCACGAATTGTCCTAGTAGAAGTTACAGCTTGACCAGATTAGGAAATCTTGTAAACAGACTAAATGATTTGATCTATTCTTAAATATAAATACTTTCTCAGAAAGTCTACATTATTGGATAGAATAATAGCAGATATAGTTTTATATTGGCTGTACTGGTGATAAACATTTTACCTCATTTACATTCATTTAGTAAAGAAAGTTTATTATAAAGAATCATGTTGAGTTACATGAAAATGCTATGACATTTAAAGAAAAGTAACAGCTATGGTAGGGTCCTTAATATCCAGATTCTTTAGGCAGTTCTTAATTTAAGATGATGTAAGGATGTAGATTCAGCACCTGGCTAAAAATACTGCCTTATTGAATGAAAACAAATGAGAGTCATCAATATGGCTTTCTGTGAACTATAGCTATCCAAACGGGAGCTGTTTCCAAAGACCAATGCAGATAAGGACCTGGCCTTGACTTCCTTAATGCTTATTTCCAGAGAGAGGAGCTTAAAAACCCAGGGGACTTTAACAAGGGAAGAGTACAACTGAAAAGAAAGCAGGCTACATTACCTATGAAATCTACAGCAGAAGCATTGGAACAGACAAACTCTCTCTATTTAGGGAGATAAAGGATATTAGCCATTTGAAAAAGAATAAGATAATATTAGGTGTATATATTGAATACAACAAAGGCAAAAACAAAGGCAAAGACCTCTCCGAAAAAAATTTAAAAATCAATATGTTAGGTAAAAGTCAAAATTTTAAATGCTGGAAAATAGGAGTTTCAGAAGAAAATTAAAATTAAAATGAAGAAATATTTAAAGAAATGTAATTATAAATTTCTCAAAGGTCTAGACAAATCAGACATTTATTATGAAAGACCTCTATAGAACGTCAAAAAAAAAGAGATTACAAAGAAAGCTAAACTATATGTAAATTTTAAAATTATAAACATTCAGTGTGTGTGTTTTTATTTATTTTTTTTTGAGAAGTTTTTGCTATAGGGTGCATGTACTCCCCAGAAAGACAGAGAGTCACAGAGAAACAGAAAGCGAGAAATAACCCCTCCAGGGGTATGACAATGATGCAATCCCTTCTCCTCCATTCTCCTTTTGGAATCTTGGGCATGCAAGCACACGCGCCCAGTGTGAGTTTAAGCCTCTGGGTCTGGAACTTGAACTGCAGTCGACTACATGGGAGTCCATCGACACAGTCATTATGCTAACTGCTGGTCCCTAAAAATTCAGCTTTAATGAATTATTGCACAAGAGACTTTAACAGAAACACTGGAATCAGCAAGGAAATTGAATAGCTCTTTTTTTTTTTTTTTGAGAGATTTTCACTAGAGGGCATGTGCGCCAGACAGACCGAGAGAGACATAGAGACAGAAAGCGAGAAATCACCCCCCAGGGGGGATAGTCATGCCACAATCACTTCTCCTCCAATCTCCTACTGAGATTTTGGGCACACATACATTCTCGGGATCTTGGGCACACACGCACATGCGCCTGGCATGAGTTTTAAGTCACAGGGTCCAGGACGCGAACCGCGGTCGACTACGTGGGAGTCCAGCGACATAGCCATTACACTAACTGCTGGTTCCCTTGAATAGCATTTTTAATGTTTTGATTTAAAAGAATGTTGGACTTAACTTGTATGTCAGAAAATTGTTCAACTTAATGTTATAATAAAATATTATTGGAAATGATAATCTCAAACACCAACACCCATAATAAATGTAATTTGGAGGAAGAACTCAGTTGATCAGAGAAATAAATCCAGAATGTATAGCAATAGACATGAGAATAAGAACAGATAGTTACTAAAGTCTAGAATGAAAAGGAAAAGAAAGTATTTTCCCTATAAGCAAGTTCTAGCATTATAGATAAAATCAACATAGAACATAAGAAGAGGATTCATGACCTTAATAGAACTGATCAAGAGGTAACGTTATGGGTAAATACATGTTAGAATTCATCTTAAGTTAAAAAATACAGTATGGGCCACCTATCAGCATGGTTCTTAAGAGAACTCAATCTCACATAGCCAACTATAAGGTTTAAGTCCCAGACACAGTAGCTCAAAAATCACTCCACCCATGTGTGTTTTAAAAATTTCAGTATAAGCTATTTATGTGTGTGCCCAAAAGTCCCCAAAGGAGAAATGAAGGAGAAGGGATTGCAGTGTGCTGTGTGACTATGCCTTTGGGAGGGTACTTTTTCAGCTCATCCCTCACCTCCCCAACCTTGTCTCTCTGGCAAACACATACATCCTCTAGCAAGTTTGGAAAAATACATAATAAGACAAAAGAAGTAGAACCTTAAATAGGTGGATTAAATCTCAGTGTCTTAAATTAAAAACCAGAAAAGAAAGAAGAAAAATAAAAAGAGGCTACAGTTTTATAATATATATATAGACATACATATATATACATGTATATATATATATAAAGAATTATTTTATTTTTTATTTATTCATTTACTTATTTCATTATTTTAATTTGACCAGAGCAAGGGGCGGGGGGCAGTGAGAGAGCAAGCCACCAGGTCCGGGACTCAAACCATGGTTGGCCAAGTGGGAGGCCAGCAA
>NW_006159481.1:1712910-1822464 GCF_000334495.1 Tupaia belangeri chinensis | reverse complement strand
GCCTCTCTCTCTCCTTCTTCTTCTTCTTCTTTTCTTCTTCTTCTTCTTTTCTTCTTCTTCTTCTCCTCCTCTTCCTCCTTCTTCATTGTTGCTTTAGCAATAGGGCACATGCACTCACCAGAGAGGGAGAGAGAGAGAGAAAGTAAAAAATCACTCCCCAGGGGGATGGCCATGCCACAATACCTTTTCTTCCATTCTTCTCTTGGGATTTTGGGTATGCACACATATGCACCCAGCATGATTTTCAAGCCTCCATGTCCGAGGCTCAAACCATGGTCAGCCATGTGGTAGTCCAGCACTTTAAGTACCATGGTCCGCTATCAGACTATCTTTCAAAATGGCCAGACCACTTTATAGTCCCATCAACAATGTATGAGGTTTCCAATTTCTCCACTTCTTCCCCAATACTTGTTTTGTGTTTTTTATTTTTATCATGTTAATAGGTTTGAAGTGGCCTCTCATTGTGGTTTCCATTTATACTTCCCAAATGGCAAATGAGTTGTGCAACTTTTCATGTGCTTATTGGCCATTTGTGTATCTTTTTTGGAAAATTTTCTGTTTAGATCTTTTGTCCATATTTAATTGAGCTTGTCTTTTTCCTTACTGAGTTGGAAGAGTTGGTTAAAAATCTTTTTTATAAATAATTATTTATTTAATACTATCATTATTATTTTTAAAAGGACCACTTTTTTATTAATTTTATTTATTCATTAATTTATTTTAATTTGGCCATAGAGAGATACAGAGAGAGAGAGAGAAAGTGAGAAAGCAAGTCACCAGGTCCTGCACTTGAACCGTGGTTGTCCATGTGGGAGTCCAGCATCCTTAACCACCACACCACCTGCTGGCCCCATATATATAAATATAAATATAAATATAAATATAAATATAAATATATATATATGTGTGTGTGTGTGTGTGTGTATGAGGCTTTAGTTATATATATGTATATATATATATATATATATAATATATGTATATGTGTGTGTATATATATAAATATAAAATATCAGAATCCTCATAATATAATAACTACTACAGAATTGCATGAATTAAAGGCATTAATGAAGACAGAGAAAAACATTAATAATCAAAGTAATTCACATTAGAAATATAGAAATTTAACTTTAGACCTACTAGACAAAATTATAAAGAGAAATACTATCAAGCATCAGTAGGAAAACAGAAATAAAAGTCCTCATGCTGTCTACAATGGAATATAGACTGGAGCATTTAATGAGAAGGCAATCTGACACTATTTATTCAAGTTAAGTAAAACACATCATATGAATTAGCAATTCCACATCTGAGTGTATATCCAGAAAAGTATTTGTGTAGTTGGAAAAAAGACATGTTATAGAATGTTTTGGTGTTCCAATGTTTGAGAAAATTTCAGTATAAATTATGTATAATGATCATGCTCCAGGGGTTTTTAATGCAGCAGTAAGAAACAATGACATGACTCTATACCTAGCATCATGGGTGGGTCTTGAAAGCATTGCTAACTTTTTTTATTTTTTAAACAGGAGAAAAGCAATGAAGTATACAACGTGATCCTATTCTGTAAATTAAAATGCATATACACAAGATATTTGCATACATTTTTCTAAAACATATTTAAATATAAAAATATGCATGTGTCACATTAGAATTATTACCTGCAAGAGAGAATGCAATTATGATAGGTGCATGAGTATAAAAATAAACCAAGAAGACTACAAAAGCCAATGATGAAGATACAAGGGTAATTGTTTTATTTTATTAAATATTTTTTATCATTCTAAACATATCTTTAATATTACATTTCAGTGTAGGAATCAATAGGGAAAAATCTGTTCTCTCTTTTTTAAATTTTCAGATTAATTTAACATTTTACACAAAGTCTCCATCATAATGTATACTATACATACAGTTTTTAAACAGAGAACTTCGCTTTTTTTTTTTTTTTTAAATGTTTCAAGACCAGCAAATGGTGTAATGGTTATGTCACTGGACTCCCATATAGTCATCACAGTTTGAGTCCTGGACTGGGTGGCTTAAAACTCACACTGGGCACATGTGCCTGCATGTCCAAGATCCTGAGAGGAGGATAGAGAAGGGATTGTGGCCTAGCCAACCCCCTGGGAAATGATTTCTTGCCTTCTCTCTCTCTGTCTCTCCAGTGCATGCATGTGCCCTATAGCAAAACTCTCACTAAAATAAAATAAAATATTTCTTCCAATTGCGCCTCACATCTACCCTCTATGATCCACTGTTTACCATCCACTCCCCTCCATTACAATCTCTAGTATTTACACTTATCCTCTGTACTACCATATATTCACATCTTTCAATTTCTGCCATAAAGTACAGATATGTATATCCCCACACAGTACAAGTTGAGTGGGGATATACAGTGTGTATCTTTCAAAGTCTGGCTTTTTCACTCAACATTAAGTCATTTATATTTATCCACTCTGAATTAAATGACAAGGTCTCATTATTTCTTATAGTTGAGTAATAGTCTATAGTATATGTGCACCACAGTTTTTCAACCCATTCATTAGTTTGGGGGCACTTAGGTTGATTCTATATTTTAGGATTGTGAATAATACTACAGTAAATATGGATGTGCAAGTGTCTTCCCTACTGGGTGTTTTCCTGTCCTTTGGGTAAATACCAAAATGTGGGATTACTGGGTCATATGGTAGTTCTATTTGCAGGCTTTTGAGGAAACTCCATCTTGTTTTTCAAAGAAGTTTTACTTAAATTTGCATTCCCATTAACAGTCTAAGAGTGTTCTCTTTTCACACTGCCTAGCCAGCACTTGTTCTTTATTTTTCTGATACTAGCCATTCTAACTGGGGTTAAATGGTATTTCATTGTGGTTTTAATTTACATTTATCTTATGACAAGAGACTTCGAACATTCTTATATGACTTTTGGTCACTTATAAGTCTTCCTAAGAGAGCTATTTGATTTATTGGCCCATTTTTTTAACTTCATTTTATATATTATTTATTTTTTAGTGAGTGAGCTACTTGAGTTCCCTATATGTCCTGTATATCAGTCCTTTGTCTGAGGAATAATTTGCAAATATCTTCTATAATTTCAAGGGTTATCTTTTCTCTCTGGTTGTTGTTATCTTTGCTGTAAGGATTTTAGCTTGATATAGTCTCACTTGTATATTTTAGGAATTATTCCCTGTGCTTTAGGATCTTATTTAAATATTGCCTATTTCAGTGTCTTCAAGAGTTTGCTCTATGGTTTTTACTACTAATTTTGTAATTTGAGACTTTATATTTAAATAGTTGATCAATTTTGAGTTGATTCTTATTAATAGTGAGGGATAGTAATCTAGTTTTCATTTTTCTGTAGGTGAATATCCAGTTCTTCCAGTACCATTCGCTGAAAATATTTTCTTTTTCTACTGTATTATTATCTTGAACCCTTTGTCAAAGATCAGTGGCTATATGATTTGGGGTTTATTTCTGAATTTTCTGTTCTGTTCTGTTCTGTTCTACTGGCCTATGTATCTGTTCTTGCATCAGCACAATGTTGTTTTGATTATCACCACTTTGTAATATACATATTTATATACATATATACATATATATACACACACATACAAATACATATAATGTTTTTATTTAGCTAGTTTTTACTTTGTAATACATTTTGAAATACGGTGATGAGATGCTTCTTATTTTATTCTTTTTGTACATTATTAACTCGATAATATGGGATCTTTTATATCTAGACCAATTTTATACTTTTTTTTTTTCTATTTTTGTGAACACTATCACCAGCAATTGGTTTGGAATTGCATTGAATAAGGGAATTAATTTGGCTAGAACTGACATTTTGATTATATTGATTCTCCCAATCTAAGAACATGGGCTCTCCTTCCATTTTTTCTATATTATATTAAATCTCTTGTTTCAGTTTTTCATAGTTTTCTTTGTAGAGATTTTTCACCTCTTCAGTTAGGTTTATTCCTAAGTGTCTTACTTGTTCAGTGGCTATTATAAATGGTATTGCTTTCCTCAATTCTGTCTCAGCCTATTCATTTTTTATATATAAAAATGCTATAGATTTTTGTATATTGATTATGTATCCTGCTAATTTACTGAATTCATTAATCACTTCAGAGCTTCAGAGAGTTTTTTCATGCATTCCTCTTGATTTTTTTATCTATATAATTATATCATCTGCAAATAGGGACAGTTTAGCTTCTTCTTTTTCTATCCAAATGCCTTTTATTTTTCTCTTCTGTCTGACTGCATTTTCTAGGACTTCCAGCACTATGTTGAAAAGGAGTGAAGAAAATGGGCAGCTTGTCTTGTTCCAGTTTTTAGTAGGAAGGTTTTCACCTTTTCCTCATTCAATATGATGTTAGCAATGTGCTGTTGTACATGGCTTTTATTGTGCTGTTTTACTGAATCTTGATCATGAAGATATTTTTTATCCAAATGTTTATTCCACATCTATAAATGTGATCATATGGTTTTTAATCTTTTTTTCCTACTAATGTGATATATTAAATTTATTGCCTGTGTAGGTTGAACCATCCTTGCATCCCTAGGATAAATCCTACATGGTCATAGTATATAATCTTCTTAATATGCCATTGAATTTGGTTTTCTAGCATCTCGTTAAAAATTTTTGCATCAGTATTTATTATGGATATTGCTCTGTGCTTTCTTTTTAGTTATGCCCTTGTTTGATTTGTCCTTGGTACGTCAGGTATCAAGGTCATGGAGACTACACAGAATGAGTTTGGAAGGGATCCTTCCTTTTGAATATTTAGAAATAGTTAAGAGAATTGGGGTTAGCCTTTCTTTAAAAACATGTAATTCAGAAAACCTAGATAAGATGGATGGATTTCTGGACATGTGCTACCTAGTCTAAAACAAGGGTATTTTATTGTGATGCAAAAATGTTTGAAATCCATGGATAGCTTTTTTATACACCTATTCCATGAACTTTTTGAAGACTCTTTCCGTGAAATGAACTTCAGAAGTATAATTAGTTAAGTCCTTTTTCTCCTGAATTAAAAAGAGCAATAAATATTGGCTCAGCCATGGTGGCACAGACAGTTAGGGTGCTGCTGTAGGATGTTGGAGGCCAGAGGGAGCACCCAAAGGCATACACATGATCCTGACTGGCTACAGGGCTGGGGAGAGAATTGAGGCATGAGGATTCTGTCTAGCCTTCATCCCCCATCTCTTTCAAAAATAAAATAAATAAATAAACTTTAAGAAGTAATAATGAACATTGAAATAGAAGAATTAGATAGGCTCCCAAATTATCTTTATTAGTTAAAGATAGTATCATAAAATACAGCTTTAAAACAATTTGCAGGCTGGTGACTACTTCATATACAAATGAGATTGCCACTTGCCATTGTTGGCAGTGCTTTGCCAACCAACAGGGTGACTCCATAGGGATGTGGCCCTGGATGGAATGCAAAGGCAGTGTAGAATCAGTGTCCTCTAGAGGCAAGTATTCCAAGGAGAAGGGCAAAGGGAGTAGCTGATCCAAGCACATTTCATTCCTCTGAAACTGTCCTTAATTAAATCATCTGACCCAAGGGAGATCAACTGGCAGCTACATAGAAAGGGGGCTGATGAGAGTTGCCTTATGGCCGTTTCTCCACTAGGAGGGGACCATGTTTCCCTCTCAGACAACTATAAATGTAAACCTGTCCTTCAGATCTCATCTCCACCAAGCACAGCAGTCATCACCCATACAGATACTGATAGTTCTGTGTTATCCAATGCTACAGACGATGAGCTCTCTCCACCTAAAATAAGCACATAAGAACAAAAGAACCAAACTGATGACACATTGGTCCATAAAGATATAGCAACATTAAAGAATGTGGATTTATTTTTTCTTGAAGACACAGAGAGTAATCATAAGTTTGAAAATAGTTTATCAAACAAATGAGAGAATTTAAAGGAACATTGCTTAGTATCATTAAAATAATTCTAGTTTGAGGAATAGCTATGAATAGTCGGAGATTAAAACAGAAATTGACAAAGAATGGTTATAATAAAAAAGACAGTACCAACACAAAATGAATTTTTTCTTGAAGGCAGCAAACTACAAAAGAGAATGAGAAAAATCAGGTCAATGAAGATTTCCAGGAAGTTTAAACACTTTCATCTCAGCAGGAGATTTAAAGGTGAGAAAGAGGTTATAAAATTTTTTGAAAGGGAAAATATGGCAAAATCACCAAAGATTGCTATCTTTAAACATAGAAGAAGGCCAAGACATCATTAAAAATAGACTCAAGTCTCAAAATTAGAATGGTAGTAAATTAAAATAAGCACAAAAATGTTTCTTTGCTAGTAAACCAAGTAAATGAAAATTAATATAGAGGGCAAAATTCACTTGTAAAATAAGCACAAGCTTTAAAATTATAGTAGTCACAGAAGGTAAGAGTTTGATTCACTTCCCTAATGTATTTTTGTATTTATATTAGTACAATCTTTCTAAAATGTAATTTGATACTGTATTTGTGGAACTTTTAAGATTTATATAATTTGATCATTTATTTGTCTGTGGGGAACCTATGATAAAATAACAATCAGATGGTGAAAATGTTATATGCAAAAAATACTTATTGCAGCATAATTCATAAAAAATTGGGACAGAAACATATGCAGTAATAGTTTATCCACATAAGAAATTACTATGTACTCATTAAAAAGTGTTTTAAAGACCATTAAATAGTATGACTTTTTGGTATTATAATAAAAGTAAAGTAGAAATGTATATGGTTTCCTCAGCCTCATATAATAATTTTAATGGCATATTAACTTTATATAGCATATATATTGACAGAGATATGCGCATTAAGAAGAATGTATAGGAAAGTGATTCCCTCTAAGTGATGACATCAAAGACATTTAATCTTTATAGTTCTCATTATTCTAATATTATCTAAATTGAACATATGTTGTTTTACTAATGAGAAAGTCAGTTGAATGGATGTAAAGAAAATGATTACAGAAGACAGATTAGGTGAAGAGACTTAATTAGAACCTGATTCCAAAATTTAATTGGGAATTCCGACTATCTTGAAAGGCCAAAACAATTTTGAAAAAGAGAAAACAAGTTAGAAAACTTAATGTTCCTAGTTGAAGACAATCTATATGGTGAAACTGCACATGACATTTGGACCAGGTCTAAGCCTTAACAATTAAAATCGCTAAATTTCAAGCTTTATTGCAGATTGAGCATGCGCATGACCCAGAGTACAGATGGAACCAAAGCTCCCCAACTACAGAGCTAAGAAAATAACCTGACAACTGGAATATTAAAGGATTTTTTCCTCCTCAGACAAGTAATTTTACTGTCAGCCTCCAAAAAACCAATGAGAACTGAAAACACATTGTATAAACTTGAGCTTCACAGACATTTTTCTCTCAGACACCTGGGACAACAAGTCCGTTTCGATCAGATTTAAAAGGCTATGCAAAAGACCTTTTGATGCCTAGTGGCTTACTTCCTGTCAGCTAAATTTTCTTACACTGAAATGTAAAATCTACACCACAGAGTGAAATAAGACATATTTCATTGTATGTACAGTCACTGGGCTTGTGCTAAAAAGCTGTCTCATGATTATTTATATAAATTTCTTTTGCTTCTCTCACTCCCCATCCCTGCCCCTTCAAACCTTCTCAGACCTAAAACCGGGGAAACAGAATTGAGCTGTCCTCCTATTTTAGTCCTAGTCAGCTTTATGTTAACAACAACAACAACAACAAAAAAGCTGTGCCACATGATGGGCTGCTATGCACATTGGGCAGCAAGCCCACTGCTAGGTAACAAGAGTCATCAAGAGTGTGGAGTTGACTTAGGCATATAGATTAGTGGAAAATAATGTAATGTTCTAAAACAGATCCATACCAACTGATGCTCAACAAGGTGCCAAAGAAGTTTAATTAATAAGGTGAATTTTAAAACAGGTTGCTGGAACCACTGAATTGTTATCTAAAAAAAGAAAGAACCTCAATTTTTACCTCACACCATAGAGAAAAAATAATTTTGAAATAAATAATAGATCTAAACCTTCAAGTTAAAATGCTACAAATCTAAGAGCTAAATAAATAATAGACCAAACCGTAGAGAAAAACTATTTTCTTGAAAAATAAGGACAGAAATTTTTGTGACTTTGGATTTGGCAAAAATATTTAGGGGCCAAGAAGTGTGAACATTTAACAAAAAAGGAATATAAATTAAAATTCATTAAAATTAAAAAATATTTGCTCATCAAAAGACAATTACAGACCCTGGGACAGAAAGTGGATGTATATAGAAGATTTACTGCTGAGTAAAGCAAACCAGGCTATGAAGGAGAGACATTGTATGTCTCCACTTAATATATACTGAGTGTTCCCACTCTATGACTGAAATTGAATGACTAAAGGATATAGAAACATAGTAAATAGTTGTGAATACAAGATACAATGTGGGAAGAGGGTGGGTGAAGGAGAAGTGTCTGAAGAAGGACATGAAGGAGAAAAATGGAGAGACAAAGCATTTATGGGTCAAAGAAATGGGTTATTATCTGTTGAATATAACTTTATAGTATGATCAACTGGACTGGTGAGAAATGTACACATGTTGGAATATTCACTTTGCTAAATAATGTGATTGAATGTACAAAAGAAGTTGAAATTTAAAAAAGAAAAAAAATTAAAAAATAAAGGGGAACTTACAGAGATAAAATATTTGCAAAATATGTATCATTAAGATTTTGCCTAGAGTACTAAATATGAATCCTTACAATCTACCATATTAAAAATTGAACAGAAAGTTTGAAGAGCCACTCAGAGAAGGAAGGAGATAACGCTTAAGCATAAGCGTATTAGAAGATGCTTAATGGTATTCATTATTAGTAAAATGCAAATGAGAAAATTCATCTACATACTTACTACAAAGGCTAAAATTTTAAGACCAATACTAGTTGGTAAGAAGGTAGATGAACTGCAACTTTCATATGTTGCTCATGGGAATGTAAAATGGCTCTTAGGAAACAGCACGGTAGTTTCACAAATTATTAAACACACATTTACTATAAGACTCAGGTATAAACTCATAGGTATAAACACAGAAAAATATATGTTCACACTAATAATTCAATATAAAAGTTCCTAACTTTATGCATAATAGTTAAAAATGGGAAACAATTTGGGCTGACCCTTTATCCTAATGGTTAAGGGAGCTGTATGCCAAATAGCTGACTATAGTTCAAATAACAGCCCCAGCAGCTTGAAAAGCACACCAGGTGCATCTGGCAGGGTAGAGAAAAGAGGGAGAAGTGATTGTGGCATAACCACACCCTACCGATGCTTCCTCTCTCCCCGTCTTTCTGTATCTCTGGCAAGTACAAGGACTGGAAATTAAAAAACAAAAAGAAAAACAACAGAATTAATTCAAATGTTACCAATTCTGGGACCAGCAGTTGGCATAATGGCTATGTTGCTGGACTCCCATGTAGTCGACTGTGGTTTGAGTCCCAGACCTGGTGGCTTAAAACTCACGCCGGGCATGTGTGCATGCGTGCCCAAGATCCCGAGAAGAGAATGGAGGGGAAGGGATTGCGGCATGGCCATCCCCCCTGGAGGATGATTTCTTGCTTTCTGTCTGTCTCTCTCTGCTTTTCTGGTTAGCACACGCACCCTATAGCAAAATCCTCTCCCAAAAAATAAATAAATAAATAAATAAATAAAGCAGGGACTCAAAACCTGAGTACATTATGATAAAACATGATAAGTTTGATTTTTATTTATTTTATTTTTTAAAGAATTATTTATTTAATTTTATTTATTCATTCATCTACCCTAATTTGACCAGAGAAAGACACAGAATGAGAGAGAGAGAGAGAGAGAGAGAGTAAGCAAGAAAGCAAGCCGCTAGGTCCAGGATTCAAACCGTGGTCAACCATGTGGGAGTGTCCACACCCCAACTACCATGCCACCTGTTGGTCCCATAAATATGATTTTTAAATATAAATATAAATTGAATGAGAGGATGAGTTAGATGAGTGGAAACTTTTATCTATTATTATAAAAATTGCTAATGTCTTAAACTAGAGAAATATTGACAGCATATTAAATGTAGCTATGAAGTAATCTTTTAGAAAATGTAAGCAATTTAAATAATTTTATTGAATTTCCTCTGGGGAATGATATTGTGTATTGGGAGTTTGGAGACAGAGTGGCATTAACTGTTACTTTGTGATCACATTTGTATTAATATATATTTTAACAATATTTATCTATTATTTGCATGCTGCTCTATTTTGTGCCACTGTAGCAAAATGCTTGAGGTGGGTAATTTCTATATATTTCTATAGGACCTCCTAGATTAAGATGCTAATGTCTAGTGTGGGCGTTTGCTGCATTCTCACATTGCAAAGAGTGTAAAGAAAAAAAGGTATAAACTCCGTGTCCTCACATGGAAAGGAACATGAGAGGAAAACCCATTTATACAAGTATTTTATAGCAGCATTATTTTAATATGTTGTCTCTCTCTTATGCATGGAACTTTTTCAAAGAAAAAAAGTTTCTACACTAAAAAAGACGTAATATTGGGCTAGTCAGTGGCTTGGTGGTTAAGGCAGCTGAACACCACATAGCCACATAGCCGACTCTGTACTTTGAGTCCTGGATCTGGTGACTTGACTTTAAAAAAAAAAAAACAAAAAAACAAACAGGCTTGACTACAAAAAAAAAAAAAAACAAAAAAACAAACAAACAAAAAAACCGTGTGTGTATGTATGCCCAACATCCAGAGAGAAGAATGGAGGGGAAAAGGATGACAGTGTAACCATCCTCACTGGGGGTGGCTTTCTCAATTTCCATCTTCTCTCTCTCTTCCAGCAAGTACATGCACTCTATAGCAAAAAAAAAATTTTTGAGAGATGTTTTTTTGCTATAGGGCACATGCGCTTGCCAGACAGAGAGAGACAGAGAGACAGAGAGACAGAAAGCAAGAAATCACCCCCCAGGGGGATGTCCACGCTGCAATCCCTTCTCCTCCATTCTCCTCTCAGGATCCTGGGCAGGCACGCACACGTGCCTGGCGTGAATTTTAAGTCACCAGGTCCCGGACATGAATCCTTGAATAAGTAGACCTTAATTCCAGTATGATGACATTGCTAGAATTACTGAAATGTAATAAAGTAGTGCTTCTAGACAGGTGCATTGAATTTAGCAGCTGTACATCATGTCCATATGAAGCTCAGATGACTTGAATTAAATTTATTTTTTCCTGTTAGAAGAGTAAGAGCCACTGAGACACACACAGAGAGAGAGAGAGAGAGGAAGAGAGAGAGAGAGCATCCTTAGGGTACCTCACTGTAATTCCCCCCAGCCTCTCCAGCAATCCAGGATCATTAGAGCTCATAGCTGGTGTGTAGCCATTAACTGAGGAACCACACCTGCAACCTTCCATGTGGATCTAGCACTGCTTGAACACTGTGTAACCTGAAGATTTTTTCTTTATATGTACTAAGTGTGTACGTTATCTTTGAGCCAAGATGAGTATTAACACATTGTCATCTAATCCTGCTTGTGTTTGATGTTCTTTTTCCTTAAGGTCTAAGTAAATCTGTTCCTTTTATTTCATTGTTAGTTTCCCAAGAATATTTCTTTAAGAAGATACTTGTATCCTGGTGTTGTATTTAGTCATCTATTTTCATTATATATGAGAGGATTTAAATATTCCTTGAAATATTTTCATTTATCTACAAAAGAAAATCTATGGAGTGCTTTATTAATTGACAGAATCAGTTGTTCTTAGTCTAATGTGCCAGTTAAATGTGAATACAGGGACCAGATGGTGTAATGGTTACACAGTTGGACTCCCACGTAGTTAACAGTGTTTCAAGTCCCAGACCCAGCAGCCTAAAACGCATGCTGGGCACATGTGCGTGCATGCCCAAAATCCTGAGAAGAATGGAGGAGAGGAGATTGCGGCATGGTCATACCCTTGTCCCCCGCAAGGTTGTTTTCTGTTTTTCTGTTTCTCACTGTCTCTCCAGCAAACACACATACTCTATAGCAAAAAAATCTCTCTACAAAAAAAAAAAAAGTGAATGCAGTATTTTTCAGTGTCTTTTTTTAAATCTAGGATTAGCAATTTTAATTTGAACTGTCATACTCTTAAGCCTTCAACTGGCAGAAGACAAGCTGTAGAATAGATAACAGAAGTTAGTGCATCTTTGAAGATATATGTTAAAGTATTTAACAACTGAATAAAATATTTTTATGAAAAGAGAGACCATATTTCTTGTAGTTATTTTTTTCCTGAATTCAAGACCAGTTCTCTCACAATTTCCTCAAATAAGATAGCAGAGAGAGTAAAAAAAGCTCCTTCTGTCATTTTCATTTTCCTACTTGTTATGCAACATAACCCAGGCAAAGCTGTAGTCCTTTCACTGTATGAGTTAACATCGCTCATTCATTTATGTACGTCACAAGTATGTTCTCAGTGCTGGTGCTGCAGTGCTCTCAATTCGTCATGACAGATTAGGTAAAAAAAAAAAAAATTAGTATGTTTCTA
Source organism: Tupaia belangeri chinensis (assembly GCF_000334495.1). Taxonomy (NCBI): domain Eukaryota; kingdom Metazoa; phylum Chordata; class Mammalia; order Scandentia; family Tupaiidae; genus Tupaia; species Tupaia belangeri. Next base: position 1,809,903 of record NW_006159481.1, on the reverse strand, counting down.
ATAAAAGTGTAATTTCTTCGTGTTCAATATGGATAACTTTGTACCACTTGTCTTAAATGTATGAGAAAAAATACTTGTTATGTCTTTATATTTTAAGTATCCATTTTTATGTTTTTATCTGAGGCTATTCACAAGCTATAACCTGAGCTGGCATATCCCATTTTTATGATGGAATCACTGTATCTATGATGTACTTTGTCATTTTATTGAAATCACTGTCTCAAGATTCTTTGAGCTCCTTTATGTTCCATTGTCATGCTCCTGAAATTTTGTAGGAAAGGTGTTTCTACCTCAATGCCTTGGCTTAGGTTTTCCTTTTCTCCTACACTGTACAATACTGTCTTCCTCTCTCCCAATCATACATCCTTCTCCCTCTGGATCATAACTCAATTATTTGTTTTTCAAAGTCATTTGTTTTTCTGAAGCACTCCAACCATTCTCACCATTAACTCCCACCATTCACTCCATTCACTCCCACCATTCTCACCATTGGCAATATTGATCATTCCTTTGTCATCATTCAAATAATTAACCTCTATTATTTATGTGAATTGTTGGGTCGTTGGAAAAGTCCTGACACATTTTTGCATAGAAAACCAGAAAAATACATCATGATTTTTCCAATCATCCATTAGAAATGTCTGTTACTAAGCTGACTTAACCATGTTTAATGTTATCACTTTCATTACACCCTGACAGACTATTGAACGGAGAAATTGAGAAGTTAATCTTGCTGAGTCTTAATGCCCTCTTCTACTGGAGAGGATAGTAAAGTTAGTAGTTTCTAACTTAACATTATCTGCAGTGCTGATCAAAATATCATGTAATTAAGACACTGTGAATATGTTTTATTATTGCTACTGTGTTTGTGTATGTGTGCATGTGTTTTTTGCCATCACCACCAGTAGTACTATAGTTGTGAATTATAGTAGTAGTTTTAAGTCCCAACAGAAGCCTGTTCACTTTTTTTTAACCTAACACCTAGTCTAATTCCTATACCATAGATAATTTTAAAAATTGTAATAAACAAATGAACACATAATTAAATTTGAAACTCATGTTAGATGGATTTTCTCAAGGTAATTTTCTGCCCTCAACATTTTCGAGTTATGCTTGCAAACTGGCTTACCTTGACAGATGATTAGAATAAAGATAATTTTAAAAACTGCAGTAGCATTAGAACAAAGCTCAGCATTAGTACCAGCTAGAATATGCCCTAAACTTTAGCTGTGAGAGTAAAGGAATGATTTGGAGAAGTGACATGTCTCTTCAGGCCTGCTGAATAAGTTATCTACAGGAATAAGATTGTAGGAAACTCCATTTTTAAACAATACACCCAGAAAATCTTGTACAGATAACATTTGGGAAACATGAGCAATGGGAAGCTTTAACGTTATTTGTACATTATTGTGAATCACCTTGGAAGAGACTTTACTGAGAGAAAAATGTAAAAGCACCTAAAAAATTTAAAAAGCACATTGCCATCTTCACAATTTTGACATTTGCTTTCTTATTTTTATGTAATATTGTTAGTTTCAAATATTTTAGAGCATATTTTAATTAATTTATGTTTATAATATGACAAACACATAAATTAAAAAAAAAAAAACTGGGCTGACCTGTTAAAAAATAGCCTCTAGAACACAAGAAGACAATGAAATCTGCAGTGAAAATATAAAATTTAAGATAAATTATTAAGAAGTAATTTCGCTGCTTGCAAAATTACTAAGGCAAATTTGAGATAGGGTTGGGAAGTTTCCATAAATCTCAGGGGCTCTCCCAATAAGAGACCGAGAACATGATTAGTATCATAACCATTGTCTCTATTAGGGAGGCCCACCATTAGTTGAAAATAAATGTGAGAATAAGGTCTATGAAATATATAATTTTCTAAAATACTTTTACTTTTACCTTTTTATGAGTTAGTAATCTTTTGTCCTTTTTAGAAAATAGTATAACACAGCCCTTGATAAAGGTGCTAACTAGAATCATGCAGATTATATTGAACTAAAGAGTCTTAAATTTCAAGGAGCTTGATAATTAGTCTTGAACACCAAAGGGGAAATAGTGACCTTTAATCCCACTTTATTACAAGGATACCCAGAAGACAGGAACATTTAAAACAGCCAACCTAAAAGATTAAAGACAAAACAGAGTTATTCCAATACCAGAGAATTAAGACCTTTCCACCTGCTATACAAGAACCAAGAGTGTTTCAATAGAAAAGAAACTTGGGATGAGACTAAATTTACCTTGGGAAAACAAAAACACAAATATTTAAATTAGAAAAATGTTAAGTTGTCAGAAGACTTTTATTTTTATGTAGGCATATTTATATTTTCTTTTTACTTACATTTTAAAACTTTTTATTGAAATATTATACATGCTTACAAATATGAAGAAATCATATATTAGTCAAATTGATGAATTTTCCCCCAAAAATTTTAAAAAATCTATATAAACATCCATCATTTCAGAAAGCAAAATGTTACCTAATTTAAAAGGTGTACTTTGTGTCCCTTTTAAATACTCTTCTAACCAAGTTAATCCTTACGTCTGGAAATGTAAATGTTTGACATTCTACAGGATATGCTCTTTTGTTCTAGCTTCTTTCACTCAATAATACATTTGGAAAGTGGAAACATTTTATTGCATATAAGTATAGTTAATTCATTTTCATTACAGTATACAATTTCATCATCATGTAAATACCACAATTTGTTGATCCAATCAGCTATTGATAATCATTTGAGTCTTTTCCAGGTGTAAAGTACTACTTGTGATGTCATGATGTACTCATTATCATGATCATTCTGATACATGTCTGTGGATGAACAGATGTACACATGTGGTAAATGTATATGTAGAATATATCTTTATATACTCCTAAAAGAAGAATAGCAGGGATATATAGTACATATACATTCAACTTTATAGTCGATACTACCAAACAATTTTAAAAAGTATCTGAACCAATTTACTCTGCATGAAAATCTGGAGTAGGAGTAGGAGATTTCCAGTAGCTCTATATTCTTGCCCTCATTTGGCATTTCCTATATTTAAATATATATATATGTATATATATACATATATATATATATATATATGAATTTTCATATAACTTGCATTTCCTTAATGACTAACACCATTCAGGACACTTTCATATGCTTAGTGATCGTTTATGTACTTTGAAATAACTATGCTTTGAAATAACTGTTTGACTCTTCCGAGGTGTCCTCTGTAGAATAGAGGTATCATAACACCTTCTCCCACATTATGGATGACTTTAGTTCATTAATGGTGTCATTTCATGAAGTTCTCGATGTTAATACTGTTCAATTCATCATTTCTCATTTGTATCACATTTGTATCACCCTCAAAAATTCCTTTGTGCCTTTTGTTAACCATTCATCTCCCTGACACACAGTCGACCACTGATCTGATTTCTGTCACCTTTGTTTTGCCTTTTGACACTGATGTCACGTAGTAGGAGTACTCAGTACTCAACTTTTAGCCTTCTGCATCTTGATTGCTTGGTTTCACCTTTACTACTCTTTTCCCCATGAAACTTTAAAATGCAATACATTCTATTTTCTTCTAGTATTTATTCAGATAGAAAAAAAATTGTAATTTTTAACGCAAAATGTGTTTGTGTATATTTTTATTGATAAATTTTAAGGTTATGAAATGTTATATAGAAACATGTTTTGGTGGGAAAATATGGGTATACTGATCAGTATATCAGTATATCAACTGGTGTGATATACAAATTTCTCCATGACATGGCACAGCATTGACCAATTGAAAGCCAAATGTCTGATCAATCAAAACAGATATCGAACAGGGGCCAACAGGTTGCATAGCTATTAAGGCACTGGGCCCATATATGGTTGACTACAGCTCAAGTCCCAGACCCAGAGGCATAAGAAACACGTGTGTATGTGTGTGTGTGTGTGTGTGTGTGTGTGTGTGTGTGTGCCTGCATGTGTATGCACACATCCCCAGAATTCAAAAAGAAGAATGGATAAGGAATTGAAGCATGCTCATCCCCTCTGAGGGGTAATTTCTCACTTTGTCTCTGGCTCTCTGTAGCTAATGCACGCGACTTATTACAAAACCTAAAAAAAGAAAGATGAAAGAAAGAAAGAAAGAAGAAAGAGAAAGAAAGAAGGGAAGAAAGAAAGTTAGAAAGATAAAGAAAGAAAACATTGGCATCGAATAAGAGGATAGCCATTAGCCGAAGCTCCATTCCAGTACAGTTGAGGTAATATTTGGATTTATTTATGCCTATATGTGCCCATTCATGTTTTGTCATTTTATAATGTTTTTTGATGTAAATATTTGGTTAGTAAAATCACAGAAAAACTTTGAAGAAAATATTAGTGACTTATCATTTTAGAAGTCAAAATACATTGGTAGTCAGGCACTGTATCTAGAAACTTTGCTATTTAATTATAACAATCACTAAAGATATTTTCCTTCAGACTTATTTTTAAAGAAGAACCTAAAGAAGGGGATCAGAAAAATAATATAATCAGTTTGGTGTCACTAATCTCAAGTCTGAAGAAACTCTTCAAGAAAGGAAAGATAGCTCACAAGACAGATACAACAATATACTATAGGGCCTTATTATTTGCAGATTCCATATCTGAAAATGTGCCTACATACTAAGATTTATTTGTAATCTAGAAATGACTTGTATAGACATTTATGTTTCCCCACAAGCATGCCCCCAGGTGAGGTAGAATAAAGTAATGCCCTGTCTTCTTGTTTCAGCTCTTATACTGCAATTAAAAAAAAAAAAATTATTTTGCATTGTCATTTAGTACCATGACTTTTTGCTTATTTGTCCTCTTTTATGGTAATTTTCCTATGTAAAATGCCCCCACCCCCAACTGGAAGTGCTACCTTGTATTCTTAAGTATAAGTTAGCTGAGACATGCTGAGGAAAGAAAGTACATGTGTTAGGTAAACTTTGCTCAGGTACAAGTTATGATGTGATTGTGAATTGCATGCTGATGAATCAACGATGTATAAAATAAACAGAGACACAAAAAGCAAACTTACATAATAGTCAGTTGATGAAAATGTGACCAGATGTTCACAGGAGCCGAATTTAGTATTCATGGTAACTTTGTAGAATGTAATCACTGTGAATAATGAGAATTATACATACAGGATATATAAAAATACAGAAGCAAGGGTGTTATCATTCTATTTTTTCTAAGTAGGAAAAGGGAAATTTTAATAGAAAACTGAGGGTTTTTCAATAGAAAAGAAATACATCCCCATACTAGAGAGGCATGCAGGTGGGCAGCTGCCAGAGAAGCACAACTGCACTGACCGGGCATGGGGTTATGTGTTACTTTTATTCTGAGTGTTAGTAAAGAATGTTTAGCAAGGCAAGGTCTGTCATAGTATCTGGCTTTTTTGTTTGAAAATGGCAGGACTTTTCTTGCACTACCACATTTCTCTCCCAGGTGAGAAATTTAGTTACATATCATTCATGCCCAGTGTGAACTCCGGAGGCATGAGTATCCACGTAGGAGTGAACTGCCTACTAGTTTATTGCTCCAGTGAGAATTAGGATGTTGACCTAGTATCCCATCCCGGTAGTGAATTTCCGTGTATGTATTTGTGATGGAGAGAGAAGATAGCAACAATAGTTTCCATTTTAAAAAGTAAATAAATATGATATGCAGTAATAAATGTGTTAATAATAAATACTATATTTAATTTTTATTCATCATCTATATCACAATAATATATTACTATCATAGGGCCTTCGTGTATAGATGGAGAGCTTGATGCTTCCAAATACGTTGACTATCTATTCAGAGCTGTTTTTCACTAATTATTTTGTTATGCCAGCACCAGGTAATGTCTATAACTCTTAGGACTTTAGAATTATTACATTTGAGCCAGCAATGTGTATGTATTTTTAACAATTTATAAGTGAAAAAGAAAACTATACACAGTGGGTTCTAAAAATAATTTCAATATCTGGGATGTTGCCATTTATTCCTTTTATATTTGCCCACAGTGGCAAAACAAAAGAGCAAACGGGAGCCAGACAGTGACACAGCAGTACAATGCGCTGCTCTGTGAAGACAGTCTACGTAGGAGCATTTTCTGGGTTTGCATATAAAGACCATCCTGAGTACAAGGGCACTTGTATACCTGTGATCTGGGGGATGGGTAAAACTGGAGGTGGGTGACAGTGTCAAGATTTGTCAGAGGTGCTGTCTTTGTCTCTCTCACTCATAGAAGAAATGAATCAACTTAAAAGAAAAAAGAATGATTGGTAACTTAATTCATTCCTCTGAATGTTAAATATGTAACAGTAATCTGAACAGTCGATGAATCTTCTGTACTTATTTTGTAAGAACCTTTAGTAAACATGATCTAAATTCTTGCTTCACCCTGATTCTATGTGTCAAAACAAATATTTGCTTGAACTCTGACTGATTGTCAGAAGGTTTTGCAGTTATCTACACATGCAGGATGTTGCCAAGTTTTTTCTCACTCTGTTAAGTTTCCTCTTGTTCCTGAAATAGTTTGGACATTTCAGAGGTATTTTGATAGGATAATTTATAAACTCATTTGTGCAATTTATTTCATACATCGTTGATTCATTAGCATGGAATTCACAATCACATTATAACTTATACCTGAGCAAAGTTTACCTAACACACGTACTTTCTTTCCACAGCACATCACAGCTAACTTACACTTAAGAATACAAGATAGCTCTTCCAGTCGGGGGGCCTTTTTACATAGGAAAATCATCATAAAAGAGCACAGAAATGCAAAAAATCATGGCATTAAATGACAATGCAAAGGGTGATTTTTTTTTAACAGTATAAGAGCCGAAACACATAAAGCTGCTTGTGTGCTTTAACTTATTTTTAATTTTTAAAGTGCATTTAGAATAAGAGTACAGTTAGATTATTAAGAGTACAGTTAGATTATTAAGCTTAAAATATTTTAATTTCTGACATTATCAGAATAGAGTAGCGATCAATCTCTTTTACTTGGCATTTCTTAACATACAGATCTTAGTGTTTACTTACAATTGTGTGTGAGCAGGGTCAGCCCACGGCATGTTGATTAAGGTGACTGGATCCTACATGGCGGGCTGCAGCCTGCATGGTTTAAATTCCAAACATAGCAGTTTGAAAAAAACACTTTGTGTGTATGTGCATGTGTGTTCAATCGTGCATGATGCATGCCCAAAATTCTGAGAGGAGAATGAAATGGAGAAGGAATTATGGCATGGCCATTCCCCACAGACAGTGCTTTCTCACTTTCTCTCTCCCTCTGTCTCTTTTTTTTCTTTCTCCCTCCAGTGAGTGTACACACCCTCTGGAACAACAAAAAATATATAAACGTGAACAATAAAAGCAGTTGTTATATCCCTAATTAGATAAAGCTTGGTGATCAGTGAGTATCTAATATTAGGGAATATACAAATGTTTGTACGTAAACCTATGGCATAGTGGTAGGCTGTGAAATATGTAAATATTAATGTTGCAGAGGACATAGGCGTGCCATCTTTGTACTGGATAATGGTCAATTCTTATGTGCTGTGTATCATCGGGCAAGCTACTTTAAATGTTACTGTACATAATCAAGTCTCTATTTCTCCAGTTTGCTTATCTCTTGCTTATTTTGATTGTTTTTTTATTTGCCTGTCCTAGACTATACACTGTTTATAGGTAGAGAGAAATGTTTGGTTACTTTTGCCTGACCATGGGAGGCCAGGGACTCGAACCATAGACGACTACATGGGAGTCTAGCAATGTAACCATTATGCCATCTGCTAGTCCCTCAATAATATTCTTTAAGACACATTTTCTTTTTTATTTTTTGGAGAGGTTTTTGCTATAGGGTGCATGTGCCCGCCAGACAGACAGAGAGAGACAGTGAGACAGAAAGCGAGAAATCATCCCCCGGGGGGATGGCCACGCCGCAATCCCTTCTCCTCCAGTCTCCTCTCGGGATCTTGAACACACACACACACACACACACACGCGCGCCCGGCTTGAGTTTAAGCCACCAGGTCTGGGACTCGAACCGCGATCGACTATGTGGGAGTCCAGCGACATAGCCATCACGCTAACTGCTTGTCCCAAGACACATTTTCTTCAAAAAGGCTTTGATTTATGTATTTTTCTTAGAAGCAATTTTCCTGTATTTAAGTTCATTATGTTACCAAAGAAATTATAAGCTTTTTGGTATTTTATCATTCTTACCAAGTTATTGGACAATAATAAAAATTATTGATGAATTAATTTAGTTTCACTTTTTCTTTTTTAGGTTTTTACCATAGGATGTGTGCATTTGTAAGAAAGAAAAGAGAAAGTGAGAAATCCTCCTTCACTGGGGATGGTCAGGCCATAATCCCTTCTCCTCCATTTTTTTTTTTTCTGGATTTTGGGATGCATACACACACACTTGGTATGATTTTCCAAGTCACCAGGTCCAGGACTCAAACTGTCATCAGCCACGTGAGAATCCAGCACCTTCGCTGCCACATCCCATGCTGATCCAATTTTGTTTAATTTTAAATTTACTTTGTTTTTCAAAAATTATAAGATGTAATTTCTTGAGATGTCTCTTTTTCATTTTACTTTGTTTTATTGGGTCTCAATTAAAATGATAAAAATACCATTCTTTTCATGGTTTATATAGCTCACAAAGTGATGTGGTGTCAATAGATATCAAAAGAATGTCTTATGTTCATTTTTTGGTAATGCTTTGATACACTTTAATATGTACACCTTTTATCAGAAATTTTGAAGACATTTTATTACATGATTTTTCACAGAGACATTTTGATTAAATTTATTAGATAAAATTATGATTGAGGTGTTATGCATTTTTTAAAATAATTTGCCAGCTATATGTGTACTCACCAGAGTGACACAGAGAGAGAGGGAAATTGAGAAATTTCCATTTGGAAATATCAGTAGGCACATACCTGAACCCAGTGTGTTTTTCAAGCTGCTGTTTTGGGACTCAAACTGCATAGTCAGCCACATGGGATAATGCCACCTTAACATCCAGGCCATGGGCTGGCCCAGTGTACACTTTTTCCCTTTTTATTAAGATTCTTTTGCCAGAGGGCACATGCACTCATTGGAGAGAAACAGAGACAGAGAGAGGGAAAGTGAGATATCACCCCCCCCTGGGGGCAATACCTCTCCTCTAGTCTCTTCTCAGGATTTTAGCATGGTTATACACATGCCCTGCATGATTTTCAAGCTACCGGGTCTGGGACTCAAACTGTGTTTGACCATGTGGGAATCCAGGGTTTTAACTGTTACACCTAACTGCCCACCTGCTTGTCTCCCAACAGGTATTTATTCTTTTATTTATCTATTTTATTATGTTTTTTTGTAGAGGATTTAGCCTTAGAGCATGTGTGCTTGCCTGGGAGAGAAAGAGAGATGGAGGCAGTGAGAAGGAAAGTGAGCAATCACCCCCAGGAGGGATGGCCATGCTGCAGTCCCTTCTTCTCATTCTCCTTCCAGGATCCTGAGCACGCACACACACATACCTGGAATGATTTTCAAGCTACTGGGTCCAGGACTTGAACTGTGGTTGGCCTTGTAGGAGTCCAGTGGTGTAACCCCTACACCATCGGCTGCCCCCACCCCAATATGCATTTTAATTAAATGCATATCTATTAACTGTTGAGAGGTGGTTGAAATAAAGCATGCTTTAGAAGTCATTATTTTTGTGTTTACATTTTTTAAGGGATGATTTGGGATATGCTATGCTAATATGGTAGCCGGTTTTACTTCTCTTAACTCTTGTTCATCACAGGATTTAGTGAACACAAAGAAAATTCTTAACATATTTTAGCTCCATATCTAAACAATGTGCTTATCACTTAAATTTTCTAAGATTATCTCACACTTTCAGCCAGTACAGCGGATTTATGTACTATTACGAACATCTCCAGAAAGTGTCTCACACAGAGAAACAGTTTAGATAATCTTCCATTTGTTTGATAGTTTTATTAAAAATCAAAGACGCAATTAATAGAGGAGGAGAGGTGACAGATAGGAGACAAAGGTAGCAGACAAAGGTGTGTAACTTTTCCCCTCAAATCTTTAAAAATAATAGGGAAGCTCACATGTGTACATAGTGTATACACACACATATACACGCACACACACACACACACACACACACACACACACAACTTTTCTTGTTGCCTTAAACTCTGAACTGAAATATCAAAGCTAAGGCGAGGTGATGGTAAATGCCACCGTAAGCTAGAACAAGGTGACTAGTGGGGCCATTAACAGGCCTTTTTGATCTCCCACTTGTGGCCTATTTCTAATAGGGGACCTGTGCTATTGGGCCAGCATGAGTGTTCTCGTAATATTTTTAGCAGAATTTGTACAAAAATTTGGAGAAATATGAAGACTGGAAGTTGAAAGCAGAATTCTCTAAAGTTCACAGTGAAAGTGTCCTACACTTCCATAGTAGAGATGACTAAACTTTCTTGTGGACCACATAGACCTGCGGTCAACAAACCTTCGGTCATAAACCTTTTGACAGGTTTCATGGAAAACGATGTTTCCGTGGATGAGGGGTAGAAGAACATGGTTTCCAGGTGATCCGCCTACATTACATTATTGTGTACTTTGTTTCTATTATTACACTATAATATATAATGAAATAATTATACAACTCGTCATAATGCAGAGTCTGTGAGAACATTAAGTTTGTTTTCCTGCAGCTAGACAATCCCTTCTGGGGGTGCCTATGAGACACTAAAACTGCACTGAGCTGACTGACAGGAGGTGGAGCTTGGGTGGTAATGCTATCAAGGAGGAGCCACTGAGAATACAGATGGAGTTTTGCTTGCCCTCCACTGGTCGCTTCCTACTGTGCAGCCTGGCACCAAACCTTGGCCGTTGGGTTGTGGACCCCTAATGTAGACACCATAAAGGAGGGGAAGAAAACCCCAAAATGGTAGGATCTATACATATGTTTTCAATTTAATGAAATTGCCAGAAGGGATATAAGAACTCTTTCTCACCATATTTAAGCAATTTCCCAAAGTAGTAATGAAGATTCACAAGAAAACTCTGGCCCTTATCAGAGAATGAAATCATTGTGGTCTATAGAAGACATTGTCTCAAATACTCTCAAAAATATTCCACAGGAAAGAGCAAACATTTGGATGATCTCCATTACAGAGGGCATTCACTGAAAGGAGGCATAGAAAAAAATAACAGTAGCTACTTAAAGAAACCTTTGCTCTTTTGTCCCTTTTGTTTCCTATTTGCCTGATAACAGTATCAAAAGAACAAAGCAGAGGCATCATACTTACTGGTTTCATATCATATTGCAAAGGGGCTAGACAGGGGCACAGGGGTACTACAGTGCTATGAGGCTGATCCACATGGGACAGTTCTGGGTTTATACCCAGATACCTTCCAGAGCATATGAGAAACACTTGTGCTAACTGAGCAAGGGCTGACTGAAGCTGGGGATGGATCATGGCATGAGGACTCTGTCAGGGATCTCTTGCTCTTGCTCATGGAAGACAGAAAAAATTAAACTTAAAAATTATACTTCCAAGCTATAGTAATCACTGCACTATCCAGCATAAACACACATGCAATGGAACAGAATAAAGAGCCCAGAAATAAACCTATGTAAATATAAACAACTAATCATTGATAAAGGCACTGACAAAACACAACAGAGAAGAAATAATTTGCAATAAATAGTGTTGGGAAAACTGAATGTCTATCTTACAGAATAATGAAACTGAGGCTTTGTGTTTCTCCATATACAAAAATCAACTTGAAATGGGTCAATGAGTTAAAGATAACACCTAATACTGTAAAACTTATATAACGTTCAGAGGAAAGACTTCATGAAATCTGTCTTGGCAATCATTTTTTTCCTGTGGTATCAAAAGTACAAATAACAGGGAACCAGCAGTTAGCGTAATGGCTATGTCGCTGGACTCCCACATAGTCGACCACGGTTTGTGTCCCGGACCTGGTGGCTTAAAACTCATGCCGGGCGCGTGTGCGTGCGTGCCCAAGATCCCGAGAGGAGAATGGAGGAGAAGGGATTGCGGCGTGACCATCCCCCCTGGGGGGTGATTTCTCGCTTTCTGTCTCTATGTCTCTCTCTGTCTGTCTGGGGAGCGCACGCGCCCTATATCAAAAAAAAACTCTCAAAAACAAAACAAAACAAAACAAAAACCCTGAAAACAGGATGTGGAGAAAAAGGAAACTTCTGTATCATTAATGACAAGGTAATTGTTATAGCCATTAATGTAACACAGTATGGATGTTATTCAAAAAATTGAAAGTAGAAGTGCCATATGGTCTGGCAAGTCCACACACACATGCACATGCACACATGCACACACACACACACACACACACACACACACACACAGAGTAAAATTACTTTCTGAGATATCTGCACACCCATGATCTTTGTGGCATTATTCACAATAGCCAAGATATACAAACAACTTACGTGATTGTTGATGGCTGAATGAGCAAGGAACATGTGGTATATTTATATGAAATGACATATTCAGCTTTGAAAAAGAAGGAAATCCTGCCATTTGTGCCAACATAGATGAATATGGAGGGCATAATGTTAAACAGAATAAGGTAGACACAGAAAGATAAAAGCTACACAATCTCATTGGTGTGGAGTTTTAAAAAATTAAAGGTAGTAGAATGGTAGTTACCTGGAGCTGGGGGGTGTAAGAAATTGGGAGATGTTGGCCAAAGTTACAAACTTTCATTTATGACTTGAATAACTTCTAGAAACCTAATATACAGCATGATGACTACATTAATAAGATACAAAGGGCCTTCAAAAATGTTCATGAAGATGTGTATTATAAAATACTATACGAGCCCAGCAGATGACGTAATGGTTATGTTGCTGGACTCTCGCATAGTTGTCTGTGGTTAGAGTCTCAGGCCCGGTGGCTTAAAATTTACACTTAAAAATTACTCTGTAAAAAGAAAAAACAAAAACAAAACTGTGTTGATTTAAAAAATTTTTTCATCAAAATAAACTCGTGTGTTTTTTTAAATATTTTTTAAGAGAGATTTTTGCTATAGGGCACATGTGCTCACTGGAGAGACACAGGGAGACGGAGAGACAGAAAGTAGGAAATCACTCCCGGGGGGATGGCCATGCTGCAATCTCTTCTCCTCCATTCTTCTCTTGGGATCTTGGGCACACACGCACATGCGCCCGGCATGAGTTTCAAGCCTCTGAGTGCATGACTCTAAGCACAGGTGGCCATGTGACAGTCCAGTGATGTAACCATTATGCCATCTGCTGGTTCTCCCAATATTTAACTCAATTTTTTCATGAGCTTTTTGAAGTTGTTTCATATGGTTTATTTCAAATTAGCTATGAGAGTAAACATCAAGTTTTCTCACCATACACATAACAAACACCTACATTAATTATGTAAGATTATCATATGCTAATAGTATTATTGAGGTAATCATTTTATAATATACTTATATATCCAAACATTGTGTTGTGTATATCTTGAATATACAAAAACTTTTACCTGTCAATCTTACTTCAATTAGCATGGAAATAAAAGACAATCTCTGTCTTTGACTTTTGACAAGGATTATAATGGGTGTTAGTATGAGTTTTTTAGATTTATCCTACTTGGATTATTTTGATCTCCTTAAATTTATATATCCATGTGTTTCTTCAAATTTTGAAAATTCACAGCCATTCTTACTTCAAATAAATTCTCTGGTCCTTTCTATTTATCTTCTCTTCCTGGAACTTCTGTAATGCATATTTGGTCCTGTAAGTTGTTATTTGACTCGCTTCATTCTTCTTTGTTTGTCTTTGCCCCTATAAACTGATCATTTCAAATGATCTGTATTCTAGTTTGCTGATTCTCTCCTTTGTGTCAAATGCAGTCCTAGCAAATTTTTCAGTTGAGTTATTGTATGAGCTCCAGGATTTCTGTTTTTTTTTCTTTTAAAAATAGTTCTTATTTCTTTGTTGATATTCTACTTCTGTCCTTACATGGTTTCATTCTACCTTGTGCTGCTACACCAGGATACCACAAACTGGGTCATGGTGCTGGGGGCACAGAAGTCCAAGACTGAGGGGCTTTGCCTGATGAAGGCCTTCTTGCTGTGTCTTAACACAGCAGAGGCAGCACATGTTGAGAAAACAGGTAGAAGTACGCAAGAGGGAGCTGAATTCAATTTTAAAATAAGCCTCCTCCACAGTAATGAGTAAGGACATTCATCCATTAGAACACTTCCTTTAGGATCCATATCCCAAGACTGTTTTACTGTGGTCTAAGTTTCTAACACACGGACTTTAGGGGACACATTCAAACAATAGCATCTCTCCTCTTTCATTGGAAGGATCCTCATGGCCTCCAGCATCATTCAGCAGAGGCCCTATGCTTGTACTATGTGTCTGGGTCTTTGCTAATACTATCTTTTAATTATTCTTCTTTGCTATATTTGCATATTTTCAAATGTAAGGAACATCACACATCTCTCTAAATGTTTTTATTGTCACATTTTATTTTCATTCTATTTCTTTTGTTTTTGTTTGTTTGTTTGTTTGTTTGGTGGTTGTTTTTATTTTTTTGAGTTTTTTTTTTTTTCTATAGGGCACAAGCACTCGTCAGAAAGAGAGAGACAGAAAGTGAGAAGTCACCCTCCTAGGGGGCATGGCCACACCGCAATCTCTTCTCCCCCATTCTCCTCTTGGGATTTTGGGGTGTATGCACACATGCCTGGCGTGAGTTAAAGCCACTGGGTCCAGGACTCGAACCACAGTCAACTACATGGGAGTCCAGTGACATAGCCATTAAGCTAACTGCTGGTCCCTCTATTTCATTTTTTAAAAAGATTATTAAAAAGTCCACTAAAAAGTCCATTTGCCCGAGTCACAACTTTATCTTTCCATTATATTAGTTTTTTTTTCTATAAGAACTTTAAGATCTTTGCTGTTTGAGAATTAACTTCCTAAGTTACAAAAGTAAAAAATAAGACAAGAGTATATACAGTGTAATTGCAATATAAATGTTTATACATATGTAATTTTTTTAAAAAGCTAGAAGGATACCCAGAGTTTTTGTTGCTGTTATCTTTGAATGATGGAATTAAGAGAGGATTTTGAGACTGCTTTGTGCTTTGCTTCCTCCAATTTTCTACAATAACAATGCATAGTAGAATTCCTTTTAAAGAATAATCCTATGTAAATAAAAGCAGACAGTGAATTATAACTTGCCTTTGAATAAAAAAAAAAGATATGGTGAAGTAAATCTGTAGATTTACTTGTATCTAGAATCTTAATTAAGTACCTGCAACTCAAAACTTGTGGGCTGCTCTGTTTGTTTGGCTTGATACTCTGTGAAACAGTGTTTCAGAAGGTAATTAGTTCCCAGGCTGGACTGCATTCTTACATGGTTTCTCCATTCAATCCAGTGTATAGTACCATATCGAATGTATGTGCAGTGCATAGACCTCCATTTGTATGCTGTCATCGTATGACTTCAAGTTTTAAGCCTTGGCAATGGCTGTTAAATATTTGAGTGAAAGAACAAATGTTTGGAAGGTTAGATTCTGAGTAAAACTTGAAGCAGAGTGATGAAGAGAACTGAATTTCTCTTGTCATCGACATAGTGGCTAATCCAATGCATGTACTGATCCAATGCATGTACTCTGAATGCATTGCATAGGTTCAGGTTGAATTATTTCCCTCTTCGGGAAGCTGCTAGTGTGTTTCTTTACTTTCTGCTAGAACAGACTTTCCTTCGTTGGTGGCCTGTTACTGTAGCTGTAATAGTAATTATCACACTGAGGATGCATGTGTCTTGAGCCTTGGGAAAGGTCTTTTTATAGGGACATCATCTTGTTTCATTTGCTATCATTACAGCTACATCATTACATGGATTCCTAGGTACCAGGAATACTGCTGCAGAATTTGCTATGCTCTCCTCTTCAGGCTGACTCCATTAGATATAGTCAAAAATTGCCTTGAGCAAATGTATCATCCATTCTTATCAAAGGAATATTTGTTTGTAATCACTGTGTGATGCTTAATAAAATTTAAAAGTAGATTGCTACTAAAAGCAATGTAATATAATGTATACTCATTTGTACTTCTACCACTACCAAAAAAAAAGGTTTTTTGATGTATACAATATATATTTTTTACAGAGAACTTAATTTTTTTGTCTTTTAAATGTTTCTTCCTTTATACCTCACACACACCCTCTACTACCCATTTTCTACCATCTACTTCCTTCCCTTACAGTCTCTGGACTTCTACACTTATCCTTGCTATTATCATATCTGCAGCTCTTTCCATTTTTGCCATAGAGTACAGATATGTATACCTCCACTCAGTACAAGTTGAATGGGGATATACAGTGTGTATCTTTCAAAGTCTATCTCACTTCACTCAACATTAAGACTTCTATATTCATCCACTTTCAATCAAGTGGCAAGATCTCATTTTTTCTTATAGCTGAGTAATATTCCCTAGTATATATGCACCATAGATTTTTTTTAACCCAGTCATAAGCTTTTGGACATGTAGGTTGATTCCATGTTTTAGTAATTGTGGATAATGCTATGATAAAAATGGATGTGCAAGTGTCTTTCTGAATGAGCACTTTCAAGTCTTTTTAGTAAACACAAGAGTGTGGTCACTGGGTCATATGGTAGTTCTATTTATAGGATTTGAGGAAGCTCCATATTGTTTTCCACAGGTTGTACTAATTTTTATTCCCCCCAAGTGTAAGAGGGTTCCCTTTTCACCACAGTCTAGCCAGAACTTGTCTTTCTTTTTCTTTTTTATCCTAGCCCTTCTAACTGGGGTTAATAGGTATATCACTGTGGTTTTTAAATTGTGACCTTACACATCTGATATTTCTGGTGTCAAATTCTTCATATACAAAATGAAGGTAAAACATTCTTGCCAAGATAAAGACAAGTAACTAGATTACATTAATTTTTTAATTTCATTTCAGACCAATGACCAGTTAGAATGCTTTTTCTGAGTATACTGGAATGAGTTAAAATGTGATGAGAAGGAATTGGGAAATGTGCTGCCTCCATTGAAGTCCCAAGGAAACGATCTTCAAGTATGTGGTTTAGGAAAACACTCACAAGAGGAGAGTGAGAAATCAACATCTCTGTTTTCTTCATCTTTACTCTTCTTGCTATTAAACTAAATCTACCATTGATATGGAATTAAGATTTGATTTAGGGGTTGAACCTGAATTAGTTCTGTTCCTACACTTTCAGTACCTGGTGCCAGAGTATAAAAGGAACCAAGAATCTAATTACCCTGGAGGATGTGGATGTCCCACTATTTCACAGGGACAGAAATTAGTTATACAGATTTTGGTTAGTACTGTGGTAGGAGTTAGAGTACAACTCCTAGGTAGTACATCATGCCACCACGAAAAGTTATGATAATTTTACCTTCGAAATAAATATTCATGATTTATAACTTAGTGATTTACAAAATATGAAGTGTAATCACCAAAACAGGAATCAGCCACATGGAGTTGATTTTTTTTTCCTCCAAATCACTGATTAATTTTATTTTCAGTGATTGCCTTCCAGAAACCGAGTATAAACCATATATTACTACGTTTTAGCACGAGGCAGGGTTCTGCTGCAGATATTTACTTTGGGGAAAGGTGTTACTATAACACTATAAAAATAAAATCCTCTGCCGGATTGATAGTTTTCTCCCTTGCATCACAAAACAATAATGTTTGGACCAAAGTGGTTCACACAGAAAGTCAAGTCTCTGTCTGCAAGTATGGATAGACATTGGTTGGAATTCAGCTAATAAGAGAGAATAAGGCAATCTATAAATATAAAATCAAAAGATAGATTTGCTTTTGAGATTAAGGAGAGTAATGAACATGAAAACTATAGAATCCATATTAAATGAGTTATAAAAGCAAAGGTGTCTTCACTTTTCCCAATGTTTTCTTTGTTTTAATTATTTTTCTGTATTCAGAGAAAGTATCTATGTACAGTAGTGTGTGTGTGTGCGTGTGTGTGTGTAAGAGAGCTTAGAGAGAGAGGGAGGGAGAGAGAGACAGAAGAGAACCCTCCAAGGGTCTCATCTTGAGGTGAGATCTTCTATTTCTCCAGCCCATCAGATGAGGGACCATCATGTTTTAGGGAGACCAGGTGGGGATTCAAAATAAGGTGACCACATAAGGTCAGGCTTCTTGTGAAGAGTGAATTACCACTGTGCCACGGTGCTGGCCCACAATGACTTCTTAATTTATTGATTCAGAAAATCCCAGTCACAGCAAAAACTTCCCTTGGGGAACTGAGGAGCAACTGGAGAAACTGGTCCAGGCATTTTTCTTAGTACAACCAGATTTAAGAAAATTAAGAATGACACCAGACCTTTCTTTCTCTGGACTGCAGTTTATACCTGAAGACTCCTCACATTACCGTGTGATCATGATTTTGGGCCTTCATTCTAAACCCTCTCACTGAAATGGGCAGATATTATCCAAAGGACATTACTTCATTTTCCCGGATACACCCATCAAAGTACCCTGACATGTTACAATATAATAGATCAACTATCTTAACTTCTGAAATAAGATTTTATTTTTTAGTTTTACAGAATTTTACTGAGGTAAAACTTTACTGGACATCATGATAATATTTATTTATTACCTAGCCTTTGTTTGCTAATAGGTTAAATGATTCATTGTACACAAATGTATTTATATACAAATTAAGAATATTTTATCTAAAATCATAGAAAGATTCCTTTTTTTTTCTTCTTAGAGGCTTTTGCTATAGGGCACTTGCGCTCGCCAGACAGACAGAGACAGAGAGACAGAAAGCGAGAGATCACCCTCTAGTGGGGATGGCAATCCCTTCTCCTCCATTCTCCTCTCGGGATCTTGGGCACACACGCGAAAACGCCCAGCATGAGTTTAAGCCACTGAATCTGGAATGCGAACCATGGTCGACTACATGGGAATCCAGTGACATAGCCATTATGCTAACAGCTGGTCCCGAAAGATTCCTTTTATATTATGTGTAGGTGTTACTATGTTACCATGGAATAAGAGAAAAAAAAATTTGCTTCTCATCAGTTTTAAAATTTTAAATAAGATCACATTTTGATATATCAAACATAATTTAAAATTTTAGATCTATACTATTCCTGACTATTTCATTAAATAATTTAATAAAAATATTCACTTATTGCATACTCCACTATTAACTAGTTTCTTCACAACCTCAAATTAGACAGAAATTATTCCTTATAAAAGTTATCTTTCATAGTTTAAAAATGTCCTAAAAATATGTGAAAATGCATTGTTCAGTAAACATTATAAAGCATACAAAAATCTATAATAATAATAATAAATCTATGGGGCCAGCCCATGGCATGATGGTTAAGGCAGCTAGATCCCACATGTTAGGCCATGGTTTGAGTTCCAGACCCAGCAGCTTAAAAAATATGCTGGGCACCCATGTATGTGTGCCCAAAATCCCAACAGCATGGAGAGATGAAGGAGAAGGAATTGTGGCATGATCACGTCCCATGGTATGTGCTCGCACTCTCTCTCTCTCTTTCTCTCTGTCCCTCTCCTCTCTCTCTCTCTCATTCCCCCCCTCCTCTCCAGCAAGTGCATGCACCTTCTGGCAAAATTTAAAATAACAACAACAACAACAACAAAGATGATTAAAAATTTGTAAAATGTATGCTTTTTGAATGGAATAAGGAGTACAGGGAATCATTTCCAGTATTATACCAGAGTAATAAGAATGTCAGTAATATATCTAAATGTGTACTTGCTAGAGAGAGACAGAGACAAAGACAGAGAAAGGGAAAGTGAGAGATCACCAACATGGGGCATGGCCATGTCACAATCCTGTCTCCATTCTCCTCTTGGGATTTGGGGCACTCACGCAAAAGTGCCCAGCTATTTTTCATTTCCAGGACTTGAACCACAGAATTACTCATGTGAGATCTAGTGCCTTAACCATCATGTCACCTGCTGGCTCAATCTCTGTTGTCTTTTTAATGAAACATTAGTAAACTAATCTTTTAAATATTTATATAGAAAAGCAAGTGACACAGAAAGACAAAAGAAATCTTGAAAACAAATAGTCCACAATTGGAAGACTCACCTGAACAATTACAAAACCGACTGCAAAGCTATAACATAATCAAGATTGAAGTGTTCACATAAAGGCATAAAAGTAAATAATGAGATTTTTTTTGCTATATGGCGCGTGCACTTTCCAGAAAGACAGAGAGAGATAGAGAGACAGAAAGCGAGAAACCACCCCCAGGGAGGATGGCCACGCCGCAATCTTTTATCCTTCATTCTCCTCTCAGGATCTTGGGCACGCACACATATGCGCCTAGCATGAGTTTGAGCTGCCGGGTCTGGGACTCGAACCACAGTCGACTACTGGGAGTCCAGCGATATAGCCATTACACCAACTGCTGGTCCTGGGATATTTATTTTTGACAAGTGTATCGAAATAGTTGAGTGGGAGGTTATAGTATTTTCTTTACTTTTTTTTTTTTCTTTTTAACATTTTTGCCATAGGGCACACAAACTCACCAGAGACAATGAAAGGCCAAGCAAGAAATCACCTTCCCCCCACTCCCCGCACCAAGGGGATGAGCATATCACAATCCCTTCTCTCCATTCTACTCCTGGTACTTTGGGCATGCATGCACATGTGCCAATTGTGATTTTCAAGACACTGACATGCACTCAGCAGAAACAGTGAGAGAGCAAACAAAAAAAATCACATGCCCCCTCAAAGCGGATGTGCACACCACAATCCTTTCTCTCCCGTTATCCTTCTGGGAATTTTGGGCATGCATGCACACATGCCCATTGTGATTTCAAGCCACTGGGCTTGAATTGCAATTGACCACATGGGAGCCCAGTGCCTAAACCACCTCACCACCTGCTGACCCCAATAATAGGCTTTTCAACAAATGGCACTTAAAAAGGTGTATAACCATATACAAAAGAATGAAATTGGGTGCCCCGCTCACATTTTATGCAAGAATTATTCAAAATGGATCAAAGACTTTAATGTAAGAACTAAAATTATGAAACAGAAGAAATTTAACAGTACATGTTAGATCTCACACCAAACCAGGAGGAATTTTGTAATTAAAATTGTTTGTGTTTCAAATAATACTATCAAAGAAATTTAAAAATCCACAGAATATTTGTGTGTAATATATCTGATAAAAACTAGCATATGTCTTACAATACAATGATACAATAATATGTGGAGGCTTCAAGAAGTTTGTAGAAAAATGGAAAGTGTGATTTTATTTTGTTACAAAATAATTTTAAATCTATACATTCTTTTCTAATGTGCATTTTCATGAACTTTTTGAAGACACTGCATACAAAAATTCAAAGTATACAGAATTTGAATACACATTTTTCCAGAGGAAACATACAAATAGCCAATAAATACATGAAAAGATGTTCAACATCATTAGTCAGTGGGATAACGAAAATCAAACTCATAATGTGACATCTCTAAGAATGGATCTAATTTTAAAAAAATGTGCAACCAGAAGTGTTGGCAAAGATATGCAGAAACTGAAATCTTCATACATTATTGGTAGGAATGTAGAATGGTGAAGCAGTTTTAAAAGAAAGTTGTCAGTTTTTCAAAATGTTAACTTTCTTTCCAATATTTCATTTTCATGTACATACCTGAGGATTAGAAATGTTTGTCTACAAACACAAAAAATTGTATGAATGCGTGTAAGCATTTTGCGTAATAGTCATAGAAGGAAACAACAGAAATGTCATTTTATTAATAAATAGATCAACAAAATGTGACATACCTATAGAATGGAATACTATTTAGCAATATAAAAAGTGAAATACTGATAAATACTGCCAAAATTGACATACTACAACATGGATAAACCTTGAGAACATAAAGGACTAATGAATAAAGCTGGACACAAGAGCTCATATAATTTATAATTTCATTTATACAAAACGTCTATGATAATATATTTGTTAGTGCCATGGCTTGGTGAAAGGGGTAATGGAAAGTAATTGCTGACGAGTATGGAGCTTTTGAGAGATGATTAAAAACATTTTCAATTAGTCATTATAGCTTTACAACTCTGTGGCACTACTAAAAACCACTGAATCCCTTGGCCTAGTGGTTAAGAAAGCTGAATTCCACATACAACTGCAGTTCAAATCCCAGCCTGGGAAGTCTGAAAAACATACTAGATGTTGATCCAATTTACCGATGGGATGGAAAGGAGGAGAAAGATTGTGACATGATCACACCCCACTGGCATGTGCTTTCTCCTCCTCCTTCTCTCTCTTTCTTTACTGGGGGCTCACATGCCCTTTGACAGTTAAAAAAAATAATAAATAATTCACTGGGTTTTGCACTTTAAAGTGTAGTATTTCATGTCACATGAATTATGTATCAATAAAACTGTTAAGAAAATAACACTAAGCAAAGAAATTGGAAAAAATATCATAAAAACTTATGACAAACTTGAATTAATACCAGCTTTAAGAGTAAAACAATGGGGGACCAGCAGTTAGTATAATGGCTATGTCGCTGGACTCCCATGTAGCCAACAGCGGTTCGTGTCTCGGACTCGGTGGCTTAAACTCACACCAGGCGCGTGTGCGTGTGTGCCCAAGATCCCGAGAGGAGAAGGGAGGAGAAGGGATTGCGGCGTGGCCCAGCCCCCTGGGGGGTAATTTCTCGCTTTCTGTCTCTCTGTCTCTCTCTGTCTTTCTGGTGAGCGCACATGCCCTATAGCAAAAACCTCTCCAAAAAAAAAAGAAACAAAAAAAAAAGAGTAAAACAATGGGGGCCGGCAGGTGGCATGGTGGGTAAAGGTGCTGAATTCCCACCATGGGCAGCCACGGCTCAAGTCTTGAACCTGGTGGCTTGCTTTCTCACTTTCCCTCTCTCTCCCTCCCTCTCTCCCTCTGTCTGTCTGTCTGTCTAATCAAAGTGGGAAATAACAACAATAATAACTAAAGTTAAATAAAATAATACTTTTTAAAAAAGAGTAAAATAATGGAGAGTTTGCTTTTGTTTTAAACTAGTCAGATATGACAGATACAGTGAGGCTAAGAAAGAGGCACGGGTCAGTTATATTACACAGAGAGAAATATGATGTCTTAAAAAGAGATCCATAATTACTGTAATCTGTTCGAGATTAAGCTAAATTTGTTATCCCAGACAAAAATAACACATACCTATCATCTACTAGTTTCCTGATTAACTGTGGCTCTATACCTGGAATACGGTTGTCAGATTCTGAGACAACATCTAGGATTGTGAAAAAGGCTTTTAGGTAAATTAGAGCTGTTTGCCATCATCAAGAAAATGAGAACTTGTCAATGAATTACTTGCATTTGCTTTCCTCATCTAGAAATCTAGATTAAAATGAAATTGACAGCTGAAATAAGAATAAATTGATTTATAGAATCCCTTTTATATGTCAAGCATATTTCACTGAACCCTTATAGCAACTTTAAGAAGTTGACACTTCTGCTCTCTGATATTATGGATTAAGAAACTGTGGCATTTTGAGGTTAAATTACTTGCTTAAAATTGCTTTCAGAAAAATAAGTCGGCATTTCAGAAATCTGAGTGGTTTTGTTCATGATTCTTCTACCAATTAAGCAACCATTTCCGTAATGTCCAATGGCACAGATGCTTCAGAACTAGGGAGATAGAACATTTCCCTGGATATTAGATTAGTGTGGTTTGTATATACAGGGTAGGCTAGGTGGACTGTATGAATTAGACTCTGGATAAAAGTCAGAGAGGCTTACATATTCAAGTTGACATCCTAGGGTTGGAAGAGTAAAAACTGAAGCATCATTATCCTTTGAGGATTATGGAAACAATGAACACAGGTTGCAGAAAATAGCAAAGTCACCCAAACTCTAGGTCATAGTTAATCACAAACCTATAGATAATGTGTTCTTAATACTGAGTCAACACTTGTCCCAAATAAATGTTCATTTTATTTTTTGGTTCTCTCTTAGTGGTTCGACGTGAAATTGGTGTGAATCTTTTTTGGGGAGGATGTCTAAATTTCTCAGACAAGTACAACATGAGTGGGACAGGTAGATGGTGGTGATGAATGAAAACCATAAAAAACGACAAACGTAAAAGAAAAATACAGTGCAAAACAATTGCCAGTCCTGGAATAATGAAACAGTTTCAATTAAAGTGCATGAGTCGTAGATTTCTCTTTGGTACCAGAACATACAGCCACCAGCTTTACCTATCAAATGCCTGTTTCTTGTTTGTTTGTTTTGAGAAGTTTTTGCTATAGGGCATGTGCTCTCACCAGAAAGACAAAGAGAGACAGAGAGACAGAAAGCAAGAAATTACCCCCCAGGGGGGATGGCCGTGCCCACAATTTCTTTTCCTCCATTCTCTCCTGAGGATCTTGGGCACGCACGCACGCACACAGCCAGTGTGAGTTTTAAGCCACTGGGTCCGGTACTCAAACTGTGGTCGACTACATGGGAGTCCAGTGACAGCTATTACACCAACTGCTCGTCCCCCAAATACCTGTTTAGGTTGGGTTATCAGCCACTGCACCAATGATTGGGTCACATGTCACAGAAATTATAGTGATATAACGTGCATTTTTTTAGAAGTTTTTGCCATAGGGCCCATGTATTTGCCAGAGAGACAGAAAGATAGAGATAGTGAGAGAGAAAGTGAGAAATCACATTCCCAAAGGGGATGGCCATAAGGTAGTCTCTTCTACTCCATTCTCTTCCTGGGATCTTGCACATGCACACACATACATGCCAGGCGTGATTTTTTTTCTTTTTTTTATTATCATCATAATCTTCTTTATATTACATTGGATTACATATAACTTTACAGTGTATTACATTGTTTTTTCAAAAGGGAATGCCATGCATGTCAGTCAGTACAGAGACATTAATCTCCCCACCTCAACATTCAATATCTTTTCTATGTTTTCCCCAATCATTATTTTTATTATTCTAATTATTTTTTAAAACAGTCAATCGCTATTTCTCATTTTGCTTGTAAAAATACTTTGCCCATCATGAAATACTTCTCAGACCAATCCAGTTGAGAATACTATACATGTCATCATCAACAGTTAATAAGCCATATCTGTTTCTCACTAACGTCCTGCCTCTCTGTTGTTCACTTGCTATCTTTCTCTATCCTCTTCTCTTCACTTTCCCATTTCACACTGCCCTATTCTCATTAAGTACCTTCACTGCTTTTATGTCCTCCAAGTTTTTGCTCTCTATCACAGAGTGCGGATAGTCGGTATATATTGAGTGGATACATACAATATCTTTCTTTCATAGCCTGGCTTACTTCACTCAGCAATAGATCCTCCATATCTGACCACTTTCTATCAAATTCCAGGGTCTTGTTATTTTTTATGGCTGAGTAGTATTCCATAGAGTATATATACCACACTTTTCCAATCCATTCATCAGTTTGTGGACATTTAGGTTGGTTCCATGTCTTGGCAATTGTGAATAATGCTGCAATAAACATGGATGTGCAAGCACTTTTCTGACTGAGCGTTCTCCTGTCTTTTGGGTAAATACCCAGAAGTGGGATTGCTGGATCAAATGGTAGTTCTATTTGTAGATCTTTGAGGAACCTCCATATTGTTCTCCACAGTGGTTGAACTAGTTTACATTCCCACCAACAGTGTAGGAGGGTTCCCTTTTCACCACATCCCTGCCAACACTTATCACTTTTTATATTCTTAATCTTTGCCATTCTGACAGGAGTTAGGTGGTATCCAGGTGTGATTTTCAAGGCACCGGGTCCAAAACTTGAACCACAGTCTCCCATGTAAGAGTCCAGTAACATAACCACTATTCCATCTGCTGGCCCCTAGTGTGCATTTTATTTACAATATTCTTCAGTTTCAATTCTCTAGCCAAATTTGTATATTAAGAATAAAATTTTAGGCCAGCAGGTGGTTTAGTGTTTAAGGTGTTAGACTCCTGCATGGCCAATCAGTTTGTGTCCTGGACCCAGTAGCTTGAAACTCACACTGGGTCCGTGTGCATGCATGCACAAAATCCTGAGAGGGTTTGGAGGAGAAGGGATTGAAGTGTGGCCATTCCTCCTTGAGGGTGATTTCTTGCTTTCTGTCTCTCTATCTCTGTCTCTCTGATGAGTGCACATATCCTCTAACAAAATACTCTCTCAAAGAAAAAATAAAACAAAATTTCACCAACTTTTCAGACAAAATTATTGGAAATTTGTATAATCAAGAAAACCATTATTTTTCCTCTAATTTTCCTTTTTCAATAACCCCAACATTTACTCTTTTCAATTCCAGTTAGTTACCTCAGTTTTTCAAAATCGAACTTGAAGTTATGATGTTACCATAATGAACTATACCCCTCACATTCTTTTTTTTTTTTTTTTTTTCGGAGAGGTTTTTGCTACAGGGGGGTGCGCTCGCCAGACAGACAGAGAGAGACAGAGAGACAGAAAGTGACAAATCACCCTCCAGGGGGGATGGGCACGCCACAATCCCTTCTCCTCCATTCTCCTCTCGGGATCATGGGCATGCACGCACACGCACCCGGCGTGCATTTAAGCCACCAGGTCCAGGACTGAAACCGCGGTAGACAACGTGGGAGTCCAGCGAAATAGGCATTCCGCTAACTGCTGGTCCCTCGCTTTCTTAACAGTGTAGTACCCTTAGAACTTATAACTGACCCTCTTTCTTTTTCCTCAGATGGGGTACATGTTCTAGTAAGCTCAACTTCTTTTCTCCATAATAAAGATTCTTCTGTTAAAAGTCAAAATACTGGTGAGATGAGATCACATCTTTCTGTTTCAAAGGCCATCTGGCATTTCTCTCATGAGAATAGCATGTTAGATGCATCAAAGCACATGTTGCTTTGCTTTCACTTACTAGAGTTCCTGGGTTGGTGAAAATTAGGTCTCCCCAAGAAACAGGTCATGTTTTGCTAATTTTACGAATTTGCCTCTGATAACTGAAGGTATCCAGGTTTATTAAAAAAAATCAACAAAAATTTTATATTCCCCGATGTTTCAACAGAATTAACCATAGGCAGTGATCTATAAACCTGTGACCCTGCACTGGTTGGTAATGGGTTCTCATTTATGATTTTAGCTTAGTGAATTTTTATTCATATTTTTATATCCACGCTTATGGTAGAGTACTATTCTTAGAAAATTGTGCACATGAGGATGGTATAGGCAGTTTAATTATTGGTTTTTTAAGTGTGGAAATAATAAAATGATATCCGTGTGCATTTAGGAGGTTAGCAATTTGCGTAAAGATATCATTACAACGTTGCCGTTAACAACACTTATCCTTTAAAAATCTTTCTCATTTAATATCATTTCATGTGCTACTAAATACATTCAAGGGTTCATTAGAATCATTTAAATGTTCTGAAAAACATAAATGTGAAGTGTACACAGCTGAAGACGGTTCCACACAGTTCATAAGGCATAAAATGTGTTAGGAACTGTGGCTCAATTGTATGCTTTACTCACTAGGAAAATCAACACTTGACATTCTTCTGCTGCCCTTTGAGATCAAAAGGGCACCACAAGTTTCTGAAGGAAACAAACTCTGTTCTCACCCTTTCTGCTATTGGCAGAAGTAGAATCCACTAGCTGTGAAAATGCTGGGAAGGATTTGCTACTGCATCATTATTTGTCCTACCTTTCTTTTATAGCAGTCAGATAACAAGAATTATAATTTTATGTGTGAATTGAATATTTATGATATCCCTTAAACACACACACACACACACACACACACACACACACACACACACACACACATTCATCACTGTTGCCAGAGTTAATGCATTTCCCTAGAAGAACAACATCAGATTGTATGTGAAATCTTTGCCTTCTTGGCCACGATCAGTCAGAGACAGGCATTTTCTCAATTTGAGCCTGGAGGTATTTCAAACAAAGAGATACATGTTTTCTTGCTGTTCTCCTAGAAGGAGGAATGAATTTATTTCAAGAGGAGCATATTACTGTCGTCAATTTAGAAAGCTCAAAATGTATGTGTCAAGAAAACCCATAAAATGCCATATGCCTTCACCCTTAAAATTATGATAATAAAAATGCTAATAATGTGTCTATTCCACATAATTCAAATGCCTCAATTTCCCTATATTCAAGAAATGAGTGGGCAAATTTATCTCGTCTCTTGGCTAGGGGCATTGTGAAGAATTAATTTCAGAATAATTTTTCCTTGCTTAGATGAAAGTTGCTAGGACTATAGTAATAAGAATTATGCTATAAGACAGTCTTTATATTCCAGACAGGCTGTGGTTTCGAAATTTGTACTCTTTGAGTTTTAAAATGATTACTTATGTCGAAACTTTTTTCCGGTTGCCTTTGATAAACCTCATAAATACAATGAATTACTTGTGCCTCCTTTTCCAAACTGACTTTGAATCTTTTAAGACAAGTTTCTTAGTCACAATAGACTTGTTTCTACTTGCAGAGCATATAGTAATCTCCACTGCAGCTTCCTGCAGGGCTAGCTGTCCTGCTGAGCTTCACATGACCAACATTATAACAGTACTTCTGGCTACCCACTGCTTGTTTACTTCATATCCCTCAACTCAAGATTGTTCATGTCTCTCCCTCCAGATGTTGGTTGTTATTTAGTGCCTGTGACTTTTTAAAAACTTCTGTACCAGGTCATTTTGGATTTTCAAGGAATCAGAGAAGCTAGCCAGAGCTGTTCCCCAGATATCCACTGAACACACAGAAAGAGATGAAAAGTCCCAGCAGCAATGGGGACTCAGAAAAGCTGGCTAAAAATCTATGGGACATTACGAGGATTTCTAATCACCAAAAGATACTGGTATAGAATATCGGAATAGAGCAGGAAATCAATAATTGAAGCCTATACCCAGCACATTTTTCTGCATCAGTGGCATGAATTACTTCCTGACCTGGAGGAGGGTCAGTATCACTTACACTATATTGGCTCTGCTTAATGAGGCATGCAGGCGATAAGAATGAGTTCATTTTTTCTATTTCTCTCATTGGTATTCCTTTTTGTGTGCATCACTTAGGAAATAAATTTCTCAGCAGTGTTACCAGAAGGAGGAATGGGAAAGCAGAAGAACACTACATACTGGGATGTGGATTCAGTGACAGAAAATGGGCAGAACAGAGCCCTCTGGGGGTGCAGTTTTATTGGATTGTTTTCTGGCAAGAAAAGGCATTGTAAACTGTTTCAATTAGAAACGGTGTCCTCCTCACAGACAGGAGATCAGTAATGGTGAGCAGACAATCTCTCCTCCATCCAGCAGAGCCATACTAGATGAATAACGGTTAGATATTGCAAATGCAGGTTGGGTCTAAAGCCAAAAAACAAAGTATCAGTTAAAGAGAGATGCTTTTAAGAGCCACTAAGCTAAATGCTTCTCAGTATGACTCCACATACCACCTACATCAGCCTTGCTTTGGAAGCTTTATACATGTACAAATTGCTCAGTCTTCTTTTCCCACATTTGTCAACTTTGTTATCAAAACTCCACAATTTTAGTAACTCAGAGTGACAAACAGCTGTTTAGTGCTCAAGATTTTGGGGGCTTTCTTCTACATGTTCTTGTCTTTGGATATTGGTTAAAGGAACATGCGCTTCTTGATTTCATTCTAAAACAGCATGGAGGGACCAGTAGTTAGTGTAATTGCTGTTACTGGACTCCCATGTAGTTGACCACGGTTCACGTCCCAGACTCAGTGGCTTCAAACTCACGTGGGTGCATGTGCGTGCATGTCCAAGATCCCGAGAGGAGAATGGAGGAGA
The DNA here is from genome assembly GCF_000334495.1 of Tupaia belangeri chinensis. Taxonomy (NCBI): domain Eukaryota; kingdom Metazoa; phylum Chordata; class Mammalia; order Scandentia; family Tupaiidae; genus Tupaia; species Tupaia belangeri. Next base: position 1,779,990 of record NW_006159481.1, on the reverse strand, counting down.
AGGGACTGCGGCGTGGCCATTCCCCTGGGGGGTGATTTCTCGCTTTCTATCTTTCTGTCTCTCTCTCTCTGTCTGTCTGGCGAGTGCACGCGCCTTATCGCAAAAATCTCTCCAAAAATAAAAGAAAACAGCATGGAGAAATGGACTGGACCCACAATTTTATTTGAAACACACCTTGTGTGTTACACAGACTTATAGTCCATTACCAAAAGCAAGACACCAATAGGAATATACTAAAAACCAATTATCAGAGAGTGACAATCCCTTTGCTAATACTCAGAGGGAGAACATAAGGAAGGAAGAACATAGTAGGGAAAATATAATCTACTACAATCCCACAAAATATTTTTTAGTTGTTCAAGTGGGGTTCATAATTTGCATCTGTCTTAACTCCTCCCATGTCATATTGATAAATCTTTGAGAATCTGTGTGCCATGTAAACAATAAAAAGTTTTATATTCTTATGAGGTAATATGGGGGTTATGCTCAATATATGTAAGGAAGATATATTTGGGGAAGTGTTGACTAAAGGTATATTTTTAGAAGCATCTCCTTTGTATTATGATATTATGATATTAAATAGAGTCTGTTTGGGACCATCAGATGGCATAATGGTTAGGTTCCTGGACTCCCAAGTAGTTGACTATGGTTCAAGTACCAGATCTGGCGGCTTAAAACTCATGCCAGGTACATGTGCATGCATGCTCAAACTCCTGAGAGGAGAATGGTGGAGAAAGGTATTGTGACATGGCCATTTCCCTAAGAAGTGATTTCTCACTTTCTGTCTCTCTGTCTCTCTGGTTGAGTGTATGCACCCTATGGCAAAAATCTCTCTCAAATACAATATGAGTAATATTTATTGTAAAAAAAATTAGAAACACCTTTCAGAGGAAAAAAAAAATAGTTTGCACATTAGAAAAACACCATGAACAAGCATGATGGCTAAGGTGGCTAGAACCCATAGGGCCAACTGTGTGGTTAGAGTCTCAGACCTGGTGGCTTTAGAAAATATGCCAGGAGCATGTGTGTTCAAAATTCTGAGATGAGAATGGAAAAGAAGGAATTGAGGTTTGCCATCCCCTCTAGGGAGTAATTTCTCATTTTTTCTTTCTTTGTCTCTGTGTCTCGCTGGTGGACACACACACACCCTATAGCAAAATACTTTTAAAAAATGATAAAATTTGAGGACAGGTGTGAAGAAATAAAAACAGTCTAAATTTATAATTATTTGACAGTACACTCATGGTCAACTCTAATCTAAAATATTACATGGATAATTCCAGAGATATGCAATTCATAAGTTTTAAATTGTGCGCTCTTCTGAGTAGCATGATGAAATCTCATGCCCTCTGCTTTGCCCTACTTGTGAATGAACCATCACTTGTTCAGTGATCCATGACCACCCATTAGTCACTTAGGAGCCTCCATCGTGGTCAGGCAGACTGTCTCAGCTTGACAGCGCTTATATTTAAACAACCCTTGTTTTAATACTTAATAATGCTCGCAAAGTGCAAGAATAGTGATACTGGGATATTGTTATCATTGTTTTAGTTTATTATTTGTTACTGTTGTCATCTTATTTTTTCTAATTTATAAATTAAGCTTTGTCATAGGTATGCTTTTATAGAAGGAAACATAGTATATGCAAGCTCCATGGTACAACACTAAGGCACTGCTCAAGAGAAGCCAGATTTTGTGTTGCAATAAGTGGTTCAGATCCTTAGGCTGATCAGTCTGAAATACATCAGGCACTTGTACACCAGTGACCAAGATCTGACAGACTAGAGGACTGGAGGAAGGGGATCGTAGCATGACCAGACTGTGTAGAGAGTGTGCCTGTCTCTCTCCTTGTCTATTTCCCTCTCTCTCTCTTCCTCTCTCTCTCTCATACACAAGCATGCACATACACTCTATCATCAATAATAATAATAAACATAGTATATTTTGGATTTGGTACTATCTGTGGTTTCAGCAGACACTAAAAGTCTAAAAGTCTCATAACAAATCATGCATGGATAAGGGAGGACTACTGTACAACACTGGTTGCATCCTAAAGGTCCAACAATGTATAAATGGAGAAATAAAGTTTGAGTACATTCAAATGATTTAGCCTTTGAAAGCATAGGTTTAAAAGCTATTCAACAAAAGTTTTATTTCTTATGTATTTGCTTAGATCAAATATATTGGGTCACTGAAAAGGGTGATGATATATTTTTCTATGTCTTTCTGCAAAAAATGCATCATGACTTTTCCAATGACCCAATATATTAAAAACATATATTATGTATTAAAAGTACACATTGTATTTGTAAGATATTTCATGAATTTAAAAAAGACAGCAATAACAACCCAGTGACAATGAGCACATGTAGTGCCAAGGTCTAAATAATATATTCTGATAAAAATAGCCAAAGCTCCTTAGAAAAAATATGATTCCCTTGACTAGGGAAGAGGATATATAAAATGAGTCTGGAGCTTCTTGTAGCGCAAGAAGGTATGACATTAGATATGACAAAGGGACATGAGCCAACTGAAAGAACTCCAAATGACTAAATGAGAACAATTTGAACAGGAAAAAAAATAGCATTTTGAGAGCTAATTGTTTAGATAGTTTATCCAGTTTTTAATTGGGCTACTCATTTTTTTTTTTAAATAGGGGCCATTTTTGCTGCTGAGTTGTTTACGTCTTTGAATGTTCTGGTTGTTAGTCCAATGTCAGGTAGATATTGAAATATGCAAATAGTTTCCCCCATTCTGTGGATCGTCTCTACTATATTGATTGTTTCCTTTGCTCTGCAGGATATTTAAATTTGATATAGTCCCATTTGCCTATTTTACTTATGTTGCCTGTGCTTTTGCAATTTTATTTTGTCAACTCTTTGTCAGTACCAATGTCCTAAAGTGTCTCTCTTATGTTTTCTTCCAGTATCAGATTTTGTGTTTAAATCTTTAATCCATTTGGAGTTGATTTTTGTATACAGTAAGATACAGGTCTACCTTCATTCTTTTCCCAGTAGCATCTATTGAAAAGATTATCTTTTCTCCAATGGATGTTCTGGGTAATGTTTGTCAAAATCATCTGACTATATATACATGGATTTATTTCTTGGTCCTCTTTTCTGCTCTGTTGGTCAAAGTTTCTGTTTTTCTGTCAGTACCATGCTATTTTTTTAATATAGCTTTATAGCATATTTGGAAATCAAGTAGAATAATGCCAATGGCTCCATTCTTTCACTCTGTATTGCCTTCATCTATCCAAGGCCTTTTGTGATTTCATATACTTTTTATGATTGCTTTTTCTATTTCTGTGAAGAATTGCACTGGTATTTTGATAGATATTGCATAGAATCTGTACACTATTACTGGCAGTATAGGCATTTTAACAGTATTGATTATTTTAACCTATAAACATGAGATTGCTTTCCATTTTTCTGTGTCTTCTTTTATTTCTATAATCAATTGTTTAAAGTGTTTATTATAGAGACTTTTTTAAAGAGAGGTTTTTGCTATAGGGTGTGTGCATTCACCAGAGAGACAGAGAGACAGAAAGACAGAAAGTGAAAAATCACCCCCAGGGGGGATGGCAACATTGTAAGCCCTTCTTCATCTTCCTCTTGGGATTTTGGGTACGCATGCACACATACCCAGCATGAGTTTTAAGCTGTTGTGTCCAGGACTCGAACTGCAGTCGACTATGTGGGAGTCCAGCAATGTAACCATTATGCTATCTGCTGGTCCCTATTATAGAGATCTTTAACCTCCATAGTTAATTTAAAAAACAAACAAACAAACAAAAAAAGCAGTGTTCTTATTAGCTATTGTAAGATGGATTGCCTTTTTGCAAATTTAATTTTCAAGTATTTAGTTATTGGTGCATAAAAATGCTACTAATTTTTACATGTTGAGTGTGTATTTTGTAACTTTACTTAACTTGCTTATCAGTTCCAAGAGTCAGATTTTTGTTTGGCTTCTTTAATGTTTCCTGCATAAAAGAATCATGTCACCTACAAACAGGAACACTGTAACTTTCTTCTTTCCACCTTAGATACCCTTTATTATTTTCTGTTGCCTAATTGCTCTAGTTAAGACTTCGAGTAGTATGTGGAATAAGAGTGAGTGTTGAAGTTGGCATCCTTATCTCAAAAAAAGACATACAAGTGGCCAAACAAAAATATGAAAAAAATGTTACGCATTACTAATCATTAGGGACATGCAAATCAAAACCACAATGAGATCGCATGCTAGTAAAAATGGCTAGTATCAAAAAGACAAAATATAATTTTGGATGCAGAGATCAGGGCACTCTTACACTGTTGATGGGAAGATAAATTAGTACAGCTATTATAGAAAACAGTATGGAGATCCCTCAGGTTACTAAAATAGAACTCCATATGATCTAGCCACCCTATTGCTAGGCATAGATCCAAAGGAAAGGAAATTGGTACATTGTAAAGATATCAGTACTCCAATGTTTTTTGCAACTCTAGTCACAAAAGCCAAGATATAGAAGCAACGTAAGTGTTCATTGATAAGATAAATGGATAAAGAAATCGTGTGTGTATACGTACACATACAGGAATATAGTACATCAATTAAAAAAGAAAAAAAATGTAGTCATTTGAGGTTAAATGGGTGAGCCCAGAAGACTTTACACTAAGTGAAATAAGTCAGAGACAGAAATGAATACTACATGTTCTCCTTTACATATAGAAATTGGAGAAAAAATTTACCTCAGAGAAGTAGAGAGATGTAGAATGATTGTTGGACCCTAGGAAGAACTAGGTGGGTGAAGGGATAGAGGGATGATTGATCAACAGAAACAAAATTTCAGATAGAAAAAATAATACTTAGTGTTGTAAAATACTGTAGGAGAATGTGGTTAACAACTTACTGCATATATTACTTGTGTATACCATGGTTCCGTTGTTGAAAGTCAGGTTGAAATCGACCTTTTTAGGGTAGCCCCATTTCTACTTTTTCTTAACTTCCATTGTTTTCGATATCTGTCTTTAGGCCAATACCTGTTATGAAGTCAGCTAGTATAAATAAATTATTTAAAAATAAAAAAATATGTGCTGATCAAAGTCATTATCAATAGTGACTAATTACATTGTCTGCATCCTTGATATGATTTGATGCAAATGACACTTTTATCCCTGTGGTCTTTATCCAAAACCCTCCAACCTCTAATTATGAGAAACTAATTATGAGAAACATATCAGACAAGTTTCAAGAGAGGGGAATTCTCACTTAATCCATAATCCTCAAAACTTCAAACTTTCTCTTGGGCGCATGTGTGTGTGTGCCCAAGATCCCGAGAGGAGAATGGAGGAGAAGGGATTGCGGCGTGGCCATACCCTGTGGGGGATGATTTCTCGCTTTCTCTCTCTCTGTCTGGCAAGTGCACACGGCCTATAGCAAAAACCTCTAAAAAAAAAAAAAAAAAAAACTTCCAAGGTCATAGGGACCAGCAGTTAGCGTAATAGCTATGTTACTGACCTCCCATGTAGTCAACCATGGTTCGAGTCCCGGATCCAGTGGCTTAAACTCACGCCGGGCACGTGTGCATGCCCAAGATTGGAAGAGAAGAATAGAAGAGAAGGGATTGTGGCATGGCCATCTCCCCTGGGAGGTGATTTCTCACTTTCTATCTCTGTCTCTCTCTGTCTTTCTGGCTAGCACACACGCTCTACAGCAAAAACCTTCCAAAATAAAAAAGAAAGAAAAAACTTTCAAGGTCATCAAAAACAAAGAAAGTCTGAGAAACTATCACAAACCACAGTAGGCTAAAGATATATGACAACTGGGACCAGCAGGTGGGGTACTGGGTATGGCACTGGACTCCCACATGGTTGACTGTGGTTTGAGTCTCATACCCAATGGCTTGAAACTCATGTGTGTGAGTGGATGCCCCAAATCCTAAGAGGACAATGGAAGAAAACAGACTGTAGCATGGTCGGTCTCTCCTGGGGGTGATTTCTTGCTTTCTTTTTCTATGTCTGTCTTTCTAGCAATTGCACATGCCCTATAGCAAAAAAATCTCTCTCTAAAAAAAATTAAATTAAATTAAAAAAGATATCTGACAACTAAATTTGACATGGTATCCTAAATAGTATCATAAAACAGAAAAAGAGACATAAGGCAAAATCTTAAAAACAGGTATGAAGTATTGGCTTCAGGTAATAATAATATATCAATATTGGATTGCTAATTGCTACAAATAGACCATATTAATTTATATGTTTAATGGTACACAAAACTGAGTTTGGGTATATAGGAACTTTCTGTACTGTCTTTATAATTTTTCTGTAAATCTGAACATTTCTTAAACTCAATGTTTATTTTAAAGATTATAATGACACGGGAACCAGCAGTTAGCGTAATGGCTATGTTGCTGGATTCCCACGTAGTCGACTGGTGGCTTAGAACTCACACCGGGCACGTGTGCGTGCATGCCCAAGATCCCGAGAGGAGGATGGAGGAGAAGGGATTGCGGCGTGACCATCCCCCCTTGGGGGTGATTTCTCGCTTTCTGTCTCTCTGTCTCTCTCTGTCTGTCTGGCAAGTGCATGCGCCCTATATCAAAAAACTCTCAAAAAAAATAAAAGATTATAAGGACATTCAGAGACTGTGAATTATCATAGTGATATCACTGAATTTATACTAATATTCCTTTCAGAAAACATCATTAAATCTTATTTTTAAAAGAAAAAAAGCTTTTGGATTCTAGAAATAAATGGTGGACTGATAAAAAAAGAGAATGTTAGTAATGCAAGAGTATAGCTTTTTACTTTAAATTATATATGTAGTATTATAAAAATTTCTGGATTTATCAATTTATTTAAAAAATACATCTGGTAAAGAAGATAATATTTTGGATTTAAAGTAAAAAATGCTTATTTACTATGGAAAGGTAAAAATTCTACCTCAAGCAATTAACTAGCCATATGTGCTAATCATTTTACTTTCTCTGCAGTTTAACTTAATCATAAATAAGTACACTAGGATTAGTTTGAGAGAACTCATTATGTCGAAAAATCTGTGGTTGGGACCAGCAGATGGCAATGTTTATGTTTCTGAATTCCCATCTAGTCGTCTATAGTTCAAATCCCAGATGCAGCACTTTAAAACTCACATTGGATGTGTGTGTCTGAGTGCCCAAACTCCTGAAAGGAAAATGTCAGAGAAGGGATTGTGATGTGACCATCCTCCCAGGAGGTGATTTATTGCTTTCTGTCTTTCTAGAAAGTGCACATATCCTATAGCAAAAATCTCTCTCTTAAAAAAAAAGAAAAGAAAAAGAATACCCTATGGTTTTCTGTTCGACCCAGTAAAGTTAAACTTAGATTTGCTACTAATAATACTACTTTATTCACACTACACTTTTGTTGTTAGGGTGCTATTAGGTTCTGATTTGAATGGTTGTCCCAGTTTAATTCTGTTTCTGAGTATAAGTATTCATAGTAACCTCTTTTAGCTGCTGAAACATCTTATTTGGTAAGGTAAACAGCTAACCCGTAGCTACTCATAGGTAAAGATTATTGTATAAGAGTCAGGTGGTGGCATAGTGGTAACCCAACTGAACTCACATAAGAAAAGTTCTATTTTGTGTCTCTGGACCATGCTGAGCACACCAGATATGCATACACACGTGCCCACGATCCAGACAGTCTGAGATTGGAGGTGGATCACAGAGTGGAGACCTCATTGGGGATGCCCCTCTCACTCGCTCTCTCACTTTCAGAGAAATACACTTAAGAAAAAGAAACACTGAATAAAGTTTAAGTCTCCTCAGAAATACTCTAACAAGTATAATATTTTAACTCTATGCCCTTGAGTTTATCTCAGGTAGACAAGGGTATAAAACATTAAGAATTATTAGTTTCTCTGCAGTTTTGAGGGGAAAACTATTATATTTATCTCTTATTGTAAAGTTAACTGTAATTTTCTTTCTTAAAAAAACTTGCTAGAGGTTGCATGTGCTTGCTGGATAGATACAGAGAAACAGAAAGGGGAAGTGAGAAAGCACCCACATGGGGCATGGTCACACCACAATCCCTTCTCCTCCATTTCTCCCTCCTTTCAGGATTCTGGGTATTCTCTGTGTCTACACTATCCAGCTAAATATTGTTTTTCCCTAGATTAGTACAAGTTAACCCCATATTTATCATGGTAAAACAACCACAAGCATTTTTTAAGTAAATTTAACTTATAATTGAAAATGTTTATAAAGCATGTTTTTTGCATTGTTTATACAAACATTTCAACAAAACTCAACTGAAGACCGATTCTCTAATAGGTTCAGGAATGTCATAGGAAAAGAGCTCTGCATTCTAAGAGAAATCTACAATAAAGCACATGGTTTAATTTGCCAAATGCCCTAATTACATTTACATGTAAAACTTGGTTGTACCTCATATGGCGAAAATAAATAAAATAAAGTGATCTCAAAATCAATAAAACCCATTTTTATCAACTATCATTCATTCAACCAACAAATCAGTTAAAATAAAAAATATTTCAGAAACCCCACTTTTTTTTAATCTACTAATTTTTGCAAATCATTACACTTCTCTTTCCTCTTTCTTTTTTCCTAAGTCCTTTGTCTCTGTTTAATGATCAAATATTGTGATATTAACTTTAGTCTTGCTTTTTATTACTATATGAATCATATATTGTTTCTCTTGAACAACATGGTGATTAGGTGCTGAGCCCTCTGCACGGTCAAAAATCCACCTATAATATTTGACTATTCCAAAATTTTATTACTAAGGGCCTGCTGTGAATTTCTTGATAATATAAAGCCAATTAATACATATTTTGTATCCTATATGTATTATATAGTATATTTTTCCAATAAAATAGTCTAGAAAAAAGAAAATCGCTAAGAGGAAAAAAGTGCATTTATAGTACCATATTACATTTTCGAATGCAGTTAAAACCCATTTGTTCAGAGTTTTAACTGTATTTGGGTAAATAAATCCAATTCTGTATCTTGAATTACCTTCTATCTTCCACTATGTCCCAATCATATACCTCTAGACTTTTTCTTTTTTGAGACTCTTGCTATGGGGCACATGTGCTCACCAGAGAGACAGAGAGAGAGAGAGAAAGCAAATTACCACCCCCCCACACACACACACACACTCTCAGCAGATGGTCATGCCACAATCCCTTCTCCTCTATTCTCCTCTTAGGATTTTGGGCACACATGCACACGTGCCTGGTATGAGTTTTAAGATACTGAGACCAAGACTTGAACTATGGTCAACTACATGGGAGTCCAGTGATGTAACCATTATGCCACATGCTAGTCCCAATATCTCTAGTCTTAATGCTATACTTAACTTCTATCATCTATCATCCTTCTGTGTAACTGACTTTTAAAATGCAGTCTCAATTTTCTCACACTTCCCAACATTGCTGCTTCCCCAGGCTTCCCTAAATGAGTAAATTATCCATTTGTCAAGTAAAACAAAACAAAATTTAAAAGTAAAAAAAAAAAAAGAAAACTCAAAGTCATCGTTGACTTCTTTGTCATTCTAAGCCAACCGTGTCCAATCTGCTGGCACATTCTCTTAAATCTAACTCAAAAACCTAGCCAAACTCATCAACTTCCTTTCATTCCTGATCTATTATATGCATTGACATCATTGTCCTCTCTTGCCTAGGATTCTGCAGTATTCTTCCTGTGCCTAGTTTTGCCAACTCCAAGCTTTTACCAGAAGCTGGAGCAATTTCAACAACAACGACGAATCAAAAATTGGAAAATGTCTTCCTTATGTTTACTTGTAAGATATGCCACCTGTCTCTTCCATCCCTATGTTGTACCATTACTTCAAACTCTTGCACTTCATAACTATTGCCATTCTTTTGGGTCTTTCATTATATCAAGTACAAATATATCTTAAATTTTCACCCTGGTGATCTTTATTATGTTCATATTATCTACAGTCTTGTGTTATGCAGTGCTTTCTCTTTGACTATTGCCTTAGTGTCATTTTCACACATTACTGATTCTAACATGTCTGCTTAGTTAGCACATCACCCAACTTTCACAAACTGTAAAGCACATATCATAATTTTTTTGGTTTATGTCCTTTTATTAAGATATCCTTTTTACATTTTACAAATATAAAAAATAAGTGATGGTCCCTGCTCTCAATAGCAAGTTTCTTTTCTAATTATAGAATCCATAATGTCTTCAAGTATGCCTATGCATAATATACACTTAATAATGGGGTGAATGAATGAGTGGATAAATAAGTGGGTAGGAGCTATTTGGATAGTTCCATTCATTTACTTCTCTTGGGATACACACTTTTTTCCTATTCTCACTTCATGTCTCCTAATATAACAATAATAATCTAGTGTTAGATATTTCAAAGACTGTTGTGGTTATTTTATAACAAAAAAAATTTCCTAATAACTTGGTTACACTGTAAAAAATCTATACTTTTTAGTTATTTAATTATGATTATATTCTAAATTTAAAAGCCTATGTGTAGCCTAAATACTATAAATACTAGATGACAGTGATTCTTTAGAGTTTGTTTGTTTGTTTGTTTTGTTTTATTTTGCTATAGGGCATGTATGCTCACCAGAAAGACAGAGACAGAGAGACAACAAGTGAGTAATCGCCCCCCCAGGGAGGATGGTCACGCTGCAATCCCTTCTCCTCCATTCTCCTCTGGGGATCTTGGGCATGCATGCACACGTGCCTGGTGTGAGTTTAAGCCACCAGGTCAGAGACTCGAACTGCAGTTGACTACATTGGAGTTCAGCAACATAGCCATTTTTTCAACTACTGGTCTCATATTTGGGTATTTGACATGGTCACTAAAAGTTTACATCTTGAAGATATAGTAGTTAATTTTATTAAGTTTCTAAAAGACCAAGAAATCTTTGCCCAAATTTTAACAGAGTAAAACTAATAACTATCATTTATGCAGTTTAAAACAGATAAATTTAAAACAAATAAAAATACAAAAATTTATATATTTAAATAATAAGTTTATACAACCACTTATTACATTATTTGATACCATAAATGTTTTACTATATAATTAATATTGACATAAATAGATAACTCCTCTATCATAACTGGATACTTTGGAAACAGAATATTTCTTCCAGTATCTTGAACTGAGGCAGTTTTCTAAAAACCACTCTCACAGTCACCTCTCCATCTCTGCCTGGGTCAAAAACATGACAATGTACTGTGATGTTGACTTTCGATGTGATCCAACATTGCAAAAATTTACTTGTCTGGCCTACCCACATTAGTGTGTTTCTCCCTCCATTCATTTTTCTCTTGCTCATTGTACTCTCACTCTCACACTCTTGCTCTAGTCTCATTCACTATCTTATTCTGTCATGTCTGCTATTGTTAATGATGGACAAAAGAAAAACTGGAGGTTTTCCAGGTTAGTATCAGGCATTCACAGCTGAGACAGGTTTAGTTTGTATTTCAAAGGGATAGCCACAAAGAGTAGATATTCACCGTGAAAGCGAGGACTCTTTCTAGAGGGTCACCAAAAGCTGTAATCCAGGGACAAAGCCAGCTGTACAGGAAAGGACAGAAAACTGGAGAAATATATAATGCAAGGGCTTTTAATAGCTCCTTGGAGAGTCCCCATATTGAAGGTAGACATTCCATATCCCAGCAATATTTCAAAACCCTCTAATTTTATAGAACAACTACAAATTCAAAGCTTTGCCCCAATATTACAATTTAGTACACCTGAAATGGAATGTAAGCTCTATGTTTTTAGGAGATCCAAAAGGTTTGGAGAAACTCTGACTTAAGAGACAGATAAATGAAAATTCAGTTAGGAAAGAGATTTGAGAAAACTAAAAGAATTCTAACAACACCTTTCCAAGAAACACAGAGGCAGAGAGATGAAGAAGAATGATCATCTTTGAAAGAGGCTTTGGGGTAAATTATTAAGAGAATACTATGGGGTTTGTAAAATAGTACTTATACTTAATAAAAAGGAAATTCAAGTGACCTAGCGATTTGTATCAGTACAAAAACAGTGAAAAATAGATTTGTTTTCCAGACCAAAGTTCATGTATATACTCAGAGTATGGATGGGTTAATATTTATGATGTAATATTAAGTAAAATATTTGAGCATGCCTGACAATGTATTAGCTTATTGTTTTTCATAGACATGCAAAGTTCATAATATATGCACAAATGACTTGAGAGCAGGGATCTTGTATTTAAATACTGCTTATACATCTAAAATCATTTTTTAAGTTTTATTTATTTAATTTTATCTGTTACTATTTATCTTCTAACTTGACCAGACAGGGACAGAGAGAGAGCAAGCTGCTAGGTCCAGGAGTTGAACCATGGTCGGCCATGTGGGAGTCCAGTACCTCTAACCACCATACCACCTGCTGGCCCTACATCTAACATCTTATATGGTTAGAAATAAGTCACTTAAAAGACATACAAGAAAACCTTTCACTCTGACTTGAGTTCATTGACAGTATTTATTTAGGAAGGGTTTTTCTACACTCCAGTCAAGTGAGGCATCAGATTATTAACCTAAATTGTAATGATCAGCTTACATACCTATTTTTCTAATTAAGTCTGTAAACTCTTTGAAGGTAGTAGTTTGCTCTTTAGCTTCAGTTTCTAATGTAGTGATTGAAATTAAATATTAATAGTTATGTTTGGTAGAATTTATATATTAAAGCATGCTACTGAAATAAAAAGTTTAAAAATCTTAATAGTATAGTATAGATATGTTTATTGTTAGTGCCACAGTTCAGTGTAGTCTGAATTAGAGAAAGTTCCTAATCCATACTGTCAGTAAGAGTCTAGAGTGATTTTACTTTTTTGGCAGGTTTTTTTTTTTGTTGTTGTTGTTTTTTTTTTTTTTAGACTGTGGAAAAGAGAGTAAAGTTTGCAAATGGGAAGTTTTTGTTTTGTTTTGTATTTCATTTTTATTTGTTTCTTTGTTTTTAAATAGGCCATAACTGCACATGAAAAAGTTATCTCACTTAATCTCACTTCTTTTCATTGACTAGTATGATGGTATATGGCTCTAACTTAACTAGAAGGGAACTGGGAAATGTTCTTTAGCCATGTGAGCAGAAATAGTTACAAGGACACATAGCATTATCTCTATCCCAACTTATGATATTCTGAACTATTTATACTTTAAGCACTTAAACTTTTGCCAGATGCATATTACTCTTCAATTTTGGAAAGGTAAATTAGGAAACAGAAAGGATAAGAGAAATGGAAGAATCATATATCACATCTGTTGTATTTTGGGTAATTGTTTATTCCACAAAGGTTTGTGTTTTGAAATTTGGTTCCCAATGTGATGATGTTGGGAGGGAGACTAGGTCTAGTGGGCAATATTAAATCACTGTGGTTGGCTCACAAAGTCTCATGAATGGATTAATGCTTTCTACTTGGGAACTTAGTGAGTTCTACCTGCAGTGAAGAGTGGTTAGTTCTCCTGAGAGCAAAATGTTGTAAAAGACAGAGTTGCCTGTAGTTCTATCTCTGCCTGAACCCACCATCCTTCCTGCTTCTGCCAGCCACCTTGGCCTGCCAGCTACACAGCTTTGGACTTTCTAGCCACAGAATCATGAATCAAATAAACCTCTCTTTCCTTATAAATCACCCAGTCTCAGGTATTTCTATTAGCAACACAATAGCAGATTAAGACAATATGCAAGCATTCTGGTACCAATGTTTGTACTTTTATGTATCAAAAAGCATGCCTATAGTAGATAAACGTTAAGTGATGATGAAACTTATTGTTTTAAAATTTCATTGTATTGTATTAGAGTTGTTGAATCTCAGTATTACAAATACTGTGTTCTGTAAATACCTGAAAGTGAATGTCAAACATAGCAGATAGTCACTTTATTTTAGTAAATAAAGTTAGATGAATAGATAGATGTATCAGGTTGTCAGGAAATTCATCACATAATTTTTCTATGCACAAATATGTCATGACTTTCCTGATGACCCAATAGATACATAGACCCATTAGATATATAGCTATAATAAAAGGTTGAATGAGAGAGGGAGAATAACATATCAAATACTAGTGGGCACTAAGAGAGGAATAATTAACTCATATAGGGATTATGATGGACATTTAATGAGTACTTCAAAAAAGAAATAGATATTATCTAGACCTTGAGTATCACAAAGAATTTAGATCCGATAGTACTGAAATCAGCAGAGGAATTAGAAAAAAATTCTGTTTACTTACTTGTAGAGGTTAAAAAGTGATGTGAATTGTCATAATGAAAGGGTTTAGAACAGTGTGAAGAATATAGTATGTCATTCAAAGGTAGTCATTCTAATAACGATAATGGCAATCATAAAATATGAGCAAAATAATAAGTCCTAATAAGTTCTACTGGGCCAAAACAATTTAGTACTTATAGAGATTTTTCCTAGATTAAGTTTAAAATTATAAATAAATTGCTACTATTATAGATTACATTGATGGCTTCAGTTTTTAATTTTTAGTTTAGCTATGCTCTTAGTCACTTAACTGTTCAGTGTCTCCTCACAGAAGGCAGAGAAAAATCTACAGCCAAATGCCTTATACTGAACAATAGGCTGTTAAAAGCTGTAATTCGGGGCCAGCAGGTGGCATGGTGGTTAAGGTGTTAAATTCCACATGGCTAAATCCATAGATTTGTGTGCTTAACTCAGTGGCCTGAAATACAAGCTGGATGCATGTACACACATGCCCAAAATCCTGAGAGGAGTATTTAGGAGAAGGGATTGCAGCACAGTCATCCATCCTGGGGAGTGATTTCTCATTCTCTTTCTCTCTCTCTCTCTCTCTCTCTCTCTGTGACTCTCACCCTACAACAAACAATAAAAAAAAAGAAAAGAAAAATGTAACTCAAGAGGTGTCTTTAAAAACCCTTGCACAATTTAGCTTGTTTACTATTATGCCTCTGCCAGTGTCATGAAAATGTCATACAGAGTTAGCATGCTTGTCCCAAGAGGCTGAAAGACACATGGAGTCATCATCCCCAGCTGGCCCAGGGCATATAATTAAGTCAAGTTGAGTTCTTCAAAGCAGTTTAGCTAAACTAGCTCTGACGAGCTAATAGCTAGTCGTTATACAGACTCATGAGAAATAAATTCTTTTAAACCACTTAATTTTGGGGTGATTTTTTAAAGCAGTATGGTAATACTGATGAAACCCTCTCCAAACTTTTTTTATCAAAACTAACCAAAGTATTTTTCCTCGCTCTAGAGTAATTATGGAAAAAGTTGGAAACTCTTCACTGAAGATGCATGGCATTGTGAGGATTTTAGCCTATACAGGATGAGCAGTGCTAGGGTTTATAGAAAATAAGACCCCAAAACACAGCATGTTGGCATACTGAGAACTTTTTTTTTTTTAAAAAAAGAGAGATTTTTGCTATAAGGTATATGTGCTCACTGGTAAGACAAAGAGAGACTGAGAGACAGAAAGTGAGAAATCACCTGCCAGGGATGATGGCCACACCACAATCCCTTCTCCTCAACTATGCTCTTGGGATTTGGGGGCACAGATGCACACGTGCCTGGAGTGAGTTTTCAAGTCACCAGGTCTGGGACTCAAACTGTGGTCAACCATATGGGAGTCCAGTGACATAACCATTATGTCATCTGCTGGTCCTGGCATACTGGGAGTTTTTAACTGAAAGGAAAGGCCTCAGAAGCAAGGTCTCTCTGACTCTCTCCTGACTTCCTATCTCCTGCCTTTCTTATTCTCCAGAAACATGTTTTAGAAACCAGAATTCCTCTTCCTTAAGGCTAGTCATAGAAACTAGAACTCCTTTCACCCCAAGTCAATCATAAATCTTAGAAAGGTCATAGGTCATTCTCTCCCTTCCCCTTTGAAGTCCCTAATTTCAGAGGGTTCCTGCCCTATACCCCAGGGAGGGAGCAGTACACAGAGAGGCCAAGAAGAATCTGAACAGATAGATGTTTCAGAGTTTCACCACTCAGTGCACTATACAGTATAAATCATGTGCAAAGTCTAGTTCTAATACATGTAATATAAATTTGCATGTGATGTCATTGTTAGACTAATCCAGATGAATGACTGATTATGTGTTGTGACCTACTCAAGAGAGTGGTGAATAGAAGCAGAATCATGAATGAGTCAAATATTTTCATTTACCAAAAGGAGAGAGTACCAATAAACAGCCCACGGGATACTATTCCTTAAGTATTTCAGTCAGATTTGGGATTGATAATCACAAATTTCCATACAGTTAACAACTTTGGTAGTGGGGACCAGCACATGGCATGGCAGTTAAGGCTCTGGACACTCCCACATAGCTAGCCATGGTTCAAGTCATGGACCTGGTGGCTTGCTTTCTCACTTTCTCTCTCTCTCTCTCTTTCTCTCTCTCTCTCTCTGCATATTAGACTGTCTCTCTCTGGTCAAATTAAAATAAATGAATGAATAAATAAAATTAAGTAAAGTTTAAAAAAGAAAAACTGTGGTAGCATTAGTCTTATTCAATAAGCATTTTTTGTTTCTTGCTGTACAGAAGAGTTCCAAGACAATTATGTTTGGGTGGAACTATGTGAAAAATTTTGATTAATTGTGAATGGAAATGATTCATGTAATGTTTGGCTAGAATATTTAGTTACTGGGATGAGACTCTCCAGAGCTCTCTTTTCCTCTGTCACTTTGATTGCCAATATTTTAGGAGTGTCTGCTCTAATAATCTAGGTATTGAAGTAAAGACAGATGATAGCAAAGTCCCTAGTCTCTCAGTAACAAATACCTTGTCTAAATGCATATAATAAGTATGAATATGCTATCTATAAAATAAATTAGAAGAAAATTTACCAAGTAGTATCACTAGTAAATGTTGGGTTGAGAAATGATAGGGATTTTATTCCCTTCTGTTTTGCTAGTTTGGATTTTATAAATTTCGCTTCCTGGGTATAACAATCTTTTTTTTTTTCCTCCTGAAAAGTGTAGTTTATTTCAAATATATATGTTATCTTAATGTGCTTAGAATTGCAGCTGCTGGATGAATTAAGTAAGAATTATGTAGTGACACATGTTATATAACGTGGGCCTTTTTTCCTTTCTTTCTTTGCTTTATTTATTTATTTATTTAGTTAGTTAGTTAGAAAATGTCCCTTATCTACTTCAAACCATTTGCTGGACCTTTAATTAAGCAGCTTGTTCTCCAACACCACAGGTAGTTGTCATGGTCCATTGTGTTACTATAACAGAATACTTGAGACTAGGTGATTAAGAAAAAAAAAAAAAGCTTATTTGGCTCACGATTCTGGTGGATGGAAAGTTCAAGAGCATGGAGGGAACATCTGGCAGGGCTCTGATATTACATAACACAGCTGAGGGATGGGAAAGGAAAGTGGCACATGCAATAAACAGAGACCTGAGGCAGCCACTCCCAGAGGAACTAATCCATGAGGGCATCGATTATTCATGAAGGATTTGCCCTAGGTCTTAAACACCTCCCACTGGCTACCACCCCTCAATACTGCCCCGGTGGGTTTCCAGCTACAGCTTAAGTTTGTGGAGGACCACACACTCAGACCACAGCAATAGTGTATTAGGGTTTTTCAGAAAACAGAGCTAGTGGTATGTGATACATATGAAGAGACTACCAAAAGTTCATGAAAAAATTAAATTAAGATACAAGTTTAATCTGATGAAAACAATTTTTTAAAACCCATCTATAGATTTTTATAACACATTTTCCATTAACTTTTTGAAGGCATCCTCCTATATGTAGTGAGAGACACAGTTTGATTTCATTTAAGAAATTAGTTCACACAATTATGAAGTCTTGAAAATCTAAAATCTGTGGGTAGACTGAAAGGAAAGAGCTGATGGTTCAAATCCACAGATGATGGGCAGAATTCCTTCTTGCTCAGAGATTGCCCTGTTCTGTTAAGGTCTACAGCTGCTAGGAGTAGGCCCACTCATATTATAGGCCAAAAGGACCATTTGCTTTATTCAAAATCCAGCAATTTTAAATGACAATTTCTTTCTCAAGATGTTTACTTCTAAATATTTCAGTGTGTATTTTTTAAATTATTTGTTTATTTAATTTATTATTATTATTTTTTAATTTGATGAGCGAGAGAGACAAAGTGAGAAAGCAAGTCACCAGATCCAGGACTTGAACTGTGGTCAGCCATGTGGGAATCCAGTATCTTAATCACTATTCCACCAGTCCTACAATGTGTGTTTTTAAAAGGCATTCTCTTATTTTATCACAGTACAGTTACTGAAATCGAGATTTTTTAAAGAACTATTTTTATATTTTTATTTACTTATTTATTTGTTTATTTATTATTATTTAATTTGCTACAGGGCATGCATGCTCACCAGAGAGACTGAGAGAGAGAAAGAAAGAGATGGAAAGTGAGAAAGCAAGCCGCTGTATCTGTGACTCAAACCATAGTTAGCCATGTGGAAGTCCAGTGCTTAAACCACGATGCTGCCTGCTTGTCCCAAAACCTAGATTTAACACAGGTAAAATTTTGTCTTCTAACCCACAGTCAATATTTGAGTTTTTTTAATTATACGAACAATGTCCTTTATATTTATATATTTTATCCTAGTCCAAGACCCCTTCCAGGTATTTTACAGTAATTTCTGATTTATATAAAATTATTGTACAACTTTGTGGAGTACAGTATTGTTTTTTAAAGTATGCATACAGCATGTAATAATGCAATCAATGATATTAACATATTCATCTTCAACATTTGACATTATATTATGTTGTACACATTTGATATTTGTTCTATTAGTTTTTTTATTTGGAAGTATATTTTATTATTGATGACTTTTTTGTTGTTGTTGTTTCCATAAGCCATGTTCACAGGCTAGAGAGAGACAGAGAGAGGGAAAGTGAGAACATATCTCCTAAGGCGGATGGCCACACTGCAATCCCTTCTCCATTTTCCTATCAGGATCTAGGTGGGCACACAAAGGTGCCCTGCATGTTTTCAAGCCACCTGGTCCAGGACGTTAACTGCTTAGTTGGTCATGTGGGATCCAGCACCTTAACTACCATACCACCTTCTGGACCTGTCAAGGACATTTTTTACTATACTGCAATGCACTGTTCCATTACCTGTTCCAGTGATTTATATACATTCTCTTATATGTAAATCATTTCCTCCTGAACCTCCCCACCCACTCCTTGGGCAGTTTGTAGTATCTACTGCTACTCTCTCTACTTCTACGCTACCAAGTCATTTAGCTTCCATGAATGAATGAGGACACTCAATATATACTAAGCAGAGGGCATTCAGTATATACTAAAGAGTGATTTACATAAACCTGGCTTATTTTACTTGTATATACAAGCCTCACTTTCTTTATCCGTTCATTGGTTCTTGGACACTTAGGTTGATTCAATATCTTAGCTATTGTGAATAATGCTATAGTGAACACAAATGTGCAAATGCTTCTCTGGCTGATTTATGTTCTAAATATCAGTGACATTCTTCACAGAAACATAAAAAAAAAACAATCACAAAAGTCTCCTGGAAGACCCCCATATCACCAAAGCAATACCGTGCAAAAAGAATAAAGTTAGATATATCATAATACTGGCTTCAAAATAAATTATAAAGAGTTAATAACCTAAGTAGCATGGGACTGGCACAGAAACAGACACATAAACCAATAGAATACAATAAAAAATCCAGAAATAAATTCAATTCAGTTTCATACCTTTCATTTAATTCTCATATATCTCTGGTCTCCTTTATTTTGGAATAGCTTTTCAGTCCATCATTTTTAATTTTTTTAAAAATAACTTTTATTGTGAATATTTAAAATATACAACATGATTTTATGGTATACACATAGATAGTAAAGAGGTAACTATAATAAAATGAATTAACATATTCATCAACTCAAATAGTCACCCTTTGTATGTGTATGTGTGTTTGTGTAGCAAGAGCAATAAAAATCTATTAATTTAGCATGAATTTCAAATGCAGCTTAATTTGATAACCAGTAGTTCTTATGAGGAGGTCTAGAATTCTAGTCTTGTTTTGTTCTATTAATGTGTGTTTTCTACTTTATATCCTCTAACTTACATCTCCCCATGCCCCAGAATCCTAATAACCAGTCTTTTTTCTCTCTTTATATCTGACATTTTAAAGATTGCACATACACACAGACCTATGGTACAGATTAGAAAACCCACAAATGTACTTAAATGTATATGATCGATTAATTTTTTGACAAGGGCACCAAAAGGATTCAATAGAAAAAGGTAATCTCTTCAATAAATTGTGCTAGAAAAATTAGATTACAACATGCAAAAGAGTGAAATTGGACTCTTATACTATGCAGAAAAATATACCCAAGGTGGATGAAAGACCTAAGTATGAAAGCAGAAAGTATAGAACTTATAGAAGGGAAGGGAAGGGAATAGCTCTTGGACATTGACTTTGGCAAAAATGTTTTTGAATATCACGCCCAAAGCTCAGGCCACAAAAGCAAAATCAGATTTGATTATTATGCCGCCCTATACTTATGCTTTGAAAAACCATCTTACTGTGACCCCCAAAGATGATGTATAGTGATTATTTGTAAACAGAAAAAATCCTTTTTTTTTTTTTTTTTTTACCAAAGGGTATGTGTATTCACTGGAGAGAAACAGAGAGAGGGAAAGTGAGAAAGTGCTCCCTCTGCCCCAGGTATGATCTTGCTGCAATCCCATCTCTTCCATTTCTTTCTCCTTCAGCGTTCTGGGCATCTACTCATATGTACAGTTTATTTCTCTAGTGTCTGAGTCCATGACTCAAACTGTGCAGTTGGCCATGAGATCCAAGTCCTTTAATTACTATGTCACAGGCTGCCTCAGGATTAATTATCAGCAGAAAGATGTAAAAATAAATAAGTGGAACTACATCATCACGACAGTATAAAAAGCTTCTCCCCAGCAAAGAAAACAACCAGTGAAATGACATGGCACCTATAGAATAAAAAATATATATATTGCAAATTGTGTATCTGAATTCTTTATAAAGAACTCATACTACTTAAAAGTAAAAAAATAAAAAATAAAAATAAAAACAATAAAACAAAAACCAAAAACCAAAAAATAACAACAATTAAAAATTGAGCAAAAGACCTAAATACAATTTTTTTCAGGAGGGTAAAAATGGCCTCAGGTATACTTCAAAAGATAGTCAACATCACTAATTATCAGGGAAATGTAAATCAAAACAGTAACAATGAGGTACTACCTCAGACTCATTAGGGTGGCTATTATTAAAAGTTAAAAATAGCAAATGTTGGTAAAGATGTGGAGAAAAGGGAACTCTTTTATACTGTTAATGGGAATGTGAATTGGTATAACTATTATAGAAAAAAAAAAAAAAATGGAACTACCACATAACCTAGCAATGTTTCTTAAGGGCATATACCCAAAAGAAATTATATCAGCTCCTCAAAAAGATATCTATGTTATCTTATTAATTCCAACATTATTTACAATAGCCAAGTAGCAAAGATATGGAAACAACCTAAATATCCTTTGACAGACTAATGGATAAAGGAAATGTGGTACACCCATGTGCATGCACGCATGCACACACAAATGTGCACACACACACACACACACACACACTGAATACTTAACTGCCAAAAAGGAGAATTTGCTGTTTGTCTCAACATAGATGTGCCTGCAGAGTATTATACTGAGTTAAAATAAGGCAAACAGAGAGAAAACAAACAGAAACTATTACATGATCTTACTAATATATGGAATCTACAAAAAGAATAAAAATAATGTTAATCTCATTCAAGGAACACCTTCATAGAAATAGTCATATGTACGCTTCACCAACTACCTGAATAGAATGGCCCTGCATAATTTCTGCAAAATTAACCCTCACAATAGGTACTGACTTTGGCTAAAAAAGTCATAGCTCCTTTACCTCTGGCAATTGGACCAGGAATCCATGTGATTAAAGCAGTACCTAGGAAAGTTCTAACTAGAAAACTAATTTAAATAACAGCATCTTTCAGTATCTCTCCTGTTGGGTTCATAAACTGTGTGAGATTATGAAATCTAAAATCCATGTTTCCCACCCCACAGAGTGAAGTCCATCTACCATAATTCCATAAGGAGGGACATTTTTGGCAATATTGTTAAGCAGCTAGACCCACATGGATCTTATGTCACTGAAATATTGAGGCTGGTTTTTAACTATAGCATAGGGTGTCCTGACAAACATTTCATCAACTAATAAGGCCCCTTCACACACACTTTTTATACTTGGAGTTTTTGGTTTTTATAGATACTATAAAATCTTGGTATCTACTAATAGTGCATATTCCACACCTAGTAAGATAAAAGGAAGTAATATTGTCATTTGATCCCTGCATTATTGGTAGTGTTAAGACGATGGAATTCGGCATCTGAAGCTGTTTGGTTATGAAAGATAACAGAGAATCTCTCCATTAAGAAACTATGACTTACTAATTCTTTTTACTCAATAGGATATTGGCATTTTTATCAAAGAATCATTTATAAAATTATTTCATTTTTTTTAAAATTTAAAATATCTGCCTCTGTTTCTTGGCTGAATTCATTCAGTGTCCTCCTAAAAAAATAGCACTGAGGAAACTGTTGATTATGTTATGACTCGTCTACATAACCTCCAGTGTAACAGAACAGTAACCATTGCTACCTGCCGAGTTTGAGAATTAAAACATAATGTCTGGCTGTGTCTGGTGATTTAAAAAACAATAGGTCAGCATTTGCCACTCATTAAAAAATAAGACTCATAAAGCACAGCTTCATGTCAAAGCTGCCATGTAAAGGATTATTATAAACAAATTGAAAAAGAGAGGTTATAGACTATTGATATTATAATAGCAATTACATCAATGACAATAAAACACCTTTTGATAACTTATTATTTTAATGTGCATTATCACATTTGAATCTTGCAATAACTGTGTTACATAGGTAAAATGAGTTTCTTGCTTTTAAGACTCTCTTTTCTCAAAGTATGAATCTACATGACTCATCTATGCCCTGGAAGCAATTCCATGCTTAGTCAGCAGTTGGAGTTTACGGAACTCTCCACAACAGATGCTCCTGTCTCAAGTCAACCATTTGGTTATTCTTGTTCCATCTCTAGATCTATAATAAGACATCTATTTTGTGCTTATCAAGTTCCCCACTTAATCCTGCTTTGTCATTTGTTCATGCTTAGAAATACAATGTGGAAACTTGCCTGATGCCAGGATACCTTATTCTTGCTTTTAGAAACTAAACCCAACCCTTCATGCAAGGACCTGCTACCTGCAGCCAGATCTTCTTGATACCTTGTGTTTGGCGGCATAGAAGGTGGAAACTGGACTCATAATGAACTTGACTTGATATTAGTCATGTCAACACTTTGTGTATCTATTTTTCTCATCCATAAGAGTAACTAGGATTTGTCTTACATTTTCTGTAAAGGAGATTAGTGGGGGTGTGCAGGGGTACACAGGTGATCAGGCCTGGCACCTACCGCAGTACACAGGTTCTTCTCTGCAACTCACCAAGAATTAGAGACGTGGATGTAGGCAGGTAAGTGGAGTTTATTAAGAGAGGAAAGGAAGAAGAGAGCTCCCAAGAAGAGAGCTGGTCCAAGTGAGTTACCAAAGAGGAACTGAGGCAGAAGTGGGAGTGGCGGGTTTATCTCTTTTAGGAAGGACTTTGGGTTTAGTCTCAGGAGGGTTGGCTTGTCAAGCAGTCCCCTTGCGGAGTGGGGGTGTGTCACATGCTAGATGGGTTTGACTATTTTTCCTAATTTGGGAGTGGGTACCAAGGTAACTTTGACTAAAAGCTTTGCACCATAAAGACCATTATCTTCTTCCTGGAATGTGGTAGGACCAGGAAAATAGCCTTTATTTCAGGTCAACCATTAAGTCACTGCTGTAAGCTATTTCTTGTGCTGCTGCTGAACTGTTGTGTCTCCATCTTCAAATTTGAAGGGGAACTCTCGAATGAGTAGCACCCCCTTATGGTAAAAATCTTAAGTTTTATAAAACTTTTTTACAAGAAAGTATTGGTTAATAGTCACAAAGGTTTTATATTATTTAGGCTTATGATATGGTTGCAGTTTTAGTCCCATGGCACCAGTAATTTTCTCTGATGCCATTTTCTGTGTATTTTGGGCTATGTATTTTGGTTTATCTCATAGTTTTCATCTGACCCAGTTGGGTTTTCCATCAGACTTTGATAGATAGATTCTAGAGTTAAGAAATTACCAGACCCTAGACTTTGATTCTAATTGTTTTTTTGTGTGTCCTGTGGGGAGATCTATAATGGATTGGCCTGGAAGGACAAGGACCAGGGAAGAGGGGGATGTAAGTTTTCAGAGTGGTACTCAACCGGCTGGCTTTAAGTAACCACCCTTTTTGTTAGCATACTATTATGGCTCCTGTAATGTCTAACCTCCTATCCTGTCTCTGTCTTAAGATGATACTCCTTTTGTGCTTGGTACAATGATATATGTTATGAACTCATGAGATAGTAATAATTTCCCATTTCCATCCTTTGTCTATGTATTGGCGCTATAATTTACAGCTCAGTATTTCTTAAGCCAATCATTTCAGTGGCTTACTACCATTTACCTGTGACCATAGTCACAGAGTTATAAGTACTTGTTCATATGTTGTCTTTGATAAATAATGTTCAGTTATACAATAACCTAACCTAACCCTTTACATATGCCATATATTAATTGCTGTGCACTACCTCATTGCCTCCCTTAAACAGGAGTTTATAGATAGTATAAATAAGTTAGAAAAGTGTTTGATATACACATTTATCGACATATGAGTATGTGCATTAACTCACATATACTTAAATTGATACAAATATGTTCTTGATCTTTCTGAACATCATAGTCAAACAATTATTTTCTTTGTATTAATCAACAGAATAGAATCCACGTGCTTCTTAAAATGCAAATCATAATAAATTAAAAATTAGCTTACAAAGTGAATATTTCAACAGGTGAACATTTCTTCCTAGTCTAGTTGATAAAACTGTAAAATATCTTCAACAGATAATACCACATTTCTTTATCCCATCAATGCTTTGCCTCTCTATTTTTCTTCTACATGTCCTTCCTCAGACTTTGCCCTTTCACACACACTATATCTGGTATTTACATCCATATACCGTGTTTGTATATCCTTTAGTCAATCAGTTTCAGTCATAGAGTACAGACACTCAGTATATATTAAGTGGGGACATACAATGTCTCTCCTTCATAGCCTGGCTTGTTTCATTCAGCAGTAAATCTTCAATATTTTTCCACTTTCTGACAAAAGCCAGAGCTTTGTTGTTTTTTATGGCTCAATAGTATTCGAGTATATGTGCCACAGTTTTCAACTGTTCATAGGCATTTGGGTTGGTTCCATGATTTATCAATTGTGAATAGTGCCACAATAAACATTGATGTGCAAGCACTTTTCCAATTAAGGATTCTTCTGTCCTTTTGGTAGACACCAAGGAGTGGGATGGCTGGATCATATGGTAGTTCTATTTGTAGATTTTTTAGGAATCTCCTAATTGTTCTCCACAGTGGCTGGACCAATTTTCATTCCCACCAGCAGTGTAAGAGAGTTCCCCTTTCACCACACCCCTGCCAGCATGTATCATGTTCTTTTGTTGTTGTTTTTTGTTTGTTTGTTTTGTTTTAATCTTAGTCATTCTGACTGGGGTTAGCTGGTATCTCATTGTTGTTTTGATCTGCATTTCCCTTACAAAGAGGGATGTTGAGCATTTTTTCATATGCCTTTTAGCTATTTGTATGTCATCTTTAGAGAGTTTTTTAACTCATTCTTCCATCTTTTAATAGGATTGATCATCTTTTTTCGGAATGGCTGCTTGAGTTCCTTGTGAATTCTGGTTATCAGTCTCTTATCTGATGCATAGTTCGCAAAAATATTTTCCCATTCTGAGGACTGTCAATTCACACTAATTTCTATGTCTTTTGCCATGCAGAAATTTCTTAGTCTGATGTAATCCCATTTGTCTATTATGGGGATTATCAACTGTGCTTTGGGGGTCTTATTTAAGAAGTCTTGCCCTACTCCAATGTCTCCCAGAGTTTCCCCAGTGTTTTCCAGAAGCAACTTTGTAGTTTGAGGTCTTAGATTTAGATCTTTGATCTACCTTGACTTGATTTTTGTCAATGGCGAGAGGCAGGGGTTCAGATTCATCTTTCTGCAAGTGGAAATCCAGTTTTTCCAGCACCATTTGTTGAAGAGATTTTCCTTTTCCCACTGGATTGACTCGAACCCCTTGTCAAAAATCAGTTGACTGTATGTTTGGGAATTTAGTTCTGGGGACTCTATTCTGTTCCATTGGTCCACATGGAACAGAAGAGACTGTTTTGATTACCACAGCTTTGTAGTATATTTTTGGGTCAGGGAGTGAGATGCCACCCACTCCAAGTAATTTAGTATCTTTAAAAAATTAATACAATTATTATTGCATATTTATTTCTAACCAACAAATTTGAATCACTAGTTATTTTAATTCATTTGTACAGATCATTTGGTTGAGTAAATAATGTATAAATAGAATACAGATTTTTTTTTTTTTTTGAATTTGCTATAGGGGATATATGCTTGCCAGAGAGAGAAAGAGAAAGAAAGTGAGAAATTACTCCCAAGGGGGGTGGACATGCTGCAATCCCTTCTCCTCCATTTTCCTCTCTGGATTTTGGGCATGAATGCACACATGCCTGGCATGTTTTTCCAACCTCCAGTCCCTGGACTGAAACCTCAGAGTCAGCCATGTGAGATCCAGCCACCCTAACTGCCATGCCACTGGCTGGCTCTAGAATGCAGATTTTTTAGAAATTTTCAATTAAAAGAAGTTAAAGTAAAATCCTACTCTTTTAAATAAACGTTTAACTATCCTTTGTGAAATCTTTCTTATAATGTCCTGGATTTCTTTCCATTGGAGGCCATAATAATTCTCTATTTTCTAATCAATATGCCAATATTTCTAAAAACTGTTATTTTTTTATTCGATCATCTTTTTGAGGAAATTTCTAATATTTATGCCAAAGTTTCCACTCTCAAAAATTATATGTAATTAAGTTATTATAACCTTCCATGTACTTCTATAATGCTACTTATCTTGAAGTGGAAAGAATATTCTACATCATTTTGACCTGATTTATTCGTGGAAAATGCATCTAGTAAGTGCTATACCTCTTAAAATAGACAAGGCAATGATTGTTCCATTAGTCTAACTTTCCTATTGTCACATAATTTAGCTCAGAGATCCATGTGATGCACAGATGTGTATGGAAAATTGAAATTGCAGTTGTATAAACTGAGTTGAAGGACTCTTTTCACTAGTAACACTTTAACTTCTGAAATAGCCAATACAGTATAATTCCCCTTTTCCTTCTCTTTCTGGTAATAGTTGGTACATTTCTTGTACTGATTCTTGGTCTATATTCTGTTATTTATTCCAGGAAACTCAGAATTTCATCATTTACTATCCAATTGCTACATAGCATAGCAGAGGCACACATGCTGAAGTAAAGCAATAGTATTAACATGATATGAACCAGCAGTTAGAGTAATGGCTATGTCGCTGAACTCCCATGTAGTCGACGTCGGTTTGAGTCCCGGACTCGGCGACTTAAACTCACGCTGGGTACGTTGTGCGTGTGTGCTCAAGATCCGGAGAGGAGAATAAAGGAGAAGGGATTGCAGTGTGGCCATCTTCCCTGGGAGGTGATTTCTCGCTTTCTGTCTCTTTGTCTCTCTTTGTCTTTCTGGCACCCTATAGCAAAAACCTCTCCAAAAAAAATAAATAAATAAAGCACGATATTAGGAGGCCATAATAATTCTCTATTTTCTAATCAATATGCCAATATTTCTAAAAACTGTTATTTTTTTATTCGATCATCTTTTTGAGGAAATTTCTAATATTTATGCCAAAGTTTCCACTCTCAAAAATTATATGTAATTAAGTTATTATAACCTTCCATGTACTTCTATAATGCTACTTATCTTGAAGTGGAAAGAATATTCTACATCATTTTGACCTGATTTATTCGTGGAAAATGCATCTAGTAAGTGCTATACCTCTTAAAATAGACAAGGCAATGATTGTTCCATTAGTCTAACTTTCCTATTGTCACATAATTTAGCTCAGAGATCCATGTGATGCACAGATGTGTATGGAAAATTGAAATTGCAGTTGTATAAACTGAGTTGAAGGACTCTTTTCACTAGTAACACTTTAACTTCTGAAATAGCCAATACAGTATAATTCCCCTTTTCCTTCTCTTTCTGGTAATAGTTGGTACATTTCTTGTACTGATTCTTGGTCTATATTCTGTTATTTATTCCAGGAAACTCAGAATTTCATCATTTACTATCCAATTGCTACATAGCATAGCAGAGGCACACATGCTGAAGTAAAGCAATAGTATTAACATGATATGAACCAGCAGTTAGAGTAATGGCTATGTCGCTGAACTCCCATGTAGTCGACGTCGGTTTGAGTCCCGGACTCGGCGACTTAAACTCACGCTGGGTACGTTGTGCGTGTGTGCTCAAGATCCGGAGAGGAGAATAAAGGAGAAGGGATTGCAGTGTGGCCATCTTCCCTGGGAGGTGATTTCTCGCTTTCTGTCTCTTTGTCTCTCTTTGTCTTTCTGGCACCCTATAGCAAAAACCTCTCCAAAAAAAATAAATAAATAAAGCACGATATTAATTAGTAATGTTAAGTGAATTAATACTGTGGCAAATTAGTTGGGCCAGTCATATTGTCACTGTTGTGTACAGTAGATGTTTTGAAATGTTCAGTTGATACCTACCATTTACTCATAACTGAAGAGGGACATATAAATGTATAAGCACTCTCCTTCAAAATGTGAAGATCAAAAAGGACCACAACTGGAAATCAAGTACACTGGAAGCAACAGATCATAAAGACAATGCGGATGGGTGATACTATCTCTTCTGTTTGAATAGAAGGTTAAAGATGTTAAATATGGTAGAAAACAAATAAACCTTGTTAGGATATTCTTTGTTCATTTAAAGTATGCTTTTAGAGATTAAATGACAGTTGATGTGATAATTGTGTTTAGAGTAAGAAAAAGGTTGATGGCCTCAGTTTGGGGGGTCTTATCACTTAACAGAGATAGTATACGAATTTTCTTTGAAACTAGGTCTCTTACACATAATAATATCTAATGATAATGTAAATTGTTATTTTAAAAATGAAAAAGAAAATGAAATAAGAATGGATAATCATTTCTACTTTATTGTCTATTGACATCAAAGTGAAATTAAGTTCTTTGGTTTGCAAGTAAGATGCTTTTTTATTACAGACTACAAAACTAAATGTAACATCACTATTATTTTGTTTTCAGATAAATATAACAAAAGAAATAGAAGTGGACAATTCAGAGTTGACATTGCATTACTGTGTTGAGGTATGACACTGAACTTTGTTTAATTCTGAATTTAAGCTAATGGCATCTGAAATATCTCACTTGGTGAGATATTCTATGACTTTCTATATTTCCTAACTACTTTAACTATGTCAGCTTTTGACCCCATGCAATTGCATATCTTACTAGAAGTGCTTCAGTAATCAAAGGCTGGACTGAACTAACTTGTTGAAATTTTGCCTGAATTAGCACTCAAAAATCCACATTTTACTTTGGAGAAAGCTACTAATTAAAGTAGTTTTATGTAACTATTATAAATTAATGAATTTAGCCTTACAATTGAACTAGAAATGCACTACATATTACACACTATCTTCTACTTCATCCTTCTGTAATTTCTTTTTTATTTGTTTTACTTATCATTATTATTATGTTTTAATTTTTGCTATAGGGAATATGCATGAGAGAGAGAAAGGGAGAGAAAAAGTGAGAAAGCAAGTCATCAGGTTCAGGATTCGAACTGTATTCAGCCATGTAGGAGTCCAACACCCCAACCGCCATACCACATGCTGGCTCTGCCTTCTGCAATTTTTATTCTTATTCTATTTTGACTGGTCCTAAATTAATTTCACAACAAGTGGAAATGATAAAGTCTTATTTTTTTACCCAAATAGAAATTATCTTGTTTTTTTTTTGTTGTTGTTGTTGTTGTTGTTCCAAAGCACTTATTATTATTATTTTAAGAGGTTTTGTCATAGGGCATGTGCATTTGCCAGAAAGACGGAGAGAAACAGAGAGACAGAAAGTGAGCAATCAACCCCCAGGGCGTATGGCCATGCCACAGCCTCTTCTCCTTCATTCTCCTCTTGGGATCTTGGGCACACATGCAAGCATGCCCGGCATGAGTTTAAGCCACCGGGTCCGGGACTACATGGGAGTCCAGTGACGTAGCCATTTCACCATCTGCTGGTCCCGGCATTTATTTATTTATTTTTAATATTATTTCTTCTATGGGTTAGAGAGACAAGGAGTGAGAAACAGAGAGACAGCATCCTCAATATGGTCTTGACATCCATCCCCTAGCTTTAAACAGCCACGGACCAAGGGCATGTGCATACTGGGTGTACTCAGGGAGGTCTCCTACACAAACCTGGAAACCTTGCAGAAGGGTTCACCTTCCAAAGCATTGCATTTTACTGCTGTATCACCATTTGTTCCCCCAAAGTATCAAATTTTTGCTACCACGTATCAAGAAAATATGCCATCAAAGTGAGATACACTTGACATTTCATCAGCTTAAGAAAAGAAAATGATCTTAGGGTCCAACTTAAAAACTTTCAACCCCCAAAAAAGTCAGATTTCCAAAGTTCATACAGAGAACATAAGTTATGATTCATAGTCAACTTCCAAAAAGCATTTATTTTCTGTACTCTATCAGAGATTTAAAAATATAGATAATATATGTAGGTCTTGGCTAGAACTTAAATTATTATTATTATTATGATGATTAGGCATGAGAAAGAGGAAATGATGAATTCTTCTTTAATTTTTTTTTTTTATTTTCAATTTGTAAGTTATTCGAGGAAGGAGAAAAAATAAGCTTTATATTTTACCTGTCAAGGCAATTGCTTAAATTTAACTTTATGACTGGATAACTCAAAAGTGGATTAGTTACAAAACGTCTGATTTTTGGCATTTGCACTTCAAAGTCCTATATAAGAAGGTAGGATGCCTTGTTTCACAATACTTCTTTAAAAAATAGGGAAACAATAGCAATTTGCATCTCATCTCTTTATTGAGATTCTAGGTAACTTTGCAGTCTTCCTCTGTGTAAAGCCACACAGAATACAGTGCTGCAGATGTTTGCAGGGGAGGGCATTTGCTTTCCCCAGCATTTTCTTGACCACAGGGGATTCCCACTTGGCTCTGGACAAAAGCAACAGAGGCTTTGTGTCATTCCAGGTGTCATGCAGCTAGCCTCTTGAGATGCTGGGCTTTTTATGTAGTCTGCCTATTGCTTAACCGCCTTTCCCATGAGCAGATTTCTTTAGTGCACTCCGACAGTTTGCAAAGCATGGCAATAAAATGCTTAAGTTAACATTATTAAGAAAATGTAAACACTGTTTTGATAGATGTCGTGAGTCTGCTCAAAGTACAGAATCCCTTGCAATGGAACAGCTGGCTACTTACTGATTTAAAAAAGAGCAGAGCGACTGAATACACTTTTATCCACTTTCTCCAATAGAATCTGGAGCTGTCCCTAGAGTATTGGTGTGGACACTTGCTAGGATAAAAGGAAGGAATCTATTATGTGATTAATAGATATTTGGAACTCGAATACAAGTTCTGCATCAATAAAGTCTGTATTTATTTATTTTTACTTGACTTTGATCTCTGGTACCTTCATCTAGTTTCTGGAAAGAACTAATTATTTACAAATACAAGCATTTTTCACTTGGTATTTCATCATAATGCTAATATCCAATTCCACTCTTGGCACATGAATTTTTTTTTTAAATTTTATTTAGCCTCAAAAGACTGCTTTTATCTATTAGACATTCTTTTATTTTTAATTCTTATGGTTGAGCTGACCCATTCTTTCTATCTACTTTCAGTGGCTTATAAATTTCCCCTTGGAAGGTCTTACCTTAGAGATGATTTCATTTTAAATTTTTTAGAAAAATCCATTCATTATTTTTTTGAAAATCAGATGCTAAAATCAGTGATGGGTAAATGCTTAATTTCCTGAATCGCATGCACACTGGCACTATCTTGTTTTCTGATTAGGGCTGACTCTCCAGGGCTACCATTCATACTAGTAGATATTTGGCTTCCTTTCCTTCTCTAAAATGCTAACAGAAGGTAGAAGAGCTTATCAGTACTCTGTGCTCTGTTTTCTGAAATAAGAAGCAGCCTATAAGCTTCACCTGAATATCAGTTCTTCTTTTCATTAGTTAGATATAAAGAAGCAATCCCGGGCCCTATGAAATACTGATTGAAAGGTTGCTTCTCTTCACTACATCTTGTTCAAATCTCCATTCTTTCTTTTGTTGGTTATCTACCATAATCTTCAAACACTGCTCTCTATTGGTAATGTTATGGACTGATTTTACAAATCCTACCTTTGAGAACTGAATGTGGTTGAGACCAATGAACTCCATTATAGGCCATGTTGTATTTTCCTTTGGGAAATTCTGAGTGTTGGGAAGTAGAAGAAACCATCTTGACAGACTCACTAATAACTATTTGGAGACAGGAAGTCTAAAGACTGAGGAATGTCTCTGAGTCCACAACTTATTCCTAAAAACATAAAGCCCCTTAATATACATGAAATAGCTAAAACGGCTCAATTCTCAAAGTATAAAATACACTTTGTCTATGGCTGGACTATACTTTCCATAACTGGAATAAATGAACCCATGACTGCAGGGCCAAAGCACCTGTGGTATATTCTGATGTTGCCCTCTCATATTAAGATGATTTCTTAGGGTATCTTTTGTTAAGACAGATTTTCCTGCATTAGCTGTGGTGGTGCAGTGGGAGTGCAACACTCTGCAGTGCTGGAAGCCATATGGAAAATTGGAATTTGGTAAGCAGGATGATTTGTACATACCAGGTGTACCTACGTAGGCCTGTGAGTCTGACTTGGTGGGAAGGTGGGGAGGGGAGGAAGATTGCAGCATGAAATCCAATTGAGAGTGCTTCTCTCTCTCTCTCTCTCACTCTCGCTCTCTCGCTCTCTCGTTCTCTCTCTCTTTTTCAGAGGTAAATATAGAAAAACAAACTTTAAAACTATGGATTTTTCTATTTATTACCTAATGGTAAATTACAACAGATTCTTTAATTTTCATTATCAAGTTATTGCAAAGTTACTAAGGGCTTAGAAGAGATGACATTTTATTAGATTATCAGTACTTGTAATGATAGACCACTGATATAGTCTTAAAAATATATAGAGGGAGTAATGTTAGAATAGTAGAAAACTAGAGTTCAACAAGATAAAAGATGATTAACTTTATATTAGTCTATATTTTCATGAGAGAAAGGCCAAGTATTAGCCTGGGTCGCATAGTTTTTACTATGGTTTGATTGGATCCCCTCTAAAATTCAGAGATAGCCAATGTGATCATTGTAAGATGTGCGGCCTTTAAGAGGTGATTAGGTCATGAGGGCTCCTCCTTTATGAATGGGATTAAGACCCTGGTAAAAAGAGCTTCACACAGCATTTAGCTAACTTGCCCTTCTACCTTCCACCATGTGAGGACAGCATTCCTCCCCTCTGGAGGATACAAGAGGGTAACAACTCTCACCTGGCAACAGAACTTGCTGGTGCCTTGATGTTAAACGTCACAACCTCCAAAACGTGTGAAAATAAATTTCTATTATTCAAAAATTAGCCAATCTTAGGCATCCTTGCAAAGCAGACAAACATATTAAGATAGCTTGTTAGGGGCAAAGTCAATATTTTTATCTGGAATTTCAACTCAATGCTTCACTTTATTTTCTCTTCATTTTACCCTAATGTTTAGTGTTTAGTGTTACCTCATTTTGTAGGTGCTCAGAATAACAATAACATAATGCTTATCACAATAATAATACTATCACCATCAAATAACAACATCACCAACAATAGTATGCCTGTAGAAAAAGCAGCTCTGTCTTCTGGATGCATTTTAGAGCCCAATTAATAATTATAAAAAGAAACTGGCTTTATTACAACAGTTACTACAATGATATGGTCTGTAGTATAAATGTTAGTAACTTGTGAGATCTGAAACAAACTAAAATTCTTTTTTTTTTGGAGAGATTTTCACTGTAGGGCGCGTGCGCTCGCCAGACAGACAGAGAGAGACAAAGAGACAGAAAGCGAGAAATCGCCCCCCAGGGGGGATGGCCATGCCACAATCTCTTCTCCTCTATTCTCCTCTCAGGATTTTGGACACGCATGCGCACGCAACCAGTGTGAGTTTAAGCCACCGGGTCTGGGACTTAAACCGCAGTCAACTACATGGGAGTCCAGAGACATAGCCATTATGCCAACTGCTAGTCCCAAACTACAACTCTTTTAAGAATAACTAGCCTTCTTTAAAGATTGAGAGATATTTAGTGATATTTCTTTCCATTTTTGAGATTCTGTGATTATATGATCTGAAGATTATTATTGAGAATGATCCTCTTTGAATGTTTATAGCTTTTATTTAAGCAATTTATCTTCCACAAATATGTTTAAGGTAAATAGCAAATCTATAAGGGAACTGAAAAGATCAAGAAGCAAATAATAGCACCTTGCCATAAAATGCTGAAAGATGTAGAACATTTTTAAGCATTCTAGTAAGAGTTCTGAAGCTACCTTGTGCTAAATCTATGGAGAGTTGCAAGATACAATCCTGGTTGAAAATTTAAATTTGAAGCAAATTGCCTCTTTCAAAAAAGTATACTATGGTCATAAACAGATTACATTTCTGACTCATCAACAAAATAAATCTTGAACAGGTAGGAAATATCCAATTGAGACTTTTATTGTCACAGTTGATCTTTAATATAAACAGTTGATTTACTCCTTTGTAAATATCCACAATTTCCATAGAGTAAAACAAAATCTTTGATTACTATGTTGGGAAAAATGAAACCAGTTTTTTTTAGCATATGTATAAAACAAAAATTACAAGCAAAAAGCAGGGGACCAGCAGATGGTGTAATTGTTACGTCACTGGACTCACACATGGCTGACCACAGTTCAAGTCCCAGACCTGGTGGCTTGAAACTCATGCCAGGTGTATGTGCATGTGCATACATGCCCAAGATCTCAAGAGAAGAATGGAGAAGGAATTGCAGTGTGGTCATGGCCCCGTGTGTGCGTGTGTGTGGGGGGGGTGATTGCTTTGCTCACTTTCTGTCTGTCTCTCCGGTGAGTGAACATTTCCCTATAGAAGAAATCTCTCTAAAAAATAAATAAATAAGTAAGTAAAATAAAATAAAATGCAGACCCACCCTAGTGGGACAGTAAGAGCTAATTGAACTTCAGGGCTAAAAGTCAGACAGCTGAATCAGGGTTTGGATTCCTAGGTCAGCATGAAAACATGCTGGTATGTCCAGGATCAACTATTGATGAGCTAGAGGGTCAGGGATAGGGGATTACAGTATGATGAGAATCTTCCAAGGGATTTTCTCTCTTTATGTCATGTTCTCTGTCATGAGTAATACAAAACTTAAAAAAAAGTAAAAAATGAAAACTTTTGTTCTCTCTTTCCATATATAAAAATATATATGTTTATATATATAATTATGTATATATAAAATAGTTTGATATACATATAATGATATACATATGCACAAATATATATATAATATACATATATATAATTGAAAATTAAAAATGCAACTTGTAACAATATAACATTCAATTCCTCTCTTCTGGTACTGGGGACTTAGATACAGATAGATCATCAAAGGTATCTGCTTAGAAGCTACATACAGAATGCAGAAAGTAGCTGTGTCCTAAACTCTTGACTAATTACTTTCAAGATAACAAGTTTAGGGTATGTCTTGAGCAAGTGTTGACATTAGTATGTAGGTTTTCCATGCATGAATTCCATGTAGTAACAGCATTTTATAAAAATCCATGCAGTAGAAAACAATTTAAATGGTATGTTCACATTAACTGTGGAGAAACAGTTTTTCCCCTTCCTTCAGAGTCAGTGATAGATTATACCGATATCACAATACTATTATGTTTCAAGAATTCAGGAATTCAGTAGGAAAAAGATCAGATCTTTTGAACCTTATTATACAGCTATGAAATAGGTGATAAACTCAAAATAACAGGTTTGAAAAATAAATTGAAGATTAAATGGATAAACAAACAGTCACCCTGATCCTATTGCAGGCCTGATTGGATCTTTTGGAGATGGCTATTGCTGCTGACCTTGTCGCTGACCTTGTGAAACTGTGTCCTTTAGATGAAGGTGACAATGCTGTGACTGATAGACACACACAGAAACAAGTTGCTGGAGATAGGTTAAAAATTCTACAGAAAAGCTCAGCATTGTTCTGTATACTTTATGAATAAATTTTTACCAAAAAAAAAAAAAAACATATAGAAGAAGTCGCATATAATAAAAGTTGAATTCAGAGTTATGAATCTCTGAAACACCCATCTGTCACATTATTTTCTTTTAATTTATATTTATCTCCCAGAAAGGAAAATACTTTTATTGTTTCAGATTCTCTCAAAAGAAAGATCCACAGAAGTCAATGGTTAAAGTATTTGTAAAAGCTGACAGTTTATCTTAAAGGATGGAGTCTATAAAAGCAACGACAGTCACAAAACTATGCCTTGTATTTTTCATTTCTAATAATCTTTATACTCATACCGTATCCTGCCATATATGAGATAAGGAAACTCAAAAAATTTTAGGCACTCACTTCAGATCATTTAGCTGATATGATTGGAGACTACAGATTTCACTTTCTCTTTCTACTTTTCTGAACTGCCTTTGTCATTCTCATTTTGCCTTAATTCATCCATCTTTAGTTAGCTGAACTATATTTTAAGTCCAGCTTAATGGGGTAAAAAAGTAAAATTCCCTTAAAGGATGGAGGCAAGCTAGCTCTATGTAGAACTTATCCCCAACTCTTTTCTGTGGCTTAAATAGTGACATGGATAATATCCAGATAGTCTCCTAGGGAAGAGGAAGAACCCCTCGTTTTGTCACTCTTGTTCCAGTTGCTCGAATGTATATTTAGAGGTGTTGAAAACAGCTGTCAAATGTGAGCTCACCAGATGTTCCCAGAGTAAGTGGTTGCTAAAGGCATTACATTTAATTCCTGAGCTTGAATTTGTCAATATGTGAAATATAATTGGTATTATGAGGGGGCTTCACCTTGCTAGTGATTGTTTTACTACTCCAGAGAGAGCAGTAATGTTTGTGGAGACATATTCAAGATTCATGACTTTGATTGTTTCTACGTATGGGAATACAAATTAAAATGCTTTGATTAAAAAATAAAAAGGGGGTGACAGATGGTGGTGCAAACCTGATATTCTTCGAGGTAGTCTCACATGAGAAGGTGCTCAGCTTACATTAAGGGAATTTCCCAAATACACTGGCCCCACTCTTTTTCATGAAAAAGGGCCAGTCTGAAAGCTAGGGGTGGATCACAATGTTGTTAAAGCTTGATGGGGGTGCTCTCTCTATATCCTTCTCATGGAAGAAATAGTTAAATAACCTTTTAAAAAATAAATGAAAAGGAATTCACTGCCATACACATACTAGTAATATTGTGTTTCCATTGTAGAGAAAGTAATATCTAGGTAGATGAAAATAAAAGACGAAGTAGATCTGCTTGAAGGCCCAATGTCTGTAGAAAAAATAAGAGCAAGAAGCAGACATTGGTTATAACTATTAAGATGAGATATTATATGTAATTTGACCTTTTTTGGTTGATAAAGTGTCCTTGAGGCTCCCTAGAAAGAGAGAGACAGAGAAACAGACAGAGGGAGAAACCATGTCCCCCACTCACAATGGAGTATGATCATACCACAATTCTTTCTCCTTCATTTCTTAATCCTGTAGAGACTTGGGATACACAGTCTCTTGTGCCTGTCATGTTTTTCAAACTATCAGTACCAGGATTCAAACAGCAGTCAGTCCAGCTTTCTTAACTACTAGGCTGTCTAGCAAGTCCAGATTCAACTTTCCACAAATATAACATGGAATAAAGTGGACATATAGAAGAAAGGAGTGAATTACTGTTTATTAAGCTCCATTTATACATTGTGCCAAATAATCAGGGCTTTAATTATGTCAGGTAATTCTCATGATAACAATATCTCATGGGAGACTTTCTTCTTCAGCCATGATAAAGTAACAATTAGAGAAACAAAAACATTAAGAAACAGTGGTTTGTGAGACCACCAGAAGACAGAGATGTTACGACACTGGATTCCTACATGGTTGACCATGGTTCAAGTCTTGGACACAATGGTTTGAAAATCATGCCTGGTATGTGTGCATGAATGCCCAAGATCCTAGGAGGAAAATGGAGAAGAAGAGATTGCAGCATGGCCATCCCTTCTGGGAGGTGACTTCTTATTTTCCCTCTCACCATATTAGTCCCTCGCTCCTGAGAGCACCACACATGCCCTAAGGCAAAAAACTCTATAAAAAAGAAAGAAAGAAAGAAAGAAAGAAAGAAAGAAAGAAAGAAAGAAAGAAAGAGTGGTGGTTTGGAGGCTAGCAGGTTGCATGGTGGTTAAGGCGCTGGACTTCCATGTGGTGGAACACAGTTCGAGTTCCAGATTGGAGACTTGAAAATCATTCAGGTCACATGTGCGTGCATTCCAAAAATCCCATGAAGAGAAGGAGGAAGGGATTGTAGTGTGGCCATCTTCCCTGAAGGGTGATTTATCACTTCTCCTCTATCTTTCTCTTTTTCTCTCTCTGGCAAGCACATGTGCCCTTTGGCAAAAACTTAAAAGGAAAAAGAAACAGTGATTTGAAGATAGTCAAATTTTGTGAGTTGTCCCAGTCGATGAGGCAGATTCAGAGTTGAAGACAAAAGAGGTTAACATTTTCAGAGCAGTGGAAAGAAAAGCCCACACCAAGGGAGAACATTGATATTCCAGAGTGATTTCTTAAACTTTTGGCTGAAGAGCAATTTGTGTGTAAGGAAGCTACCAAGATCAGGTAAATTCTACCAGGAAATTCTACAGGAGGAAAAAATAAATCAGAGCTCACATAGGGCCAAGAATACTTTGTTTCTTTCAGATAGATGAGAAAGAATTTCTAAAACATTGAACAGAATATAGAGTCCTCAGAAATACATTTGCTGTAGGGGCCAGCAGTTAGCATAATGGCTATGTCACTGGACACCCACGTAGCCAATCGCGGTTCTAGTCCCGGACCCGGTGGCTTAAACTCACGCCAGGCGCGTGTGCATGTGTGCCCAAGATTCCAAGAGGAGAATGGAGGAGAAGGGACTGCGGCGTGGCCATCTCCCCTGGAGTGTGATTTATCGCTTTCTGTCTCTCTGTCTCTGTCTGTCTGGCAAGCGCACATGCCCTGTAGCAAAAACCTCTCCAAAAAAAAAAAAAAAACCAAAACATTTGCTGTAGAATTGAGGAAAGGTTAGCTTTAAATTAAATGCTTCTCAGTGTATACACTCTAAGAAATCTTGAAAGAAACTATTGAGGGGATCAAATTGATCATAAGAAACAACTACATGATAGGGAATTTTTTTTTTTAATTTTTAAAAATTGAGTCCAGCAAACAACTAGCTAACACATTTGTCATCATATTAAAGAGAAAATTCTAAAAAATGACAATAAGGAAACAAATTACTTACAAAGTTTACCCCGTTAGACAAACATCAGATCTCTAAGCTGAAATAATGCAGGCAAGGAAAGAATGGAAAGATATATTTAAAACTATGAAAGAAAAGCAATTTTAGCCAAGAGTAGTCTACCCAGCAAAGTTATCCTACAAATGAGAAAGAGAAATAAAATCATTCCCAGAAAAAAAAAAAAAAAAAGTTGAAAGAATTCACCAAACAAAACCAACTCTTCAGGAAATACTTAAGGGACTTAAAAAGCCTAAGAGAGACAAATAGAAGTTAAGAGAACACAAACAACTAGAAAAAAAGAAAAAGTCCCACATATTGATAATAACATTGAATGTTGGCACTGAGTGTATATTCAACAATATTATATGCAAACATGTTTAAATAAAAATCAACCAATTATTTGTCTCCCTGGTTTTAACTTATATGTTTATTGTAACCATTACTCATTGTATAGAACTAGATAATAGAGACAAAATCCAAAATGTTACAGCTGAGTCTTTCTTCGGAATGAAATTAAAATTTAAAAAATAGAAAAAGCTAAAATTAAAAAAAAAAAAAAAAAAAAAACTGCTCAAGACTCAAATTAGGAAAATTCAGAGACAGGAAAATAAAAAACAACAACAATAGAATCTGGCCCAGAAAACAGAGAAAATGAAATCACACACAAGAACATTAACACAACTATTCTAAGGCCCAGACACCAGTATAGCAATGGTGCATTGAACTCACATAGGAAAGGTTCTGGGTTCACATCCCAGACCTCCCTGAGCACATGGGATCTGCCTGTGGTCTGGGCTGCCTACGTCTGTGGCTAGATCTTCGCAAGGGAGCCCTTATGGCAGCGCCTATTTCTTTCTCTCTTACTCATCAGTCTTTAATGGAAGAATTGAATAAACTTCAAAGAACTGAATAAACTTAAAAAATAAACCTGGTATCATAAAGATTATTAAGGATTAAGGAAAGTAAAGAAATGCAGAAGGGGGCTGAAAAGTGGCACAGTAGTAAAATGTTATGCTCTGCAAGTCTGACCAAAATGGGAGCATTCTATCTTTCTCTAGAGACATCGCTGAGTATGCTGGGAATGCATGTGGCTATTGTCTGGGGTTGACTGGAGCAGGCAGTGGATTGTGGCATCAGGACTCTGTTTCTTATTCACTCATGGAAGATGTAAATAAATCAAACTTTTAAAAATTCTTGAAATACAACTTTATTTTGATGCAGAAGAAGTTTCAAGATCCATGCATATGTTTTTTATATTCCACATTTTCCACGAGTTTTTTTACTATATATATTACATAATATGCTATCTATATGATTTATAGATATATGTCCTATTTAGGGGGAGTTCAATTATAATACATAAAATAATATATATTGTAGTTATGATCTATATAGTTATATAAAACATATAATCATATCATGCATGATTAAGCCACTATACAGTGTATTCTGGATTGGAAATCACATTCTGTATGCTGTGATGATGTTCAGTGAATTAATGAAAAATAAATGAATAACTTAAAAAAATTGTTCTTCTTTAAAAGTGCGAAAATATAATATATATTATATATTATACCCACCTTATAATATTAGTTATAGATATTATAAATTATATATAGATATAATATATAAATTATATATAGATATAATATATAGTTATAATAAGTATAATTTGTTTAAAATACATATATAATTTTTAATTTTTAAAAATTAAAAATCTGGGACCAGCAGTTGGCGTAATGGCTATGTCGCTGGACTCCCATGTACTCGATAACGGTTCAAGTCCCTGACCTGGTGGCTTAAACTCACACTGGGCGTGTGTGCATGCGTGCCCAAGATCCTGAGAGAAGAATGAAGGAGAAGAGATTGTGGATTGTGGTGTGGCCATCCCTCTGGGGGGTGATTTCTTGCTTTCTGTCTCTCTGTCCCTCTAGCGAGTGCACATGCCCTATAGCAAAAACCTTTCCAAAACAAAAAAAAAAATTAAAAATCCATACCAAGTTTCTAAAGATAAAAAACACAATATTTAAAATAAAAATATAAAATAGCATATTAGAAATTACAAAAGGAAATATTAGTGAATTTGAACATACAGCAAAAGAATATATCCAAAATAATTTCTTTCAAATAGAGAGAAGCATTAAAAAGGACGAGTGGAGTTTTAATGAACTATAACATATTATTAAGCAACTCCATAATGTGTAATTGGAGTGTTCTAGGAAATAAAAAGGCAATGTCAACAAAAATAAAATAAGATGTTAGAGATGAAATATTAAAAATATGGTAAA
This sequence comes from Tupaia belangeri chinensis, assembly GCF_000334495.1. NCBI lineage: Eukaryota > Metazoa > Chordata > Mammalia > Scandentia > Tupaiidae > Tupaia > Tupaia belangeri. The sequence continues at coordinate 1,737,901 of NW_006159481.1, read as the reverse complement.
CAATCTAAAGCAAGACATTCAAGGAATTCTGAGCAGAGAAAATATGAAAAAAATTTACACTAAAGTATTTGATAATAAAATTTCTATAAACACAGGCAACATAAATATTTTGGAAGAAGTCACAGGAGAAAATAAATGACAGGTTATATGTAGAGTAAGAAGAATGATATTTGACTTCTTGCTAGAACTGTGTAAACCAAGGGACAATGGACAATTTTTAAAATTACTAAAATAAAAAAGTTAAATAGCAAATATATTTATCAAAATTGAAGTAGAGAGGCTGGCAGGTGATGTGGTGGTTAAGGATGCTGGACTCCCATGTGGTCAACCACAGTTCGAGTCCCGAGGCTTGCTTTCTCACTTTCTCTCTCTCTCTCTCTCTCTCGTCAAATTAAAAATAAATAAATAAATAAAGTTAAATAAAATTAAACAGTAAAAAAAAAATTAAAGTAGAAATAAATTATTTTTTTCCCAGACAAACAAATGTTTAGGTAATTAATGAGAAGCATAGGAGCAATATAACAATCATTAATGAAGTGCTTCAGGCAGAGAGAAAATTATAACAGATGGAAATTTGAATTTGCACAAGTAAGTTAACAGGACAAAAAAAAAGTAAATATATGAGTAAATATAAAAAATATTTTAATCTTCTTTTAAATACCTCTTTTAAAAGATAATCTTTTTAAAGGTTATTGTCATAGGGCACATGTACTTGCCAGAAAAACATAACAGACAGTGAGATGGAAAGTGAGAAATCACCCTCAGGGGGGTGGAGAGGATGACCACGTCTCAGTGCCTTTTCTCTTCTCCTGTGTTTTCAGCTGTGCATGTACAGGCACCCAGTGTGATTTTTAAGCCATCAGGTTCACAACTTGAACAAAGATTGGCCATGTGTGAGTCTAGCACCCCACCCACTATACCACCTCCTGGCCCCAAGAAAATTAATTTTTAAAGGAAAAATAATAACATAATGTACCTTTGTAAAAGCCTGTGCAATTAAAGTGTATGACAGAAATAACATGCTGCATGAGGGAATTAAAGTATATGTTTTAAGGGCTTAATCTTAAACATAGTGTTATAATATTATTTGACTATAGTAAGTGTGTTAGTACATTTTCTGCTACTTTAACAGAATACCGCGGACTGGGCAATTCATAAAGAAAAGAAATTCTCAAAGTTCTGGAGGCCAGCAACTCCACCACAGACTGGGCAATTCATAAAGAAAAGAAATCCTCACAGTTCTGGAGGCCAGCAACTCCTAGAGCATGGTACCAGCATCTGGCATGAGCCTTCATGCTACATCATCCTTGATAGACTGTGGAAGAGCAAACACATACATGAGACAAACAAAAGATGGGGCTGAACTTGTTATTTCACTATGGAACTGTTTCCTCAATAATGATATTAATCCTTTCCTGAGGGCAGAGTCCTTGTGACCTAATTGCCTCTTCAAGGTGTCACCCCTCAATATTGACTATTGCATTGGAGATTAAGTCTCCAACAGATGAATTTTGGGGGACATATTCAAACTATAGCAGTAAGTAAGAAAACATACTTTAAACCTTCAAGCAATTATTTGAGAAAAAATAATGAGATATGACTAATAAACCAAGCTGAAAATTAAAATGAATTAAAAAATTTACTCACTCTTGGGGCCAGCAGGTGGTATGGTGGTTAAGGATATTGAACTCCCACATAGCTGACCATGGTTCGAGTCCTAGACTTGACGGCTTGCTTTCTCATGTTCTTTCTCTATCTCTCTCTCTCTCTCTCTCTCTCTGTCCCTCACTGTTCAAATGAAAATAAATAAGTAAATAAAGTTAAATAAAATATTTTTTTTGGGGGGGAGAGGTTTTCGCTACAGGGCGCATGTGCTCACCAGACAGACAGAGAGAGACATAGAGACAGAAAGCGAGAAATTGCCTCCCCCCAGGGGGGATGGCCACGCCACAATCCCTTCTCCTCCATTCTCCTCTCGGGATCTTGGGCACGCACACACGCGCGCCCGGAGTGAGTTTTAAGCCACAGGGTCCGGGACGCGAACTGCAGTCGACTACGTGGGAGTCCAGCAACATAGCCATTACACTAACTGCTGGTTCCCATAAAATAATTTTTTTAAAAAAGAAATTTACTCACTCTATAAAACACAGAGAAAAAAAGAAAACAATTAACAGAACAAATAGAATATCAATAGCAAAATTTTAGATTTACTTCTGATTACATATAATAGCATAAATGTAAGTGTTCTAATACTTAATACAAGAGATTGCCATAATAAATATCCCACAATGTGCTATTTATTTATTTTTAATTTTTTTTTTTTTGGAAAAGTTTTTATTCTAGGGAGCATGAAAGACAGAGAGAGACAGAGAGACAGAAAGCAAGAAATCACCCCCAGAGAGGATGACAATGCCACAATCTCTTCTCCATTCTCTCAGGATCTTGGGCACGCACACACATGCACCTGGTGTGAGTTTAAGCCACCAGGTCCTGGGCCAAACTATGGTTGACTACATGGGAGTCTAGTGACATAGCCATTATGCCAATCACTGGTCCCATTTGTTTTATTTTTTTTTCAATGTGCTACTTATGAAAAATGCATCTAAATGTAAATATATGGGTGAATTTAGAGTAAAATGATAAGCAAAACTATTGTTCTTAATGAAAAGAATCATGCAAAATAAAAACAAACTATTTATGTAGGGGTTAGTTTATCAAGAGTATATAATAATCATAAGTGGTATGCACATGGTAACAGAATATTTATGTACAAGAAAACTCATAGAATGAAAAAGAATAGAAAATCCACGATTTTAGCTAGATATTTGAAAACTGCAAACTTAATCACTGGTAGAACCATTAGGCAAAAAAGTTAGTATAGATCTGGAAGACTTAAGTAGCACTAGTAAGCAACTTTATCTAAATGATATTTACACACGTCATACAACAAAAGACGTATTTTTTAAGTGTACATAAATGATTACTATGATGGATCAGATCCTGGACCATGAAATAATTCTTAATTAATATAGAATATTTGAAATTGAACAAATATGATTCTAGTCCCCAGAAAAGTACATTATAAGTAAGTAACAGAGGAAAATATGGAATGTCCCTCCAAATATTTGAAAATACAAAAAATGTAATAGTACATAGGTCAATAAGAAAATCAGAAAACAAATGTATTGTGAACAGCAGGTGGCATAGTGGTGAAGGTGCTGGACTCACACTTGGTCAATGGCAATTGGAGACCAGCTGTTTGAAAATCATGCTGAGCACATGTGCATGCATGTCCAAGCTTCTGAGAGGAGAATGGAGGAGAAGGGATGGTTATCTCCCCTGGGGCTTTTCTTACTTTTCCCTCTCACTGTCTCTCTCTCTCTGTCTCTCTATGGTGAGGATGCGCCCTATGGCAAAACTAAAAATAAATAAATAAATAAATTTAAAATATAGTATTTGCTAAATAAAAATGAAAAATCAAAATACCAGAACTTGTTGGGTAAAATATTTCTAGGGAGATTTGCAGCAGCAACATGTTATTGTTAAAATGGGAATTATTATATTATCAATCTTTTTTCTAAGAATTATTTTTTATTTAATTTTATTTATTCATTCATTTTATTTTAATTTGACTAGAGACATACAGAGAGAGAGAGAGGGAAAGTGAGAAAGCAAGCTGCCAAGTTTGGGACTCAAACCGTGGTCAGCAATTTGGGAGTGTCCAGTGCCTTAGCCACCACGCCACCTGCTGGTCCCTATATTATCAGTCTTAAACTCTACCTTAAGAAACTACATGAAGACCTAAAATAACCAGAATGAGCATATGAGTAAAAATAGTAACACAGAAAATAACAGAAATATGTTAGTGAGAACAAAAACTAACATGAAAAGGAATACATTTATAATGTCAAGTCAGAATTATCAAGAATAAAGAGAGAAAACATAAATAACCAGTATAATTTAGCTACAGAGGTGATATTGCTACAATATAATACCAATATGCTAGATGTTAGAAAATTATCTTTCTTCCAATAAATTCTACAACACAGATTAGATAGTCAAATTCTATAAACAATACAAGACAATGTATTTTAAGGAAAAAAGTGAGAAAGCCTAAATATTTGGTGGTCAGGGCAGTCATGATATATTTACTATGTTTTTCTATGCAAAAATGCATCATGACATCCCCAATGGCCCAATAATTTTGACCTATTAAAGAAATTAAAGTCATACTTGAAAACCAGTAAAAACAGTAGTAACAGATAGCTTTAACTGGTGTAAGTGCTTATATTTTAAACATGAAATGAAGGTGGACCCAAAGAATTTTCTGATATGAGGTTATATACATCTTTATATTAACATTTTGTTAACATATATTTGTTACCTTTTTGACAGAGTTAACAGTTCAAAAAGTAGACTGCATAAATGATTAACATGGAATAATACTTAACAATTTAGGCAAAGAGCAATGTATTTAAGTAAAGGTTATGACGGAAGCAGTATAAAGCTGTGTTTATATCATGTATTTCTGTTTTCCCTGCTTCCACAGAATGATTACTATGACTATTCCAGCCCTTACCACATCTTGACTGAACTGATATTTTTGCATGTCTGTCACCCATAAGACCTATACATTCCTTCATCTGAGGGCATACATTTTATCAGCTACATGGTAACCACAATGAGCATACATAAGGCACTTGATGAATACGGCTCCAATTATTTGATTAATTTCAGTGAATGTTAATTAAAGATCTACTGAGTTTTTGAGCCCATGTTAAGTGTTTCACAAGCATGACCTAATTTTATTTTCAGGAAAACCCCATCATTATTCTGTCTTAAGGATTAGAAACTTAAGCTTTAGAAAAATTCAAAATCATTTTTAAATTCACAAGTTGCCAAGTGGTAGGGGGAAGATTAGAATGTCTACCCCACCGTCTACACCATTGCACCACCTTACAGCATAGGAACAAACTGAGCTATATCTGTAAGTCAAAATCAGGGGCTGAAGTTTAGAGGATAATTGAAAAGTGGTGTGTATTTTGATCTCTCTTTTAGCCAGCAATTTACCGAAGGTTCACTTTCCCCTTTTCAAAACTATTTTTGTGGTCTTCATAATTTTGTTTTAGGTAGTACTTCAAGAAACCACAAAGATTTGTAATTTAGAGAAGTGCTAGTTTTGGATATAGAATACACTCATTCATATTAATTATCTACCATGTTGTACATGCTTTTTAAGTAATGTAACAGTGAACAAAATATGCAAGATGCATATTTTGGAACATCCATTTTAGTGTGAAAGACAGATGATAAATATACAGATAATATGTATTACCAACTCATAGATTTTCATGGCCTTACTCAACAGTCAGCTCCTTAGAGACACTGTGCCTGGCTATGATAGCTAAAATGTCAACTCCTTGACCCCCCAGTTAGTATTCCATTTCTTTGAATTTTTTTTCTTATAAGTAATTTTCACCATCTTTAATTGTGGGGGGAGGTTGATGGATTTTGCTGATTAAGGAAAAGATACAACCACAAGAAATATTAACATACACGATTTATTTGCATGGTTGCTGGACAGGGTTGCAGGAAATGGGAAGTCTCCACAGCAGGAGTCTACCCAGAGACTTCAGATCTGAGGAGTCACTACTCAGAAGAGAAGGACAAGGAAAGTCCTGGAAAGGAGAAAAACAGATCAAAGGGGGGCTTGAGACTCCAAGTGGTATTGGAACTACTGGAGGGGAGCTCTAGCAGAGCTTGAGACTCTAGGTGGTATTGGCACACTGTGTCAGAGAGCTCTAGCAGAGCCTAGAGCCCATGTAACTATATGGCCCTAGCTTATTAGTAAGTAACAGATTCTGAGTAAGATTTAGCAGGTGTGTAGTCTAAGCAGTCTCTAAATACCTACATATTTGTTAATTTGGGTTATTTTTAAAATACGTAGACATAACAATTTGAGTTTGGTACCAGTGGATTTTGAGCTAATAGATCTCAGCCTTCCATGAAGATGTTAAAAACTCAGGTTTTCAAACAAACATAAGCAAGCCAGGCATGGTAGCACATGCCTGTAATCCTTGTCAAACCCAAGTCTCTCATGTAGCCTCAGCTTTGCAGAGGCACCCAACTCATCATCACACATTGACCAAGCCTATGACTGATCTTCTTGTATATAACCTAAAAGAGAAATGTAATGTATTTTAAGTAACATCAGTATACTTATAAGATGTAGTAGTATCCTTATATAATGGCATTTTAACCAAAATTTCATTTGGATGTTAAAAAAAAAAAAAAGACAATGCGGCAGCATGAAAGTATTAAAAAAACATTCTTTTTAACATGAAAAAAAATTAGGAGGGGCCTAGACACAAACACTCAGTAATATAATAAAGACATATTTTATTTACTTATTTATTGTCTGTCAGCACTAGAATATAAATCAAGCAAAAGTGAGGATTTTGTTTATATTGTTACTACTCTGTCTTTGCATTTTATAAATATTAGCTGTTTGATTAATTAATTAGTTAATCTTATATAGATAAAAAAATGTCTTTCAACTAGACAACATAAAGGCAAGTAGTTGGTTGAATGTAGCTGGCCACATACTTATCTAGATCCCACCTCCAGGGATTAAACCCACTGCATATAGAAAACATTACATTTTAGCTGACATGCACTATATAGTAATAGGTCTATGTTGATTGAGTCTGTACTGAACATGTATGGACTATTTTTCTTGCCATTATTCCCTAAACAATACACTATAGCAAGTATTTACATTGTATTAGGTATTACAAGTAAACTAGAGATAAGATCATGTATTTCAGAGGATGTACTAAGTTGCATGCAAGTACTAGGCCATTTTATGTAAGGAATGAGAGCATCCACAGGTATTGGTATAGGCAGGGAGTGGTCCTGAAACTATGCCCTGTGGATACTAAGGGATGACTATAATCAAAAGAGTGAATTACAAAAATTCATGAACATTTTGGACATTTCAAATGACATTATTTTCATTAAAATTATAAATACACTGTTTCTAAAATTTTTTAATGTGATAAAAATTTTAAGAACTCTAACTGCAGTTATGCATTGTGTTTTTCGAATAAACAACACTAATATGGTGTTAGCTATTATTTCAACTATGGCATATTTTAAGTTTGGCTAGGAACCTAAGGGTATTTGTAAGGAAATATTACTGAAAACAATCTAGTTTCTTTACATTTTTCTATTCTTTGACATTTTCTATTCTATATCTTGCATATAATATGACAACATCTATTTTAGTCCTTTGTTTAAAATATTGGGTCATGAGAAAAGTCATGACTCATTTTTTCATAGAAAAACATAGAAAAATATGTCATGCCTTTTCCAACAACCCAATATTTAACTTGGTTTTCATAAACAGTCATTTTTCTTAGAATACTTTACTATGTATTTAAAATTTAAGGTTACAATAACAATACACATAGCAAAAATACTCAATTTAACCTGTGAAGGTAGAAGTATGAGTCTTTAGTTTTTATGTACATTCTACTTCAGTCATAAAGGGGAAGCTGTTATGGGACTTGACCATCCGCTATAAACAAGTAGATACTGGACAAAGTGTTGAACTATTTCAGAAAAAGGATGGAGACAGTTCAGGAAAATAAGAGAGGCTAAACACTATTATTGCCTTGCCTTTGAAACTGCAGTAGGTAGGGAATCACATGATATCCAAACACATTCTACTGAATTAAGAGACAGAGATTGGAGTTTGAGGAGAGTGATGTGGCTAGAATTTTTGGAGCAGAGAGAGATGAAAGAGCTATGTGGAAAAAGAGCTCCAGAAATATGGATATAGTTCCGTTCAAGTGTTTGACCAAATACTCAACTGCATATTGTTTGGAAAGATACCCCAAGACGTGTCAAAGAACAACTACAGGAGTCAGCAGAAAACATAGTGGTTACGTTGTTTTACTCCCACCTGGCTGACCATGGCTTGAGTCCCAGACTTGGGAAACTCATGCTGGGTGCATATGTGGGTGTGCCCAAGATCCCAGGAAGAGAATGGAGGAGAAGGGATTCTGGCATGGCCAACCCCTCTCCCCCCTACCCTAGGTGGTGGTGATTTCTCACTTTCTCTTTCACTGTCTCTGTCTCTCTCTCTTTCTGGCATTGCATGTGCCCTAAGGCAAACACTTCTTAAAAAAAAAAAAAAAAAAGAAAGAAAGAAAGAAACACTACAGAAAAAAGAAAATCAAAAAGAAAATCTACAGGGAGACTAAGTGGTGAAAAATTCTTAGAGTTCACACATTGGAGCTCCGACATGTCAAAGAAGAATTCAAAGAAGAATTCTAACTGAACTTATGAGGCATTTGATAGAGACCTTAGGGTACGGAGCTTTATAATGTGAGTTAATATCGACCTTTAAGGGATAATAGAGACAATTTTGATTGTCAAAACCTGGGAGTCCAATAGACATCAGGTGGATAGAGGATGGAGATGCTGGTAAATATCCTACAATGCACTAAACAGCAGCCCATGACAAAGAATAGTTGAGGTCCAAATGAGAAAATTATGAGGTCGAGTAGCCCTAAGTGGGTAGTACAACTAAACTAGTCCTTAGAGTAAAGGCTGCTATAGATCTGCCCAAATGAAGTGTAAAATTAAACTGTAAAAGGAAAAGTAGACTTAGTCATAAACTGTCAAAACTTAGCACTCTTTAAAGGAAGGCATGATCTGAACACAAAGAAACAAAATCACAGTGTCCATCATCCATTCCAAAATTAAGTGGTATGTGAAAAGGTAAGAAGTAGGGAAAAATCATTAAATTCCAAAATACCAAGGAATGACGGTGCTAATGAAATAAGCAATCAAAGATTTTAAAAATGCTTTTACACACGTGTTAAAAATATAAAAAAGAACAGCATAAATATAAAAAGATAAATGGAAGGCATAGAAATAGAATTCCTAAGGACAAGAAACACAATAAAAATATAATATCTGAAAAAATATTAATATTAAGTAGAGGAGAAAACTACTGATACATGAAACTCTGTTGAATCTCAAAACATTATTCTTAGTGACACAAAGTTACATGAAAGAGCCCATGGATTAAAATGCCTATGAGTCTATTTCTATGAAATTCTAGAATAAGCAAAACTGGTTTATGTTGACAGAAAGTCATGGGGCTAAGACCAGGGATGTGTGGGAAGATTGGGAGGTGGTATAGAGAACTTTCTGGGGTGTTGGAATATTCTTTATTATGGTCATGTTTTCACAGGTATAGCATATCTGTTATTCAAAACTCAATGAATACTACGCTGAAATGAATATATTTTACTATATGTAAATTATTCTTCAATAAAGTAGAGGAAAGAAAAGATGAATATAAATTAACAGAAAGAGAGGGAGAGTGATTCTATTAACCCTCTTCACAAAATTCTCCCCCAGCTTGGAATGGCAATGTGTGAGAATCAGCAAAACACAACAGACGAAAGTGATCATTGACATCTTTATAACATCCTTCTAGAAATGGATTAATGAATCCTAAATTTTTATTAAGGTACTTTCAAAGGCTAAAGCACAGAGAGAGAAAATATAAAATATGTATTACATAATATGCAATAAGTAAATAAACCATCTTGAATATATTTACTTTTTTTTAAAAGAGATTTTTGCTATAGGTGTGTGTGTGCTTGCTGGAGAGACAGAGATGGAGATAATGGAAAACAAGAACTCACGCCCTGGGCAGATGGCCACGTTGCAATCCCTTCTCCATTCTCTTCTTAGGATCTGGGGCACACATGCACACAAGACTAGTGTAATTTTTAAGTCTCTAGGTCTGGAACTCAAACTGTGGTCGACAACTCGTTAGGGGGTCCAATGATGTAACCATTATGCCATCTGCTAGTTACGAGTATATTTACTTTTAAAAGATAACCTGAAAAGTCATGGGCACTATCTATTTCTGTTGTTAATCACATACCTTCAACGAAAAGTTTTAGATTCCTCGACACACTATGTGAATGTGTGTGTGTGTGTGTGTGTGTGTGTGTGTGTGTGTGTGTGTGTTTAGTGCTGTCAGTTGGCACAGGTTTAAATTTTCCTTGACTTAATTTTAACATCACAACATTATCAGCTTTCATTTCATGTGCTTCAATCTTATCAGCCATAGTAATGTGTAAAAGCAAGGAATGTTTGTCAGAGATAGATAGCATAGCCGCCACTGTATCATTGTCAATAATACTGACTGTCTACACAAACCACAAAATTAAATGTCTTGGAATATTACAAACTGCTATGTTTGCATAGGCATCAATTGAACTTAGAAAGAGGTGTCCCAGAAGGGGTTCATTTGCATAACATTTACATTGCCACTCTTGTCAATTAGCTCATACATAAGCCAACTCAGTGGATCCAAATGAAGCCAAAATACAGGAAATATGTCCATTCATTTTAGCTTCTGTACCAGGAGGCACACTTTTACAGTACTGGGGAGAAAAGAAGTAGAAAGGTCAAACCTGAGCTGATTATTTTCAGTGTCTTAAATATTTCAGAAAACAGATCACAGTTGTGTGTGTGTGTGTGTGTGTGCATGTGTATGTATGCATGTGTTTTCTTTCTTTCAAATCTAAACCAAGCATGTTGGGAAACATAGACAGTTTTTATTGTAAAGTTGCTTATCCAGATTTTTATGAAGTAAAAAAATGAATCACTAAAATCAGTTTACCAAAATTTGGCATGTATATTTTCAAATAAATGTTTAACACACAAATTATGTCTCAGATTGATTTTTATATTCTGCAAGGAAGATTTCTTCTACATACATATTAACTTGTGTATAATTTGTAAGTTCAGTTTTAGAAAGCTGGTACTTTGGGAGACTTGCTGTTGGCGTAATGGTTATGTTTCTGGACTCCCATGTAGTCAACCACAGTTTGAGTCCTGAACCCGCTACTTCAAACTCATACCAGGTGCATGTACGTGTCTGCCCAAGATCCTGAGAAGAGAATGGAGGAGAAGGGATTGTAGTACGGCCAACCCCCCGGTGGGGGGAGTGATTTCTCACTTCCCATATGTCTCTCTCTGTCTCTCCAGTGAGCACATGTACTTCCCGTCTGTCTCTCTCTGTCTCTCCAGTGAGCGCATGTACTCTATAGCAAAAATCTCTAAAACAAAAGAAGAAAAAAGAAAGCTAGTATTTTTTTTTTGAAGAGATTTTTATTAGAGGATGCCTGCATTTGTCAGACAGACAGAAAGAGAGAAATCATCCCCAAGGGGGGGGGATGGCCAATTCCCCCATTCTTCTCTCAGGATCTTGGGCACACATGCACATGTGCCTTGGCAGAGTTTTAAGCTGACAGGTTCGGGACTCAAACCGTGTTGACTACACAGCAGTCCAGCAACATAACCATTATGCCATTTGCTGGTCCCAGGAAACTGGTACATTTTAATTTTAATATTAAAAATAAGAAAGCAAAATTCACTCTAATATAAACTATAATGTTCTCCTTAAAGCATTCAAAGGAATTACCTTCTAATAGAAACAGTATAGATTTTGTAAAATACAAATGTAGTATGAATATTGAACATATATTTCGTTTTTCTACAGCCTCATAAACTGTCAACTCAACTTTGGCATTAATGTTTTTTTTTCTTTTTTTTTTTTTGAGAGTTTTTTTCCCCCCTATAGTGTGTGTGTGTGTGTGTGCTTACCAGAAAGACTGAGACAGAAAGTGAGAAATCACCCCTTACCCCACAGGGGGTATGGACACATCACAATCCCTTCTCCTTCTTTCTCCTCTTGGGATTTTGGGAATGCACGCACGCACACGCGCTCGATGTGAGTTTAAGCCACTGGGTCCAGCACTTGAACCATGTTTGACTACATGGGAGTCCTGCAGCATAACCATTATGCCAACTGCTGGTCCTGGCATTAACGTTTTCTATAGTCTTGGTGTGCTTGTGCTTCTTATTAAAGCTTTGGAAATTTGTCTGTCTGTCTGTCTCTCTCTCTCTACAGACACACACACATATATGTATATGTGTGTGTGTCTCTGTGTGTATGTGTGTGTATATATATATATATATATATATATATATGAATACAGTGTTGAGTTTTGCAGACAGTGTGCCTGTGTATATCTATCTGCATATATATATCTGTGTGTGTATATATATATATGTATGTGTGTGTGTGTGTTTGTGTATTTAGAGAGAGAGAGAGAGAGAAAAACAACAAAGTGCCCAGGAGCCCAGGGCATCTTGTTTTTGTTACCCAAGGTGAGAATGCAATGACATTATGTTCCACATTATGATTATTGTTTTATTTTACGTCAGTGATGTCAAGCCAGAAAGTTTTCTTTTTACTCCCTCTGTATTTATATCATCTTTTTCTATCTATTTACTTTCACTTTCTCTGGATATCTGTCTGAGTTAGAGCCCAGCTCACGATGCCTGCCAAATTCTCCCCTTTGTCTTTACCAGGGGAATGAATTGAACTGACTGCTATCTGGAAATAAAATTAGAACTGGGAGGTGTCACCTGCTCCTGTGCTAGAATGTCAGCTGCTTAGTGGTAAGGCCTTACTTTATACCTTTTTATGCCTATAAGGTAACATACTGCTTGGAATGTAAAAAGTGCTGACTATTTACAATAACATTAGTGCATTACCAAATAAGTCTGTTGCATTCCATCTATTTTTTAAATGAGACAAATACATCCAAAATACTTAAATAATTCCCCAAACCTGCAGCTAATTAGTTATAAAAGATTCATAATAAAATTTCCATAACAAACTTTATATTTCTTTTTTAAATGACATTGAAAACATATATCAAACAATGACATATATTATATTTAATCAATAAACCAGCAACCTAACACATATGCATAAGAGTATATCTGATAATATTTAACAAATCAAAAATTTATTTACTTATGGATTATATAAGATTATGAAATAAAATAAGAAACAAGCATTTGTAAATCCTTTGGCAAATGATTTGTAGTATGGCAATAATGTATTGAAATGATAATACTGGAACATGATTTCATCACAGTCTCACCTGGAGTAACAAAAACATAATGGCCTGGGCTCATGAGCACTACGTTAGCCCGAGCACACTCTCTCTCTCTCTCTCTCAGAGAGCGAGACAAGACTGACAAGACTCAACACTATATATATATGTGTGTGCATACACATACACACATGCACACATGTGTGCATGTGCACACACACACACATATAGAGAGAGATACGATTTTCCAAAATTTGATAGGAAACACAAGCACACTGAAACTATTAAAAATGTGAATGCCAAAGTCGAGTTAACAGTTTAAGATGTTGTAGAGAAACAAAATTCGTGTCCAATATTCACGCTACATTGCAAATGCTTTTGTAAATCCCCCTTGAATGCACTCTCCTCCTTCTTTCCCCTAAAAAGTACTTTTCTATGTTTGTCTTCATCAGTGTCTTGCCCTACCCATTTTCACAAAAGATACATATTCTTAAATAGTCCTCTTAAATTTAACCTGATTTTAACAGTGCAAGTAAAATGGAAACCTATTTAATCTTATGTTATGAAATGCCCTTGAATTGACATATCTGTTTTATTTTTATTATTCTGTAATCTACTGTTTGAATATATCTCATTTTATTTATTTATTCTATTGATATATATTTAAGTTCATTTCAATTTTTTTTTTTTTACTAATCTAGGCAGTACTACTGCAAATATTCTTTTACAGCCTTCTTAGCACACAAGAGTAAGCATTTCTCAAAATATATTATAAATAGAATTGCTGCATCATAGAGTACACACATGTATTGTTTCCTTTTGGTTGATAAGACTTAACTTTATTTCTTTTCCCAATGTATTTTGATTTAACACTGGAAAAAAATAAGTTCTTTAATAATGATATAAAGAGGTTGCCACAAATGTTTTTGCTTACCATGGAAACAAATTTAATGCTACCTTTAATCCTGTGCGACCTTCATCTGTGTCAGTGGCTAAGAAATCATATCATTATCTGTGCCTGGGGGAAAAAAAACCCGTATCATCATTACCCTTCCCCCCTAGCACCTCAGTCCATGCTCACATTGTGAATTGAAACCTTGAAATTTCTCACGGAAGTGACTGTCCTCTAAGTGATCAGGAGGTTGCTACCTGAGCTAGGGAGGATAAGAGTGTAGCCATGAATAGTGACAGTGTGTGATATGTTAGAACATATTGGGCTATGCTGTGCTTGGAGAGAAAGAAGGGAAACTGTTGACTGAAAGAAGAGAAACTGGTGAAGGAGCAATTTCTATTTCTTCCTCATATGTGATCCCGCATCCTCCTGTCAGTTTGTGCTTTAGACTCTCTCAGTGATCATCTGAAAATGTCGAGACACACAGTCTGAAAAGCATTTATTTCAATCAAATAACTTAGTCGATAAATTCAAATTCTTTTTCCATAAGAATTATTTATCTATCTAATTCCATTTGTTATTATTACTTTTTTAATTAGACCAAAGAGGGACAGAGAGAGAGAAAGGGAAAGTAAGAAAGCAAGGCACCTGATCAGGGACTTGAATCATGATCAGCCATGTGGGAGTGCAGTGACTTAACCACAAGGTCACCTGCTATCCCAATATAGTCAAGTTCCTAATTATTGTGGTTCATATTCTTGGTACTACAGTCAAATATATCCAAAATATCCATATACAAAGATCAAACAAAAATCCACAGTTGAGGTTACACAGAAGGAAGATGATTCAGGGTAATGTTATGCAGATTCCATACTTACGAAACACTAATACTGTAAAATGACTGCTGTGAATATATTTCTTTGTAATCGAGTATGTAAGTTTTGGGAAAATTATTTTAAAATTCTGAAAGACTTGAAAATGTTGAATATATCCAAGAAAAAAAAGTTTAGGTTTTATGCATAACCATGAATTTTAAAAAAATACATATAATGCTTTTTCTTAGATTATCCGTAAAGTCAAGTACAAATATATGAAAGAAATTAATAAACATTTGTGTGGATTAGATGGATATTAGAAGTGTTTTAAAAGATGCAGAGGTCTTTCTAAACTCATGCGCTATTATGTTTCTTAAAATGATTCAGAATATTAACATATACAGAAAAAAATACAGTGGTGTTCTGAAAGTGCAGATTTTCTTACTCATTGTGTGCTCATTGAAAGTAAAGAACAATTCAAACTGCACAAGTCAATCGTATATATCATTTAGCTTTAAATAAAAAATGGCCTAAATGCCCATCACATGCTTTACAAATAAATGTAATATTTATTTGTACTCCTACTTTTCTAGATCGTATTACTGTATGATAATATGGTTTTGTCTGGATAAATGTATATAATCATGGACATTTCTATGTCTCCCTGGTAATGAGGCAGATGATATACACTATCATTTTGTGATGTGTAATTCAATTGCTGATACATTAGGATTTTTAACATAAGGTTTATAATGTAAATTTCAATTCTTACTCTGACAGTAACTAACAAATGCTGAATTATTTCCTTCCTTAGATATTCACCATTGGAATCCATTTAAAGTGCTTAATGATGTATTAATAAACCATGATTTTCCAGCAGAGTTTCTCAACTTTCCTTACTGGCGCCAGCTCTAGTGCTGCCAATCAAATTAGAATGCCATGGCTTTTCAGTAAATAAAGGTTAATTGGACATATAAAGGGAAATTGAACATCAGAAACATCTATACTCACATTATTCCTCTCTAAAATTTAGCTATTAAATTTCTACTTATATGGATAGCTAAATAAATATCTTCATTTCTCATTTTGAACACAAAGGGCTGTCTGTTGTAATTTTAGAGAACTCAGGCATATCAGGCTTACTTTTTTCTGTGTTGACTTAAATTTTCTAATCGATTATTTCTTAAGAAAAGCAAATGCATGTAGGATTATTTATGCTGGGAAAACCTCACCCTTAATGCTTTTCTTTCAACCATCTTCCTCATTTTCAAAAATCGTCCCCATAAAGAATGGAATATTATTTATACTTACATACCATTATTTTCTCTCAATAACTCCTGTCTCCTTTCATATTTCCTGATCTGTTAGATAGTTCAAAATATGGCCTGATTTTGATGTGGTCTGTTGTCTAGTATTCAACTGGATGTAAAAAATGTGCTTACAATCTTCTAGTAAAACAGTACGGTAATGCTTATTAAGTAGTTATTGACTCATCTCGGTCACATAATTTTAGAAATCTAAGTTTATGTAGTAAGGGAAAAAAGAAAGAGTATGGGTGATTAACTGTTCAGAGAAATTACTGCAGATACAGTATACTTATTAATGCTTGATAAAATTTAAAGCTGCATATTTAAATAATGGCTAACATAGCAACAAAAGAAGAGAATTCTCTGGAAGTCAGAAATAATAACAAAGTAAAATTTATAGTAACAAGAAAGTACAGCTTTAATTGCTAGCCTAGAGGCCATCATTCAGGGGGATAAGTGTACTAAAATGTGAGCCAAATCAGAGGAAGAAGAGATGGGAGGACGCCAGATCCCCACACTATTATCTCCATCTTGAATATCTGGTAAACCCCCAAAGGGAAGCCTCAGTGGAAAGGATATGAAAAAAATCATAAACTTCAGGACCAGCAGTTAGTGTTAAGTCTATGTCGCTGAACTCCCATGTAGTCGACCACGATTCAAGTCCTGGACCCGGTGACTTAACCTCATGCTGGAGAGGAGAATGGAGGAGAAGGGATTAAGGGATGGCCACTCTCCCTGGGGGGTGATTTCTCGCTTTCTGTCTCTGTCTCTCTCTGTCTTTCTGATATAGCAAAAAACCTCCCCCCCGAAAAAAAAAAAAAGAAAAAAAAATCATAAAACTTCCAGGACAGAAAGATTTCAGGAATTCAAGCCATCACCACTGTCTTTAAATTCTAAATGCAAATCTGTAAGTACCTTACTTTTGTACATCCTCTCCTCAAAACTCCCAAAGTCTAAACCTAAAAAATGTCATTGAAAGTGAATGTAATTATTATGACCCCTGACAATAATTAAGCACCTGGCAGAAAAAAAAAATTCAAACCTCAAAACTTTTTCTTACAAATTTGAAAAGAAAGTAGACTAACCATTTAAAAATTGTTAAAAATATGAGAAAAGTAAGCACCATGGAGAAGAGTCAGATACACACCTACAAAATTTATAATGAGGTCAAAACTAAATTCAAGTATTAAAATGATCTGATGTAGACTATGAAAATATATGATTAAAGATATCTAAGAAAATATTGAAACAATGGTAAACAGGATACCATCAAACTTGATAAACCAGATTGTAAAAAGATCAAATTAGAGATTCTAAAACTTAAAAAAAAATAACTAAAAATATTGTATACTCCAAATAACATAGCTTCAAATTACATTAATAACAACAGAAAGAATTGTATGAATAAATGATAATACTTAACAGAAGTGTAATTATGTAAAGATACCTTTCAAGTGGATTACATGGATTAATTTATTTAACACTTACAACAGCCTACAAGTTAGTTGGTGGTGTTATTGATGTTTCAGAGTTATATATTAAGCAAGGAGGATTTTAAAATGTGCCTTAGTCCCATTGATAGTAAGTGGCACAGTCAGAATTTGAATCCAGGAGATCAGTTTCAGAATCTAGTTTGCAACTGTCTTGTTTATCCTGATAATATGCCTAACAGGTATTTCACAGAAGAGAACTTATTAAAATCCCATAAACGAAGACAGTGATGCTTAGCCTCAATAATAATCAGAGAAATGCAAATTAAACTATATGATATTTAATTATAACTGCTAGTTAAGTAATAAATTTGAGATCTGACAGTCATAAATGTTTACAAAATGTAAATCAGTAGGGGCTCATATTGCTTAGAGGTATGCAAATTTATATACCCAATGTAGAAAAAAGTTTGACATTATCTATTAAATTAAATATATTTGTATACAATTTTAAAATATTTTAAAATTATTTTAGATTTAAATTTTTTAATTTAAATGTACAATAAAGCAAAATGACAATAATGAATTATTTAATATATTCATTTTCTATTGACTTTTTTGCAATAATACTATAGAAAAGAATCAACTTCATAAAGTATGAGATAAAGAAATGACAAATTCTATCTCACCATAATGTGTACCATAGCACAACATGATTTCTTAGCAAATATGTTGTTCCTCTATTAACTTGGACCTACACATCCTGAACATCCAAGCTAACATGAATGGAAGTTCATATCAGGCATTAGCATGAGATAAATATACATAATTTTTCAGAGAGATTTTTGTTATGGGGGCATGCACTCACCAGTGAGATTGAGAGACAGAGAGACAGAAAGCGAGAAATCATCCCCTATGGGAATGGCCATGCCACAGTCCATTCTCCTCCGTTCTCCTTTCAGGATTTTGGCCATGCACACACATGCACTCAGCATGAGTTTCAAGCCGCCAGGTCTGGGACTTGAACTGTGCTTGGCCATGTGGAAATCCAGTGACATAACTATTACACTATCTGTTGACCCCAATATGGGATAAATATTAATAAGAATAAAAGTTTCTGATCTTAAGAATGTATTCCAGTCAAAATAAAATTAGTGTTTTACATGGTAGGCACATGTGAGAATGTGTCCAAAAATTGCAAAAGGAGGATGGAGAAGGGATTGTGGCATGGCCATCCCTCGTGGGGGGCTATTTTCTCACTTTCCCTCTCTCTCTCTCCCACTCACTCTGTGTCCCTCTCATGTACCCAACAGCAAAAACAAAAAACAAAGAAATCACGAGTGCTTTACTTCCAATGTGTTTGCAGAAAATTTTATCTTAATGTGAAGGAATGGAAAACATGTATAAACATTGTTAATGAGCAGTGATCTTTATATTTATAAATGCTCCAATTAAACAATTTTTAACATTCAATTCATTTTAAATTTGTTTCCATGTTAAGCAAAAACATTTGTGGCAACCTCTTTATATCATTAGTAAAGAACTTATTTTTTCCAGGGTTAAGTCAAAATATAATTTGGAAAAGAAATACAGTTAAATCTTATCAACCAAAAGGAAACAGCATATGTATGTACTCTATAATCCAGCAATATTATTTATAATATATTTTGAGAAATGCTTACTCGTGTGTGCTGAGAAGGATGTAAAAGAATATTTGCAGTAGTATTGCCTATCTTAGTTAAAAATTGAAATGAACTTAAATATATATCAATAGAATAAATAAATATATTCAAACAGTGGATTATAGAATAATGAAAATAAACCAGATATTTCAATACAAGTGCATTCCAAAATATAAGATTAAACAGGATTCCTTTTACTTACTGTTAAAATCAGGTTAAATTTAAGAGGACTATTTAAGAATATGTACCTTTTGTGAAAATGGGCAGGGCAAGACACTGATGAAGACAAACATAGGAAAGTACCTCTTAGGGGAAGGAAGGAGGAGAGTGTGATCAAGGGGGATTTACAAAAAGCACTTGCAACGTAGTGTGAATATTGGACATGGATTTTGTTTCTCTACAACGTCTTAAACTGCTAACTTCATAGCATGAAAAACATGTTGAAGTCCTTTGCAGGGTTTCAAAAGACAGTTACAAGTTGACACATAAGATGAAAGGCCATGTTCAAAACTGAAATGTTCTAGATCTTTTGTTTTCCTTTTATGTAATGATATCCTGACTTCAAATGATCAAATCACTCAGTTTTGTAAAATTTGAAAACACCACATTATATCTAAAATCAGGTTTCTGAAAATTGAAGTCCTTTGGGCTTATAGGCATACCCAGTATGCAGCTTCCTTAAAACAAACAAACAAACAAACAAACAAAAAAACCCTCTAATTTTCCTTAATTCTTTTCTCCATAAGAATAAGGCAGTAATCATATGATTACACAGCACAATTAATACATTATAAAAATACACAAAATTTTCTTATTGTCTTTATAACTGAGAAATTATATATATATATATATATATATATATATATATATGAAGTATTAGTTTTTGAAAATAAAAGAAAAGGAGAAATTTTATCTCAATGTGAAGGAATGGAAAACATGTATAAACATTGTTAATGAGCAGTGATCTTTATATTTATAAATGCTCCAATTAAACAATTTTTAACATTCAATTCATTTTAAATTTGTTTCCATGTTAAGCAAAAACATTTGTGGCAACCTCTTTATATCATTAGTAAAGAACTTATTTTTTCCAGGGTTAAGTCAAAATATAATTTGGAAAAGAAATACAGTTAAATCTTATCAACCAAAAGGAAACAGCATATGTATGTACTCTATAATCCAGCAATATTATTTATAATATATTTTGAGAAATGCTTACTCGTGTGTGCTGAGAAGGATGTAAAAGAATATTTGCAGTAGTATTGCCTATCTTAGTTAAAAATTGAAATGAACTTAAATATATATCAATAGAATAAATAAATATATTCAAACAGTGGATTATAGAATAATGAAAATAAACCAGATATTTCAATACAAGTGCATTCCAAAATATAAGATTAAACAGGATTCCTTTTACTTACTGTTAAAATCAGGTTAAATTTAAGAGGACTATTTAAGAATATGTACCTTTTGTGAAAATGGGCAGGGCAAGACACTGATGAAGACAAACATAGGAAAGTACCTCTTAGGGGAAGGAAGGAGGAGAGTGTGATCAAGGGGGATTTACAAAAAGCACTTGCAACGTAGTGTGAATATTGGACATGGATTTTGTTTCTCTACAACGTCTTAAACTGCTAACTTCATAGCATGAAAAACATGTTGAAGTCCTTTGCAGGGTTTCAAAAGACAGTTTCAAGTGGAGACATAAGATGAAAGGCCATGTTCAAAACTGAAATGTTCTAGATCTTTTGTTTTCCTTTTATGTAATGATATCCTGACTTCAAATGATCAAATCACTCAGTTTTGTAAAATTTGAAAACACCACATTATATCTAAAATCAGGTTTCTGAAAATTGAAGTCCTTTGGGCTTATAGGCATACCCAGTATGCAGCTTCCTTAAAACAAACAAACAAACAAACAAACAAAAAAACCCTCTAATTTTCCTTAATTCTTTTCTCCATAAGAATAAGGCAGTAATCATATGATTACACAGCACAATTAATACATTATAAAAATACACAAAATTTTCTTATTGTCTTTATAACTGAGAAATGATGTACAAATTATTCAGATTTATACTTCAGTGGGCTTGTGGGTAAAGACTGTCAGGTGAACCCACAAATATTCATCCAGTTTATCTGTATTTTGTTGCATTTCTATTGTGAAATCCCTGTTATGAAACATTTTAAATGTTGAAAATGGACATTCAGTATCTTGTTATCATGTATCTTTCAAGTAACTAAACAATTGAAATTGGGAATAAATGTAAGATTGAACAAACAAAAATTTCTGAAACAATAATGGAGAAGTTAGGGAAATTAAATTGGTTCCTTAGATATCTTTGGAATCTCCTTGCCTATAAAAGCAATGCATAATTTCATTTTTATATAATACATACAGTAATAAAAGTTAATAAGTGATTAGACCTTAGTGGACTCTGGTGAGGGTCAAGACAAAATAATAAATTGTATTTCTGAAACTGGAGAATCATGTACTCATGTAAACTTTATGCTAAAACTGTAGTTTGTGAAAAAATTATACATGCATATTGCTAGGAAGGAATGTATAGAAGAAAAATGTCTATCGTTGAATTCGTAGTTTAGATAGAAGTAAGATAGTGGCGTCAGAAAGAAAAAACGATCAAGGAGAGGGCAGCCAGGAGCAAGAAATAAGCTGTGTTCTTAAGACGAATGTAAAAGAAAGTGAAACCAAAGGTAGATAGAGATGATACTGAAAATGGAGTGTGATAAGGAAAACTAGAATCAGAAACTCACAGTCAATTTTACACACTGCGCTTCTGTTAGACATTGCAGGCAGGGGATCAGAAACCACACCAAACCCTGATAGAAGGTGAAAGAACTGATATAATGCTAAGGAGAAATTCTTTTATACACTTTAATTTTATAAGAGCACCAGTGACTGGAAGCACATTTTAGATTCTCTCTTTGGAATTTTTTTTTTTTAGCATCAATAATCTGTAAGGAACCTAAACACTCTATTCCCTTCCATCAATTTAAAATGGTATATTTTGAGTTGGCAGGAGACATCATTGAAATTACTATCATGTAAATTTTTAACCTCAAGATGTTAACTCATCACCTGGCACTTTGTTTTGCTTCTTCTCTTAAGTTTGCAAAGTCATTAAGGGGCAATATGAAAAAAAGAAGAAAAAATAAGCATAAGTAAAATTAAGAGAACTAAGACAGTTTTTGTTTTTACATTTTTTCTGAGATTTTATAATAATGCCTCTTAAAATGTATTTAAGTATAGCTGTTTAGTCAGAGAACACTTTTCAAAAATCAATTTGGGGGATCAGCAGTTAGCGTAATGGCTATGTTGCTGGACTCCCATGTAGTCGACCGCGGTTCTCGTTCCGGACCTGCTGGCTTAGAACTCACGCCAGGTGTGTGTGCGTGCGTGCCCTAGATCCCGAGAGGAGAACGGAGGAGAAGGGACTGTGGTGGGGCAATCCCCCCTGGGTGGTGATTTCTTGCTTTCTGTCTCTCTGTCTCTCGCTCTGTCTGTCTGGCAAGCGCACACGCCCTATAGCAAAAACCTCTCAATAAAAAAAAAAAAAAAAAAATCAATTTGGGGCCATTTTGTAGCACAGGGTTAAACACTGAGAGTATTACCAGTCAGAAGACAATATAGATTATCATCTAAAGAAACATATAACTTATGACCCAAAGACCAAGCAAATTATTTGCATTACAGCAAAAAGTAGAAATGGGAAGAAAATAAATGCTGTGAAGTTACTATGTCTCTAGCAGGAGAAAAAGAAACAACAAACAAATCTGAAAGTAGGATGCAGATAAGAAAATCTTGTATAAGAGCTCAGGCATTAATCATGAAAGATTATAACTATACTGGTGCCAAGGCTGACAACAGGACAATGCCTATAGAAGTTGTAGAAAACTGAATGTACAAATAATATTTATAAAGAAAACTTATCTGTATGTACCTTGGAGTCAGATTGCAAAAACAGACTGGTAGAAGTAATAAATTGATAAATACGGTTGGTATAAAAAGAATCAATAAGAAAATGAAAGAAAAAGATGGTAATGCATAGTGATTAAATGCCAAGGCAGTTTCATGTAGTTCAATGCTAGATATTTCACAATTCAATAGGTTTAGGGAACACCTGCTGTGGCCAAATTACAGAATTTTGGAGCCTAGGATAGAAGATGGATAACAGTGGCCCTCAGTCTCAAAATCTACAATTTAACCACAGTGTACAGAGTACTTACTTGGTATTTAGTGAGTATGCCATGTATTTAATTTACAGGAATCTCTAACTAGCTGAGTCCAAAATAATGCACTCCTTTTTAGTTGAGATTTTTTTTTATTTGACAAAATTTCACATAGCTTACTTATTTAAAAAAAAAAAAAACACATAAATTTGATGTGGGGAAGTTGAACATGCAGGCAAAAGAAGCAAGGCCACTCAAAAGCTACATCCTTCTTTTGAACCCCCCCCCCCAAAAAAAAAGAGAGAAAAAAGAAAAACAAACAAACAAACAAAACCAACAAGGCACTATCTCTATTTGGTTCTAAGTGGAATAGTTTCTTAGATCAGAGTTTTTCCATACGATTTATCAGAAAAGCATTTTAAAGTCTCCCACCAGGATTTAGAGCACACTTGCTTCCAAGCTGCTGGGGCTGAGATTAAACCATAGTCAGCCATGTGGGACTTAGATTTCCATGCACTTAACAAATATGCCAACAAACCAACCTACCTGTTATTGACAGGCTGATCCTTCCCAGTGGCAGGGAATGGAAGCTGGGCAAGTAATACCTTCACCTTTCTTAACTTCTTTGACACCTAGTCAAGAGTATGTGCTTCATCTTTGTGATAACACGCCACATTTCTTCAAGATAACCTCATCTAAGGTGAGAAGCAATAAAAATGGACATTGGTTTCAATCCATTCTCTTGGGGTTCCACCTTATGCTTGTGAATTCCAGCTTGCTGTTACCTCCTTTCTGAACGCCCTCCCTTCCAACTTCAAGCTCTAGCACCAGAAGCTGCAGTAACAGCCTTCCTGGTTGTTAGCTCACCTTCCCCCATTGTTTCACTTTCCGATTGTCTGCAACAGATCCCTAAAAATGCACGATATATTATAAATGATTTATGTGCACACATGTTTGTGTGTGTGTTGGTTCTGGGAATTCTGAATTTGAATTTACTGATTTGATTTAAAGACAACAACTATGTTTCTTGTGGTAAAGGAAAAGACTAGTGAGCCATAGCATGACAACACAGAAAACTTACTCAAATGATCACCTTTAGCTGACTGTAATCCAGTATCTACAGAAGGTAGGATTCTGAATGAGCAAATTTTTTGCTATCATACATCATGTAATTAAAATAAATATAAAATGGAATTGTTTGGGAATTTCTTAATTCTGTGCTGGCAGAATTAAGGGAATAAATTGATACACTTAGGATGTTACTATCCCAGCTCAAGATTTGTATGAAATATCTAAAAACTTATATGACTGCTCTGGAAGAAACTCCTGTCTTCTCTAGCTACAAGGTCAATATTTCTGAAATTCAAACCAGAGGTTGAGTTATTCAAGTGACTTAATTACAATGCAATTTGCATATCATAACGTGCATGGTCACTTTTTAAAGTCAGACATTACGCTGGCACCACAGTATAGGAGCTGAGTGTTGTGTAGAAGAAAGCAGAACACACGTGGCTGATTAGGGCCCAAATCCTGACCTTGGGAACATGCATGCCCAGGGTCTTTGCTTGATGGAAAAATGGAGGAAAAAAGAATGCAGGTTCTGTGGTGAGGTGCTTTCTCTCTCATTCTTTTCTTTCTCTCTCTCATCTCTGGAATGTACATGTTCCTGC